>NC_079166.1:2992423-3318673 GCF_947568905.1 Ostrea edulis
GTCTTGTACTAATTCAACAATACAGTTAATTCATTGATAATTTAGAAACCTCATTAAAAATAATGAACTTTGAAACTTTCTAGTAAGATTGAAATCACACTCCAGCCTCCCCGCTCTTTACCGAATGAGTCCATTTCCTGCAAAAGTACTAGTGTATAAACTCACCAAGTAAAAGTAGAATATGTTATAAGAACTTTATTTATGATATTCTCTTCTTCTATGGATTTCTATAACACATATTTCTAATTGTTAATATTTTTGGCATAGCCAGTAAGGGCGACCCTTCTAATGAGCTTCCATGATTGAAATCTGAATCTCTGGTATACGTTACGAAAGGTTTAGATACACAATACAAACCGTTTTGGCACACACCCCAGTTCAGGATCCCGTGGTCGCATCCATGCATGTTTTACGTTAAACATAGAAATTGATTGTTTCGTCGCCAAGTGCTTGACCGTGAAAGTCACGGGTCTTTTTAGGATATGACGTTTTAAAAGGGAGATACCATGTCACGATGGATGTTGGCACGATGAAGAACCGTCACTGCTACATTCCTGAGTGCCATGAACAAGTCTACATGTAAATTTGTGACACCTCACATACAGCTGGTCACGGTGTCGTCTCTGATTGATTTGTTTTTATTGTTTAGCGTCCCTCTTAAGAGTTTTTCACTCATATGGATGTTTCAGAGAGTAATAATTAATTTGGTGATATTTCTTAGGGTATAATTAATTCAAAAGGACAAATAACAACAAACAAAATACAAACTATTTTTTAAGTGTAGTCTTTGCAGCCTTTTCGATCGCGTCTGTATGAAAAGGTGAAAATAACGAACTGACTGGGTGACGTGTTGGCCAGTATTGGATCCACCAGCAGAGATATAGGAACAAGTGGATCTATCCTCTTACTGGACTCACGGGCAGATCTCAGGGGTTACGGGGTTGTGAATCTCCTTTTCGGTTGAACATTTTTTTTAATAAAAGAAATGTCATCTTTGCCATTTTGGGGTCTTCAACCCCCCTGCAAACTTGGGTCCCATCCCCTACCCCCCTTCCTCTTAAAAACGTTCAGTATCCCCCACTGGGTCCAATGTTTTCTTCAGATTTTCAAAATATGCAATTCCTTCTGTAAACGACATGAAGCTAAATTTATGCATCCCATGCATCTATATCTTTGCATTACGCATCCTTAAATTAATGTTGATGTAGTTTTCATTTCTAGCCATCCTGATTTTAAAACATGAATTTTAGATCTAACAACATTTGGTCAATATTAATGCCATGTACTCATGTTCTGTTAAAGGTACCAACATGCATCAACTCCTCGGACGTATTAAATCCGTCGAACGAATCTAAGAGATAGTTATTCTCTCCAGTCTCTGAATCGGTCGTGCTGAAACCTGCCTCGTCCATCATTTCTTCAGATGAAACACTCCCCCCTCGTCTTGTTGGAGTAGAGATTCTCTCTGTTCTACCACGATCCACCCTGTCCATTGCTCTCCCCTGTCCAGAATAAAAGCCCTCCGAGTGCGACCTTTGATTTTCGGTATTGTGCCTGGTCCCATTCGCAGAGGATTGTTCTTTAGTTAAATCCGTAAGGCGGCTAATGTATAAAGTTGACTTTTTTAGAATTTCCAATTTGCTCATCTTTTTACTGGTCCATTCTTCGGGTAATTTATCTCGAAGAATTTTCAGCATATCATTGACTACACGCACTCGCTTCCGTTCCCTCGCATTTCTTCTCGACATTTTCCCGAAGATAGACAAAACACATGCACAATCGTGGAATTCCTACCGGCATAATGAAACAATTTCCTCCCGATGATAATTTCCACAAATGTCAGGGTTCTAATAGTACAAATTATCACTCAATAAAACAGGTGGATAATAATTCACAAGTTCTGAGATAAATCGTTCTGACATTTCTCTTTTGATATCTATGTTGTAGTCAGACAATACAAAAATACTATACAATTATATCTTACACGAATTTGACTCCAGTTTTTGACACTCTGTTTTTCCCTAAAATAGCTCTTACAAGTTTATGATTTCGGATTTCAAAAATTTCGGTTGAGCATCACCGAAGAGACATTATTTGTCGAAATGCGCATCTGGTGCATCAAAATTGGTACCGTATAAGTTTTACATGGTAACAGCTACATATTGTGAAACTTTCAGTATTCGAAATAGGCAGATCAGCCAGGGACCTCGGGAGAACAGTAAAGCCTAACTGTCATTGTGGGTTTTTTTCTTCTAATTTTAAAAATAAAGCACACGTAATGATAAGTCATGACTACTGTACATTATGTAGGGAGTATTATAAATTCCACTTAAGCGATTCGTGTATTAACGTAAAGGAAACGTGTTTATGATAATGTTCTGATTGCGAAAATAGTCAACAGTGGTTCTAGAAGAGTAAATATATCTCAATGTGATGTAAATGTACATGTGTTAGATGAAAATAGATATCAATTAGATGTAAAAGTGTATTAATTAGATAGAAATGTACATCAATTAGATGTAAAAGTGTATTAATTAGATAGAAATGTACATCAATTAGATGTAAAAGTGTATTAATTAGATAGAAATGTACATCAATTAGATGCAAAGGTACACTAATTAGATGTAAAGGTACATTGAATATATGCAACTGTACATTAATTAGATTGAGATGTATATTAATTAGATGTAAATGTATATTGATTAGAAGTAAATGTACGTTAATTAGATGTAAATGTACGTTGATTAGAAGTAAATGTACGTTAATTAGATGCAAATGTACATTGATTAGATGTAAATGTACATTAATTAGATGTAAATGTGTATTGAATAGATTCAACTGTACATTAATTAGATTGAGATATATATATATATATATATATATTAATTAGATGTAAATGTACACTTATTAGATGTAAATGTACACTTATTAGATGTAAATGTACGTTGATTAGATGTAAATGTATATTAATTAGATATAAAGGTAAATTAATTAAATGTAAATGCACATTAATTAGATTCAAATGTAACCAATTAGAAGTAAATACATGCATATATTAATTAGTTGTAAAAGTACATTGATAAGATGTAAAGTTATATCAATTAAATGTAAATGTACATTAATTAGATGCAAATACACATCATTTATATGTAAGTAGATATCAGTCAGATGCAGAGGTTCATTGATTAAATGTGAATTTATATTAATTAGATGTAAATATATATTAATTAGGTGTAAAGCTAATGTATGTTAATTAAATGTAAATGTACGTTAAATATATGCAATTATACATTAATTAGATGTAATTGGATATTGACTAGATGTAAAAATGTTCATTAGAAAGATTTAAAAACAAAAGGACGGAAAACAAACTAAAAGAAGCGTAACCAAGTCTACCATAACTCGTAAACAGTTGCTTTCTCTGTTTACAGGTTCACAGAATTTACTTGGACACGATCAAAATATCAAATGTGTGTTCAAAAGAATCCAAACATTTCAAATTAATACTAAAGTCAAAGAGAAACCACGGAGAGAGGAATACACGGAGAAACCACGGAGAGAGGAATACACGGCGCTGACGCAGTTTGTAAACAGTGATAGCGCCTGGTGTAACTTTATTGACGCAGTCGTTCTAAAGCATGATTCAGTATTATAGTAAATTATACAAGTCCTTTCGATTGAAAATGTATCAACTACATTTTGTAACTCTCTGTTTTTAGTATTCAGGACAGGGGACTCCTCTGGAAATGAAATAAAACCGATATAATTCTGCATACACACATTGTGTACAATAAACGTTACACACACAATCACAGTAGCTATAGAGTTTGTGAAATTACTAAAGACTACAAATACTTTGAGAAAATAGTTGACCAAGTTGATGAAAACAATATTCATTATAAGTTTTAGTCTTAATATGAAAATTTCTCTTTCTATTGATTTTTGAGTAAATGCGATATAAACTTTGAACACATGCAACCAACTCCAAGTCTTTACCAAATTCACCCGTCCATTCTGACATGGTTTCTCTTTTGATATGTTCGATCTTCTGTCAACAAGAATCTTATACATATTCACACGTCTACTGAAGCGAGTTGCTAGACAATGACTGCAATTATCAAATACCGCCTTTTTCTGAAACATGTTCATTGATAATAAATTCATTAACATAACTTTCTGAATGCACTTCATGATTTGAAAATTAGATGCCAGATAATTTGTTTTAGATTCAGGAAGCAATTGTAAACTGAATTCTGTAAGTATGCAAACAAGCCATCACAGCAATTGAGGATAATGTCAAAGCAATCATATTGTAACGTGGTCGTCAGGGTAAACAAATATAAAACTCTGGTAGTGAGTAGCATACGATTCTGGTAATGAATATACATGTAGTTTATAAAACTCTGGTAGCGAGTGAATTTCAAGTGATTATCGATTTTGTTTGAGCTATTTTATTATTAAATACTAATAAACTTACTAATGTTGTGTGTCCCTGTAGTTTGGGTGGTTACATGATGTCTGATAATCGGTCTTTAGGCAATATATGAAGACAGCGATAAGCATTTGTACCCACCGCGTGTGGTCGATAGTGTGTTTTGCGTCTCACTGTGCGTAAGAGTTCCACAAAGGGAAAGAACTATTGGGCAACTAGAAAATTGCGTACTCTTTGTTGAACATTATGTATATGTGTATCTTCTCTATGCTGTTTTGTGCAATATGAGAATAAATTGAATTGAATTGGCTTCGATGATATATTTACCTATTGTAATGATGTAGACATATCCCTGTGAATGCGATGCAGATGTTTATAATGTGCGTATGGATCTTGATAAATATCGTACGTCTGTTTTAACAACTGGAAGCTCGATCCGACAAAAATGAAAGTAGAATGTGAATATAAGTTTCAAAATGCATGAGGGTATGAGCTGCAACGCTTCACGCATGCGTGCTTTTCATGACGCGCTTACGCGCTCTCTGATGCATGCTGACGTAAATCGTCACGATTCATACTCTAATGTATTTTTAAAAATGAAAATTTATTTCTTGAAGAAACATTACAGAATATTGAATACTTTCAGATACTTTGTATCTATGGTAGCATCAGCCGAAAACAAAAACGAGAGTAACAATCGGAAATAAAATACCGGTATCAGTGAAGCTAGTCAGAATGTCTTATTGTAAAGCAGCGCAACCGCCAAAGATTAATAGCTTGCAGTTACATAAAGACAAAACAATTTCATAAAATAGTAAATCAATAATATACATTCATCACGTGACGTGGACAGCATAAAACAAAACTGCCCGGAACTTGACAAATTGATACCAAATTACATGCAGTCATACCAGATCAATTCTTAAGACAAATATTGACAATCACAGTAGCCAATAAATTCGATTTTTGTCGTGTTCAATTTCCTTCCCTACACAATACTGGGGCCCTGTGTTAATTTACACAACATTTAAAATTCTATTTCAACTGTCGCTAAAACGCCAGGCTTTAAACGACCTTATTTGACGGCGATATATAGAAGGGTCGCGGGAGTAACTCGCATTCAATATAAGCTTACTGTTTCCGACTTTTCCGTCCTTAGAATTGTCGATGATTTTTAGAACAGTGTATTTAAACTGATCACACTGCATGGGATGACGATCTTAAAAGAAAGAATCCTTTGTATGTGCATATTGACAAGTCGAAAGGCATGATCTCTATTTGACTACAGGTTAAGTTTGGAGGGGAAATATTGGGAATTGGTGCAATGCGAGGCCTATCTCTACATTATCTTTCAGTCGATGCCTGAATACGAGGTAAGCCTCTATTTTGACATTTATTTTTTTTTACGCGTATTTACTTTATGATTATATTGGTATTGTAACACTGTATATGATATGTTACATGCTTTTATAAACCACGATGAATCTTTTAAAGTTAAAAAGCTTACAATTTTTTTCCCGATAGTCTACAAGTTAAATTAAAATTCTACACTATAGAATAATGTGGTTCATACAAAACGTCAATTTGGTAATTTAAAAAAAAATTTGCAAGATATCTTGATATTTCCATAAAAAAAAAAGAGATCAAAATACACAAACAAGATACATTGTAACAGGGCTATAAATATATATTTTATTCTCCCAGCTATTTTCAATTTTAAAATAACGAAATATATTAGCATACATTTGATTGATCTAAAATCAAATGGAATCGGGGACAGCACTTGAAAGCACGGCAAACATTGATTTTTGACAAACATCTATCGATACATTGATTTTGAAATTCGATTTTGTCAGTTTGCATATGCTGAACATTTAACATGTGAGGCAACATAATCATATTTACATAGTTTCCAAAAGTAGGTATAATTTTAAAAAACACTACCCATACTCTTAAAATGTGGTGAATTATATAAGATATTCAATGATAAAATTCAATTCTATAGAAAACTTCTTATAGGTCAGGCAATGTCAAAAATTAAATAGATCTAATTTCCTTCTTAACAAATGAAATTAATCATACTATGGCCTGCTCGACAGTTGGGTTACTTGTAAGATATAGAATCTATATAGAAAAGGTCGGGGAAGTTAGGTAGGTGTGTATACTCTCAGTATACCATACCTGAAACATGCGCGTATGACAAAGACCGACAGATAATGATATTATTTTTTTCCTTATAAAATTAGACCAACTGCTTGAAATGTTTGCTATCGCGAGGACTGATCACAGTATTCATCTAAAATAATCTTGCTTGAGATGAAATGAATGGAGTTGTGACATTTTCTAACCTATAGCTATTCATTTGCTTTGGTCGAACGTTATAATTCACATTTGTAAGGTTTACGAATCAATTCATCTATGTAAAAAAAGTGGAATAATATTTTAAAATCTAAACTATATCTAATGAAGTAAATATTTTTTTAAATAACCAGATGATGGGAATGATCCCAGTTAAGGTTCGGCCAAATTATTAAGAAACCTGATGTCCCTAGTATTTACAGATCGTGATGTTTTCAAGTGAGGCTCACGCGTACGGCATTACTCAATATAATGATAGAAATCCTCAGCTAGCAAGCTCTTTTATTGAATAGAACTTTCATTTTCTCGCGGTCGATGTTTCGCATTAGAATATTTATGTATGGACATCTCGTAAGAGTTAGTTTTAGTTCCGATTACTCTATTGAACAAGACCAGAGAGCAGCGTCATGTTTAAGCTTCTTTTTTAATGACGGGGACACATAAACAGTAAATTGATTGATTGAATATTGTTTTACGTCCCTTTCGAGAATATTTCACTCATATGGAGACGTCACCATTGCCGGTGAAGGGCTATAAAATTTAGGCCTATACTCGGCGCTTATGGCCATTGAGCAGGGAGGGATCTTTATCGTGCCACACCTGCTGTCACACGGGACCTCGGTTTTTGCGGTCTCATCCGAAGGACCGCCCCATTTAGTCGCCTCTTACGACAAGCAAGGGGCTGCTGAGGACCTAGTTTAACCCGGGTCCCCACGGGATGATAAACAGTAGAAGTAAGAGAGAACTTTGTATGATCGGCGTAGCCATTGCCGATCATGCACATATGACACTGTCGCTTTTGTTGTTGTTTTTTTTTTTATAAGTTGCAATAGTCAAATACTCTGCAACTCCTTATATTCATATTTTGTAATAAATGGGTTTTTATGACACGTTGGTGCTTTTATCGAGAATTACGAAACATTGTAACAAAACGTCATTTCAATTCATTTATTCGCTCAAACCATTCACAATGGTACATGAAGTACATAACTTTGATTTTGTAATTATATAAACAATATTTCCAAGCGTATAAATATATAAATAATACATGTATATATATATATATGTTCATTAACACAAAATAAAATAGAAGTGGGACATAATGCATACAAAGAGATTCGGACATTTAATAAATATATATGTTAGGGAGGACAACAGACTATCTCCTGGATTTTAGAAATAAATATACAGAGTATCTTTAATGTTTTAAAGTTTGATGTTGTCATTAATTCTCCAAATTTCAGTGTATTTGGTACTTGATTATATATAGAGGCCATTTTCCCCTGTAAAGTGTATAGGGATTTACATATTCTAATATAAAGTGGTATTCGTCGACTAATTTACCAGTATATAACTTCCAACGACACAAATGACATATTACATATTTACGAAGTACCACGAAGTTCCTATAATTACGTGGCATTCCTGACCGTTAAAATCAAATAAACTTGCGTCAAAATTTCGTATCACAGTGAATCGCTACGAGTTTAAAAAAACAAATTTTTCGAGGACTCTTAGATTAAGGTTTTGATAATCTATCGTTGTGTAAGAAAAGTGAAGGACAGCTTTTCTGTAACAGACCGGAAGGGGGTAATTATTGAAATCTGGCTTTTCAGAATGACTCCGGGTTTTATTCTCCCCGAAGTAACATGGCTTTTAACAATAAAATGCAATAACGCGCAGAGAGTTAAGATACGACTCAATCGCGATACAAATCTTTATTAAAGGAACTCGTGAATAAGAGTATTACTTTTATCTGAAAAGGATAAAAAAAAATGTAAATGTTTTATCAAAGCTTGTCTTGGTAAAAAGCATTTCGGAATATCTTCTGTTCTTTCAAATACATTAGCAATACTCTGTTAGGTTTGTAATGTTTAAACAAGTTGTTTAATTTCTCAAGTAAGCGTTATATTCAAAGATTGAGTAGTGCATGGGTCTAGTCAAAGTAAAGAATATTTGAACCTTTACAGATTTGAAGTTTGGGTGGAATATGGATTGATGTCAGTAGACTTCTGACATGACCAAATCCTGAGCTGGACCTTTAGAAGACTGCAAACCTGGTAAGTGACTGTTCCCACCCACTATTGATTCCTATCATATTTCCATAATCCAAATCGCCGAAACCTAATTGGTCAGTTCAGTATTTTGATTATGTTCACATGTATGCCTTAATGGTAGGATTATTTAAAGAATATGCGAACCTTTAAAGTAATTTTCTATCGTGAACGCGATAGATATTTAGCTGCTCTTTAATCATCATCTGATATTTTTCTCTTTTTAATCTGTTGATTTCCATGCCCAAAAGCATAGACGGACAATTATAGCTAAAAGGTAACTTTTCAGATAACAAATAGGATCTTTTCTATGTGTGAAAGAGAACGATCAATTCCACCAACCATTAACATGTAAAAATAACATACACTCTGTAAAAAACAAATCCTGATTTTGTATCGGGTTATTAAAATGACATAACATTCCAACAATCTGTCTCTTTTTTCAGGTTTGTGTTAGGGAGATAACGTCTCGTACAGTCTAGAAATGCCTTCCCAACAGTCCAACGAAAGATTCATCAGAGCTGACAGAAGAAATCAACTGGAGAAAGCCAAGTTAGAAAGGACCTTGAGAATCTTCGACAAAGAAAAATGTCAAAAGGCTTTGGAAATCGACCGTGAAAAGAAAGAATTTGCTAAATCGTTAGATGCTGTGCGGAGAACTTCTGGATTCAGTGATCAAGGAATCCCACCGGCTGGAAAGAGTGACAACGAGCACCTCACTGCACCCGTGTATCGCATGGGAATTCGTCTGAGTGAAAGAAGATTGATGGGGTGGCGGACTGAAGAACAGGAAGGTAAAACACGCACCTGGAGATCGACTCGAAAGTCGCGTAATCGAAACTTGAATTACGAATATCTCGAACCAGACCCGGAAATTTACAGCGACACTTCAGTATACGATGTTAATTCGAATGTTGCTTTGGACGATGACGTTTTCTCTGATGATGAATCAATTCAAGATCTTATATTCGACCCAAAACATCTGACGAAATGTATATTGGATGATTATAAATCGTTGTTTTCTCAAGAGGATTTCAAGTTAGATAAAGAAAATATTAAAAGAATACGCTCGGCGAAATTTTGTCGTTCCATGAGCGATATTGAAGTAAACATTCCAACGAAAACCAAACAAAGGCCCCACACCGCTGTGTCATATGTAAGAAGGACAAAGGGGAATTCCCTTCCCATTCCTCCGAGACCATCCACTGCAACAACAAAGAGTACAAAGAGTTGCAGTTCTGACAAAAATGTGATGCCACTAAAATCATCGCGCTCAAGATTCAATAATTACCTTTACAGTAGCGATGTTGATTCAGACGGAACGGATGACTGCGACAGTGTTGAATTTATTCAGAGTGATATAGATGTAAAGCATACAACAGGACGAATTTCAGACAAACGAACGAATGAGATAAAAAAGGAAGACCCGATTGAAAACGGTTATGCAAAGCAAACTCAACGAAAAACGCCGCACCGAGTGTCCTTGTCGAGACTCAATGATCGACCCAATGCTGAGCCGATTCCTGAAGATGCTATTCTAACCACTACATTCAATAAGGATAACAATAGAAGTAATTCGGAATCGAATGGAACGGACAAACCACCAAGAGGCAAATCAGCCAAACAAAGATGACACTCATCAACAGTTCAGATGCAATCTATTCACGAAAATGGTGAAATGAAATATGCGAATACCAGTGACATGAACACAAGCGACTCTGAATCTGACGTGTCTTTCCCTCGCAGAGCACGAACGTCGTCATCAAGGCAACGTCATTCAAGCGGAAGTACAGTTACGTCAGACGGTCGGGACTACTTTCATGGCGGAAGTGTTTACAGTAGCATGAGTGACTTAAGCCTGGACTCCAATGGTCAAAGGCGACCAAGTAAATGGCGGGAATTTGTTTGTGCAGACAATGCGCACATACCACCTTCCAAAGCTCTGGTTTCTGTGACAACTGTCTTAAGAGCTGCTTTAGCATTTTCCAAAAATGCAAGGCAGCGAGCGCTAAGTCAACTTGTACAGGAGCAAAACACGGACGCTAACGAAATAATTCGTCACGAGAGACTACGAAGGCTAGAATCCAAAAATAGTATACTAGCAGCCATATCTAAAACTTTTGGAACCGGTACCGGTGTTGAAAATACGAACCACGGAAGTTCGACTGACGAGTCACTTAACTTCTGATTGTCCATGCCATTAAATATCACTGACAAATATAGAAATAGACATAAAGTATTCAATAAAAATTAGAAACTCATGAAAGTCATTTATACATTTTTTCCCAGTACAGATGATTTCCACTTAATTCCAGTACAGATACATTATTATGCAATAGACTGAATCGCGCGGGGAGAGAGAGAGAGAGAGAGAGAGAGAGAGAGAGAGAGAGAGAGAGAGAGTTTAGGGTTTCTATTGTCTCTATTATCAAACTCAATTTTGTAAGTAGACTTGAAGATGAAACGCCCATTAGCCTGGGAAATGTCAAGTATTTCGAATTTCAACATCTTTAAAGTAGTAAATTGCCAATAACGTGTTTAATCCATCGGTAAATATACCTTCAGATGTCCTCAGATTGAACAATTAGGACATAGTATTGACACATTTAAAAGCTCATGAAGTTCGTTTCATTAACCGACATTTAATTATTCACATTTGTTGTAATTGTTGATCATTGCTTCATTAAAATACACAAAGAAGTGAAAAGCTTTTATTTCCCTTTAGCCATGACGTCAATTTGAGAAATTTCGCTTAAATCCCTATTAAACAATATTGATTGACTGAAGTTTTAAAAGGGTCAATTTTTAAAATTTCATTCGTGCATAAAAGTGCGTGTTTTCTCTCTTATTATATAGGTTATCAAGAAGTTTCTTCTGGTCCTTTATATCTTCTTATCATAACACGTACAGAACGTTATTAAGACAATATTGATGGATTTTAACAGCCATCAGATTGTATATCAGTCGATACGTCAGCATTGGTGTAAACTTTCTTCAGTGCACTGCGTCTTGTTTTGATTTCTGACATTTTGGGTACACATATTTACACAAAAACTTTAAATCATTAAATGTAAATTGTCAGAGAGAGAGAGAGAGAGAGAGAGAGAGAGAGAGAGAGAGAGACTTGCATGTTATCTTTAAATGGGCAACAGCTGTTATTTTGTCGTCAAAATTGAATTCAATGAAAATTGATTTGTATTATATATTTCAGTAATAACACTAGTATTTAATTATTTAAAAAAAATTTAAACCTCAAAGCAAGCACAGTGAAATGTAATGTTGGTGATTAAATTATTGTCTTGCAAGGCAGTAACTTTTCATAGTTTTATTAAGTTTCTATTATTTTGTACAAGCTAAATGTTTTTATTGATCATTGATATATATTCCTATGCCATTGAGAGATTTTGAGAGAGAGAAGAGGTTGCCATCACTTTCACAGCTAATGCCTAAACTATCAGCGTGAAATAGGATAATGCATCCTTCATAATAAGGGGCGAGATGACGGATAAAAATCTGAATTCAAATAGTTACGGGGAAGGGGATAAAATTCTCCGTAAGTTTCTGTCTTTCGACATCGATTGCACTTTAGTGTAAAATGGAAGAAAAAAACCTAAGCGATTGTTATGTGATTGAAAAACCACATAATGCTATTACATTTTTATGAACATTTAATAGTTTTAATGTATATATGTACACTTTCATTCGTTACATGTAATAAGCAGTAGAAAAGGTATACAGAGTGTTATCTATAATCGTATGGTTTTACTTGTTAATCGATTAGTTTCAACATTCCTCAGCTTTAGTTTTAAAGGGGGTGGAGGTGGGGGGGGGGGGGGGGGGGTCTTGGTGAAAACTATGTTAATTTAGCTTTTTGTCAGACATCGAACTTTTGATCTCGCCCCATAAGTGTTTTTTTTTTTTTAAATACACAAATAATATATTTCCTTCTACCACAGCCTTGGCGCACAATATAACAGCTCACGGCCATACACGGTACACATACACTATTAGTCAGGGTGCGGGTAGTAAGGCTGAATAATCATTGACCATCTAACTTATTTCAAGGTCAAATGAACAATTCATTATCTTAATCTATTTCCGCTACAGCACACTCTAACATGAATATTGTTACGCTCCTCCTATATTTCAGTTTTTCAGCAGAATTGGAGAAATTATCCTCAATTGAAATTTAGTATAGAGAACAGAGCGAAGTTACAATGCTTAATACCACCTTCTCCTTGTTTGGGGGAAATTTCTATCACTTTAGTGGCCTGGCATTTCATCTTTAGTATCAATTAAAGTCGCACCCCTGAAAAAATTCTGTATTTACCCATAACATTATTTATCAGTTTTATCATACGTACAACAGCTTCGAAGATCTTGATCCGTTGCTGAAAATTTTATTTGAATTAAAGTAGATAGGTTTTAACGACTGCAAAAAATTTCCACCTGCTTTCATTGACTTTTAACCAACTCGATTATCGTAGGAAACCCCACAATCAACAGTTATTCTAATCGGTTCAGAACTAAGTTAATATTAGTGCGCCGAAAAAGCAATATCTTCTCATTACAAATCTACCGCCTTTATTAACGTAGGTCGCGGGTTTACAGACCTTTTTTTCTCACTCGTAAACCCCATCTGAAAATTTGACCTATGTATCTTGACAATGTATATACTACTCTGTGAAAATTGTTTTTCATTCAACAGCACAGTTTTTTTTTGGTAATTACATTTGTACGTCTTCAACATATCATTGTTTTAACGGTAGCGACTCTGTTTTCCATTGAATTATATAGAAAATAATAGTGATTGACTTTATTCATTGCATAATTTAACTTAAAATAGACATAATCTGGTGCTGTTCATTTTGATAATATTAATATCAAAGCGAAACAAAAATTATTTGAAAAATATTTATGAAAATAAATTATGGGGTATTCGAGTTCGTTTTTTAAAGAAAAAGATGTTAAAGTTTGATAAAAACCACCAAAGCAACAGTTTTTAACAAATAACGTTACAAATATTCGAGACGTCATTCAACAACGTTATTCATTCACTCTTCATGCATCACTTCAAAAAGAACTCAAAACAACGTTATTGACTCCTGGTTTTGAAGGGGAAATCAAATATGTATGGACAAAATGATCAATTATTTACAAAATGTATATCAGAAAATTTCTTAATTTATATAAATGTGTACATATATTGTGCTTTATATCTGAATTGTGTTGCGCGGCTAATAATTGAAATATTCTTCTTTTGCGATCGCATTAACAATGAATAAACTAATATAGCCTACATGTAATAGTGTAATTTTATTTTTGAGTCCCATGAAGGTTAAATTTTTAATTTCATATACATGTAGTTTAATCATCTCTTAATATTCTAACCAGAAATACAACTAAAGTTGTTTCTATTTTACAATATATTTATCTTTTAAAAAAAAAAACCTCACAAACACATAGAAATGCTCACTTTCCCAAGCCAAATAACCCCTCAAAAACATGAACGTGGTTTAGAATTATAATTATTTTTAACTTGTATCGCAGATTCACTTGAAATGGCAGCTATTTTTTCCCCCCTAATTTTCGACCAACTTCACATTCTTGTTCTTTATACATTTAAAGTATTGAGCAGTGTTTGAAATAACCGTGAGCCCAACCGCCCGAGACGCATGTAATTTACCACAGGCGAATAAATTTCTTGGTATAGTCGCCCGATCGGACGTGATAAAATTTCCGCTAAATAAAATTTAGCTGAATCAGCTTCATTATTGTACCTGTAACTAATTGACAGACCTCGTCAATTTAGTACATTTTACTGCATATCCTACCGTATAAAATTTTTCAATACAATATAATGTACTAGAAACGAATTAGGTCCATCGTACTTCATTAGAAGAGAGATACATGTAGTAATACATGTAAAAAGTAATTTTAAAATATGCAGGGCAAGTAGGTCTATGGCATGGCTAGAATACATATATTGTTAGTTTGCTGTTCTCCAATACCAGCATTCATTTGTAAATATGATAAAATCTCTCTCTCTCTCTCTCTCTCTCTCTCTCTCTCTCTCTCTCTCTCTCTCTCTCTCTCTCTCTCTCTCGTACTCGTATAGGCAACTCCTGCTCAATTTTTTCCATGGGTTCTGGAAATGTTTTCAGAGACATTTGCAGCAGGACACATTGAAACATTTCTCTACAGGATATCCCTGCCCAACGTTTTTAATTATTCAATGTTGTCCGATCTTCACGTATGATGGAGTAGGAATAAAATTATGAACTCGCCATTTTCAAATGTCCTCCATAAACGCGTCAAATCTCTGAATAAAATTTACATGAACTGGGAAACTCCCGTTGGATTTTTCTCGGGTTCTAAAAACGCTTATAAAAACATTCCCAACATCGCCAGCTGTCTCACCTCCCCAAGTTGTCCGCTGCTAAACTTTATACAGTAACAATATGAAACATATTACTAGTTAGCCGAAATTTTGCACCGTAAACGAAAATTAAACTAAGTACATGTATGTTCTACTTTGATAATAATTGTTGGTAATATTTATGTGATATCGGTAAAGTATTACGTTCTTTATATTCAATCAATGACCCATGTATACTTTATTCAGATAACTGTTACGTCACAATTGAACGTGCACGTAAAAAGACGTCGAGTCGTAGGATTTGTGTACCCGAAAACGATGACGTAAGCAAACCTGCGACCTACGTTAAGTTTCTGTTGTTTTCGTATCTAGGAAGCGCATGCGCATAGTGTGCTAATGTTATCTGAATTCAATTAAAACAGATGGGACGGGTATATGTGTTTTTAACATTCACAATTATTATATAAGGGGGAGGGGGGGGGGGGGCTACAATGTAGTTTGCGACACATGTACATATGTAGCGTGTTTGTGACAAACGAGATGAGGAAATTTTAATGCCTCCGTCTTGTGCATGATCCACCCCTAATCTTTTTTATTTCTTACGTGATTTCCATCGGAATTTTCATCCTTTCATTCAATATTACGGGTAATAATATGTTGTACGGTGTGACCGTTGAGACGAGCGAAGCCCATTAACATCTTGCAACACGACTTTTATCCGCCTCTTCATTTAACGCGGGAAATATAACACGCTTGGTGGAAACAGTTACAAATTGTGACGTCATATTAGCTGCAATATTTTCTTCTTCTCTCAAACCAAGCAAAAACAAAACGTTTGAAGCTATGAGAAAGCTTGTCTGGAATTTAAAAACGTTAATTGTACTTTCTAAATAATCTAATTATTTTAATTACGGGATTGTCAATGAAGTATACCCCAGTGACGGCGACATTTTTCCGGAGGCATTATGGGTAGTCCCCATCATGTTTCAGCTGATGAAGAGCAAACCACGTGACTCAAATGCGTAATCATTGGAGCGAGCTCATCGCGTCGCTTCGCAGCGAGCTTCGCTCGCTATAAGAAACTAATTATAAATGTTTAATATACATGTACATATATTTCACATCTTATATATAATCTAGTTTCATAATATATTTTTTTTTTATCACTCTATATAAAATAATTCATGATGCATGTTATCAATGGGAATTTCGTATTCAAAGTTGTATGAAACTATTGATTTGAAAAAAAGATTGATAATTCCACTTGAAAAAATACAACTATTGTCTTATTAATATAAACCCAGAACCGCGTGGCTACGGTTCTTTTAGTGAGAAGTATCCCAACATTTTAATAGGTATACATACTTCATGACTATTCGATCTATTTCCTAAATGGATTGGTCAAACGAAATTAAAAGAAGTTGATTCAATATAAATATCTAAAGGGTTTTCTCCACGATAGAATAAATATTCCAAGATTTCTTCCTTGATTGACCGTTGGTTTAAAACTACGGAGGCCGGTAGGTACCGAGGGGTAGAATATCAACATTACTTTAACCGGCGATCAGCATTTTATCTGTGATTTATTTAAACTATATTTCATTCACAGAGTGAATGGGATCGGACAGCAGGCATAACCTATTTAAAAGCCCTCTCCCTACAACAAGGTCAAGTGTGAAATGGAAATACAAGTCACACACATATACAGATAAATAACAAATACACCAGAGAACACTCACATGAATGTGCACATATATATAAATAGAAATAGATAGACTAAGAAAAGTTTTATCTGTGTGACGGCAGCCTCTACCTGCCATCAATTATCTAAATGTCGTCTTCCCTCTCTCCAAATTGAAAAGGGGTTGGGGGTGCAACTCCCTTGCTCATCTCTCCGATCATTACTACTTGTAGCTACGTAATGTTGTACAATTCAGAGTGTCATTGTTTGTCAATCTCACGATCTACGCAATGTTGTACAATTCAGAGTGTCATTGTTTGTCAATCTCACGATCTACGTAATGTTGTACAATTCAGAGTGTTATTGTTTGTCAACCTCACGATATACGTAATGTTGTACAATTCAGAGTGTTATTGTTTGTCAACCTCACGATCTACGTAATGTTGTACAATTCAGAGTGTTATTGTTTGTCAACCTCACGATCTATTTATAAAGTGACATGAGTGTACATTTTCTATAATGATAAGTCCTAATTCCTAATACGTAATATGAAATAAAAACCGTCGTAGCCACTTTGCACAAATGAGAAATCTTAGCAGCGTGCAGTTGTACTCATTAAATATGGAAATATCCTTTTTGAAAATTCAAATAATAATTTCGATCACTTCTCGGGCTTCCTCCCGGAAATGGGTCAGAATGTAGAGGTACAAGCTGCTTAGTTTATGTTTCTTCAGTGACTTTTGATTCTAAAAAGCACATATGGTCAAACAGTATATTTAGATTTTGTCCATAAAAGATGATATAAACAAGATGTGTTTGTGAAACACAAATGCCCCCGATAATGGCCAATTCCAAAGATGGCCAAGGTCACAAGGGCAAATATCTTGGTACCAGTAGAAAGATCTTGTCAAAAGAAATGTTCATGTATAATATTAAAGCTCTAATATTTACCATTTAGAAGTTATGACCAATGTAAAAAAAAAATAAAAGTAAGTTAAATGTCAAGGTCAAAAGGTTCAGTACCAACGGAAAGGTCTTGTTACAAGGAACACTCATGTGAAATATCACAGCTCTATCAGTTATTGCTCAAAAGTTATTAGTAAGGTTAAAGTTTTCAAAAAGTAGGTCATACTCCAAGGTCAAGGTCACAGGGTAAAAATATCGGTACTCACGGAAAGGTCTTGTCACATGGAACACTCATGTGAAATATCAAAGCTCTATCACTTACTGTTCAAAAGTTATTAGCAATGTTAAAGTTTTCATAAAGTAGGTCAAACTCCAAGGTCAAAGGGTCAAAAATGTTGGTACCCCCGGAAAGGTCTTGTCACAAGGAATACTCATGTGAAATATCAAAGCTCTATCACTTACTGTTCAAAAGTTATTAGCAAGGTTAAAGTTTCAGACAGAATGACAGAATGACAGATTTACAGAATTACAGAATGACAGACAGGACAAAAACAATATGCCCCCCCCCCCCCCCATGATCTTCGATCTCGGGGGCATAAAAATGCAAAACGCATTACATATGTACATATTAGTCTAGTCAATCTAGCTCAAAAATGAGCAAAACCTCAAACTAATTGCAACAGAAATGAAATTTTGATTATTCATGCAAGAAAACACATGCAAACAACATATTAAAAATCGGCTTTTGTATTTCCATGGGAAAATTGGAATTTTGGGGTAAAATGATGTGTTTTTTCATGAAAATCGCTAAAAACTGGAAATTAAAGAAAATGTCCATTTTATGTAACATACAGTAAAAATAAGTTTCATATCTCAAATTTCAACCTGGAAATGTTCGATTGATTTTTTTTTACAGCAAAATATATTCTTTCCTTGACTGTAATTTTTGGGTAAAATCTTGCTTTTTTTAATATAATTGTTAAAGATTGAAATTTTAAGAAGAAAACCCACATTTTGTCATACGTTTGAGTCTACCAATAAAAAATTGAAGTTAGGATTTATTTTAAAAACTGCTAAACAAATAAGATATATAGATTATTGGCAATATATTTGAAAAATACCATTTTAGGTTGGAAAACCTACCTTTTTCTAACACAAAAATAGTGAAAAACTGGAAATGATAGGAAATGACTGTTTTATAGAAGAGATGACATTGATCTTATAAATTTAAGAATAAAACATCCAAATGCACAACTAAACTTTTTTGCACCAAAATTTATTTTCCCTTGCCGAATTTTGGGCTGAAATCTTCATTTTCCAACAAAAATCGTTAAAAACTGGATTTTGGAAGAAAATACCTTTTCCTGTCCATTAGGCATATATGAGTTACCACATGAAGAATTATACATTAAAATAAACTGTTAACACAAAAAAAGTGCCCCTTCAAAAATGGTCTGTAAAAGATGACCTACATTTTTGCAGTTACTCCCCTTACATCGGAAGTTGGAGGCGCGCTTACCATTCCGGTCCTATATTTCACATAAATAATGTAGTATTTTAAAACAAACAGTGTATAGTAAAGCTTACGTTACCAAATTCTTTATTAAGCTGAGTTTTAACAGTTTGTACTACATCTATGACGAAACAAGTTTCAGTTTCTTTGATTTTATATAAAGAAATCTTTAATACGTGCACTTCCTCTCAAGTTCTAGAGTTTGGGAAAGAGGGAGGAGGGGTATAGCCGTATTTGATGTTTATTTCTATCCAAATTATTGTGCAATTAATACCGAAAATTTCAGGAGTAATCTGTTTTAAAAACAATGGACACATAGAATTAAAGCAAAATGAATCAGGCACGCAGCATCGTAAAAAAACAAAGGGGGGGGGGGGGTGAAGATAATTTCACAATATTGCCTGAAAATTGACAAGTAAATTTTAATCCAAAGTTATAAAAATCCTTGATGTGTGTGTGTGGTGGTGGTGGTGGTGGGGGGGGGGGAAGGTTGTTTTCTCAGTTCAATTTTACACTTCCACTGTGTACAGTTTACGAGAATGCTATTTTAAGGGGAAAAAAGAGGAGGGAGGGCAACCAATCTGTCTAAAAATCGACCTCTGTACGTAAAAATTTATCAACTTTGCATGTAATGAGAAAAGGTGTAGAGCCATTGCTACGTGCCTGATAATTATATAAGTGATCATTTGAGTAATTGCAGTACAGTTCAGTCCATGTTTTTACAAGTACAACGGCTAGTGTCACAATTTGCCTTGCATTTACAGCGAAAAACGTTCAAAAGTTTATCTGGCGCGACTTGTAATTTAGTTTTAACGGATACAAGAATTGCTGGAAAGTGATAAGCCCCAATTCGAAGGATCCAAATTAATCATTTCTTTAGTCCACTCTATGACTTAAAAAATAATTCTTGCAGTGCTCCTCTTCTGCAGCTGTAGTTAGTAGTTAATAGTGGCAATGACTGAACTTATAAAAATGATATTGTGTTAGATAATACTTCACAAAGCAAATATCCTATAAGTGTCTCTATGGTATTCCATCGTACAAAGTCGATATGATATCGACACCAGAATATATCTTTTTGCTCTATGAAATCCTCATATAGGAAGGTGAAGATAACGAACAGTGATCCATCTCGTAACTCCTATAAGCAATACAAAATAGAGAGGTGGGCAAACACGGACCCCTGGATATACCAGAAGTGGGATCAGGTGCCTATGGACTATAAGGAGTAAGCACCCCCTGTTGACCGGTTACACCCGCCGTGAGCTCTATATCTTAATAAGGCAAACGGAGTTACCCTTATTCAATATCATTGTGCCAAAAACGGCCTAACAATCTATATGAAACAAGTTAGACAGATTTGACCCAATGATAGGTTGTATTGGCAAAGTAGATTGTTATAACGACCATATAATCGCGAAATGCTGACTTTAAACGAAACAGTTGAAACCCTTCACCATCAACTTGTTTGTCAGTAGCCTGCCTCCATTTAAAAACTAATCATATACAGAATTTTTTCGCGATTTGTCTACATTTTGACTATACAGGACCTGTTCCGATGCCGAACATTCTTGACGTTGTGTCGCATCTTGTGAATGCATGTAGAAAGGCAAGGATTGACAAACTTCGTTTCCTAAAAAGACGTCTGGTTTTAACGATATTCTTCACTTAGGGGCAAGATCAAAAATTCAATGTCTCACAAAAAACTAAGTTCACATACTAGTTTTCACCAAGAACACCCCCTCCCCCTTTAAAACTTAATATGACAAATGTTGAAACTACATATGTAATCGAATAACAAGAAAAGAAACGTACGATTATAAATAACACTCTGTATACCTTTTCTACTGTTTATTCACAAATGAAAGTGTACATTAAATCTATTAAATGTTCATTAATATGTTTTAAATATTATGTGGTATTCAACAGTCGCTTGTCTTTTTCCTTTTTCCACTAAAGTGTAATCGATGTCGGATGACAGAAACTTACAGGAGTTTTTATCCCCCCCCCCCTAGCTAATTGAATTTAAATTTTCATCCGACATTGATTTCGTCCCTTAGGGCAGTTATGTTTATTTCAGAGTTCGTTGCTATTTCTGTGCTTTATATATAGACATTTCAAACACAATGTGCATTTTGTATGATCCTCTAAAATTTACGATAAATAACTGTATCCCATTTCCATTCTCAATGATCGTGTGCCAGCGTGGCGAGAATGCCATCGTCATCGAAAACAAGTTTTGTCTTGAATAGATGGCCGGGCGGTCTAGCGCGCTGTTCGCATGCTGCTAGGAGATGTGGTTCCGCAGGTCGTGAGCCCAAGACTAATTAGAAAGAGTAACTACTCGATTTTACACCAAATCATGATACTATGCGCAAGTGTTTATTATTTATATTATCAATGTTTTATTATCTTTATTATTACCCATGAATGATTCCCCAAACATGAATTTGAAAAAGAAAAGCAAAAATATTTTACTTACTTAGTTTTATAAAAGTTTTTAATACAAAGCGCTTGCTCAAATGATGAAGATACAAAATAACTGAAACTTTTAACCCGAATGGTTTTCCATACTTTTGTTTTTAACAACCGTAATACCCCCTTGTAAATTGATACTAATTCTTTAAGATTTCATTTATAATTGATATTTCATAACTTTTAAAGTAAATATTGTGTTTTATAATTAAAATTAATTCAGTAGAGGGTCAAACAAAATATTTTGAAGCTTTATTCGCGAAAGTTCCCCGGGATTGGAAGCCGGCAAAGAATATGAGATGCTGAGCAATATTGTATGTATATAGAAGGTCTTAAAATCACCTTTTTAATACAACTGTTTAGCTGTTTAATAATTTTTTATTACATGCACTTTAGATCGTCGTATATAACTTTATTCTGATGACTGTCACAGTTAAGTTACTCCCCTTTACGTGTACGGCGTGCCGTAAACACCACAAAATATCGATGGTTTACTAAAACATTTAAGTCTAAATTTTAAATATTTCCCATTGTCCGATTTTGTCCGATTTTTTGTATGTTGTTAATCACGCTTTTGTTTATTAAATTCCATCGAGTTTGTTTCTGTTGCAATTACTTTGAGGTGATTTGCTAGATTGACTAGACTATATGTATGACAAAATGAACTTTGTTTTCATTCTGGATTTTTTTTTTTTTTCCATTTTATTGATTTTTTTTTTTTTTTGTTGGTCTTGATCAATCTTTGATTTTTTGAAATAGTGTAATTTAAGTTTGAACAATATTTCATTATGTAAAAAAACAAACAAACAAATCATAAATGGATTGAACAACAGACATTACCTCTGTGCAAGCTCTCTCCATACATTATACATGTACATGTATAGTGAAATAGTCTGATGTAGATTGAAATGTAAATTTCATGGTAAATTTTGAACAATTTCACCTTTCACCCTAAAAGACTTAACCAGAATATCGAAAGCTAGAGTTCGGTCATTTAACATAGAACCTGAAATGAAGTAAAATACAGTTTGCTGGGAACATGTTTTAGCACTCGACATCAAACGAAGTAAAATTGAGAGACGAAACTTAGATTTTGATTTTCAATTTCAATTTATCTTTGTGAACTTTGTCCACTTTTCAATTGTAATAAATTTTGAGTTACACCTTGAGAAAATGACGTATAAGCTGTCTATATACATGTGCATGTAGCCGTTTAACCTATAAGGAATATTCGCCGCTTGCGGTGGGCAGTAGTAGTAGTTTTATTCAGGCAGAACAATCATTTTTGTATAAAATATAATCAAAATATGAATGAATAAATACAAATGTCAATTGTATAAAACTTAGCATACCAGATGTTATCCCGGTCATTTATCACAGTATTGTCATCACATACAAAATATTATCACTGCTGCATTATGTGCTTATATCACAGTCTACCTAGGATAATATATTAACGCAAAAATATTATTGCTTATTTCCAATGGGGTCCTTGAGAATTTAAAAAATATATCTATGTCAATAAATAAATTACAATTGGATGGCATGGACAAAAATGTGTAAAATATTTTGGTAAATAAATGATGTAGTGTGGCCTGAATAGAGTAAGAACAATGTACAATTAAAAACTTAAAATAAATAATAAAACGTGAATGTGGTTCAGTTTCTATATACAAACTCCTTATTCTCCCTCTGGCGGATGTGTTTTTTTTAACTATTAATGATTTGAAATTTATTTTATTATTAAGATAAAATAAGGGACAGCCGCTAGATATTGACAGCCGCTCAGTTAAATGGATATTTTAAAACTCTCCTCCCTGGCACCTACCGGTCTCCGTATGAAAAAGATTTATCTCGGTTTGTACAGGAGATTAATCTTTTTAAACATAAATTCTTAGGAGACTTAACATATATTCTATAAGTCACAACTTCCTCCTTCCTTATCACATACCGAAAACCTGTCACAGGGTTGTTCTTTTTTTACCATTTATTCTCTGAGAAACATGATCCTCGCCTTTTTTATGTTTCTTTAACAAAAGATTGATTGCTTAATTGTATATAGTGTAAGTGTTAGGGTTGCTGGTTAGGGTTAGGGTTACATGTTAGAGATAGGGTTCAAGCTAGACTCGAGTCAACAAAAAACTCCCCCACACCAGCGTACTGGTGAAGAGGACGAGTTCGTGAAAAAAAATTGATGTTTCTTTAACATAAGATTGACTGGTTAATTGTATATACATTTATATGTAGTTTAACGTCCCTCTTGAGTTTAACATAAGCAAGTTTACCGAAGAACTAGATGTGTTTTCTAAGGTGAAACCTGTCGCATTGACCAGGAAAGAAAACTCGTTTTCCAGATAATCCTACTAAATAATTTTATACACACACCACAGAAATTTTAAACTAGACACAATTCTAAACTTTATAACAGCCTCTAATGTTAATTGATATGACCACCTCCACACAAATAGTATAGTCTTTCACAGTTTTTGATAGCTACATAGTTATTTGTAAATTTTTATCGCTTTAAAACCCATGGACCACATGCTTCTCCTTCTTTCTTCGTTCGTCATGGGCTCGGCTAGGGCGCCATTGTTTTTCACACCGTGGGTTGATCATCTATTTCGCGTCCATTGGTCGAGGATTAGATGAAGTATAATTATCTCCCTATGATGGCCAAACTGTAAGTGATGTTCCTCCACCGACTTAACGACTTTCATGAAAGTGATAATCGCGCTATTTCTCCTAACGGTAAATCGGAGGGTATTTCTTTGATGATCCAATTTCTAATAAAGATAAATAGCAGATAATGATGACGCAGAAAATTGTTCGATAATGAATGGATTTTCATATAAATATTATACAGAACAACTTTCAAAATGTTCATGAAATCACAGCGACGCTCATGTGTGTGCATACATGTACAATGTCGACGAATTTAAAGTACAATGTAAAACGCAATTCCAGAGAGCGAAAACGGGTGCAACAGATTAACGCCATCATTCGAGAGCTGAAAAATAAACTTCCGGTGGAATGGACTAGTAAGAAAATGGGTAAACTGGAAATTATTCAAAAGTCTACCCTGTACATCAGGCACCTGATTGATTTATCGAACGACTGTCAAGAAACTGGACCAGTTTATACGGAGAGGTCTCCCAGCAATTTAAGATTTGAGCAAGTAAGTTCGATTCGGCTCCAGTCTCCTGTTGCGTTTGAGGAGTTAGTTCGTTGTGAAAGGACTACGACATCGGGGTGTCCAGAGTCCATACGTCCAAGTGCACAAAGTGAATGGAACACGGGTATCAACTAGTAACCCAAGCTGAAATGGAGGACAGTGAAAAGAGTTATTCCCTGTGAGTTATTCCGCTCAGACCGAATATTTAGTAAATAACAGTGTTAAATAGGTGTTTAAAATGTTTTAAAACTCTATATGTTTAGTTTGAAATTCTATGATACCGTCTGTCCTCCCTGATTACCAGATGCGTATTTACTTTTTTTTTTTTTTTTAATATATATATATATTTTATTTCCCAGAACCTAGTCTATAACAATAATGATAGTAATAATAAAGTACACTATAGGGCAGCTGTCAGGGATTGGGCCCTGGCTAAGCTCCCTCAAAATTTAACAAGACATTTCCTACTGTGCCACGCAGGGCACATTCTATAAATTCTATTTTATAATGTACAAGCTTAAGTATATTTATCTGTCTAGCGTATTATAATGTATATTTAAAAAATTATTATGTGTATCAATTATGATATTTGTTTGGACAAACAAAACAAAATATTATACATTTTTTTTTAAAGAAAAAAGAACATCACTATAGATGAAATGATTTAAGATTTGATTCATAAAAATAATGTTATATAAATAGACTGAAGAGTTAATATACCGCTCATGCTGCCTTAAAGGTCCACACACGCCAACTTAAAGAGTCCATAGATGACCCTTAGGCAGCCTAGCGGTCCACACACGCCAACTTAAAGAGTCCATAGATGACCCTTAGGCAGCCTAGCTGGGAGACAAGTTACTCCCGGAAGTAGCGGTTTATTAAATACATTTATAATATTGATTTCAATCACACAAAAAAATAAACCTTGTTACTATGAATAAGTTCATAGTGTGTATTATAAAAATATACAATGTGATGACAGTATGTACACATATACATACACACATATACATACATGTCACAAAACATACCTAGTTTTTCTATAACATCCATATTTAGATTACATTTACAGTATTTCAAAATTTTATACCAAAATAAAACTTTTTGTTTGATATGGTTCTGAATATTGTATTCCTGTTCATCCACATTTTCTAGTCTACAGAACATCTTATATTTATATATTTGAGAGCAACAAAAGATATGATATTGTTTAACAATTGTACCTTTCTGTTATTTTCATGATGAAATCCAATCAATATATCTTTCCATCTGATGTTAACTTTTGTGGTGAGACTTACAATTTTCCAAATGTTTTGTACATTTTTACATTTGAAAATCAGGTGTTCAATATTTTCAGTCATATCACATAAAAAACAATTTCCATTTTGCTCTTTCTTCCACTTGCTCAGCATTTGCTTGCAGCAAAGTGTATTATTTAATAGATTATAATTAAATTCTGCAATATTTTTGTCTAATGAAAATTTGATTTTTTGAATATATATCTGTTTCCAATCTTCTTGGTTTATTTCATATTCAGTTTGGAATTTTTTTTTATACAGGGGATATATAATTTACTTTTTAATAAAATTTCATAAAAGATTTTACATTTTATATTTTCTAAAATATGATACTCGTTTTATGAAATAAGAATGTTCTTTTATTTTTTATGTTAACAAACTTTGCCTGATTTTTTAGTTTTCAATTAGATTTTTGAAGACTGATTTAACACCTTATATTCACATATATAGTTAGCTTTACAACTTAATGTACTTTTTATATCATTGATTGTTTTGAATTCATTCTCTATAGATAGGTCTTTCACGTATTTTATCCCGCTTTTCACCCAATTCGTGAAGAATATCGGTCTTCCCATGTACGTAAAATATCTGTTATACCATATGGGCTCTTGGAGTATTTCTGATATGTTCATTGTACTTAACGGTTTTAATTTTTTGCATTTATTAAAGTATATGAATACTTCTTTGTAAAACATTGGCAGATTGCCAAATGTATTTAAATCTCTAATATCTATAGAATTCATTTTATGACATATTCAATATCTGTATTTTGACTTCTGAGTATGTTTTCTATATGCTTTTTAATAGTATTTTGATTATCATTTTTGATAAGTCTTGATACCCATGCAGCTTTAAGTGCTTGAAATTTAAGGATTATATCAATAACACCTATTCCTCCTTCATTTACTGGACCTATTATGGTTTTTCTTTTTATTCTGTCTTTTTTACTCCAAAGAAAGTTAAAAATGCTTTTGTTTATTCGTTTTAAAATATCAGTTCCTGGAATTGGTAATACAGATGCTATGTAAATAAATTTGCTAGTACCTAAAGTATTTATGATTTCGTTCTTTCCAAAGATTGTTAATTTTCTTTTTTTTCCATGTTTCAAAGAGTTTTTCCATGTTTTCACATTTATCTATCCAGTTTTTGCGGTAACATCTTTCTTATTACTTCCTAAGTATATTCCTAAACATTTTAAAGACTCAGTGTTTACTTTTATACCAAACATTTCATTTGTTGTGTCTTTTAAAGTACCAGTTAATATGCATTCTGTTTTATTAATATTCACTTTAGATCCTGCATTTTTACAGAATATTTTCAATTCTTTCAAAGCTTCTTTCATTGAATTAATATTTTTTAAAAATAAAGTGAGATCATCTGCATGGTGAACATGTTTTATTTCCTCACCAAAGTGAGAGGTTTTTATTCCAAATATTTGTTTATTCTGTTTTAGTTTCAGAACCAGGATTTCAGCTACAAATAGGTATAATATCGCAGAAATTGGACATCCCTGTCGTATCCCTCGTTTCATGTTGCAGGTTTTAGATATCCAACCATTATTTTTTAACCTAAATATTGGGTTTGTATACAATATTTTAATCCATTTTAGAAAATTTTCTTTAAATTTGAATTTTGTTAATGTTTTGAACATGAAATTCCATTCGACAGAGTCAAAAGCTTTTTCAAATCTACAAATAGCAAAATTCCTTCATCAGCTGATTCTTCGCAGTATTCTAAAATGTCTAGAATTAGTCTAGCATTCTCTCCAATATATCGACATTTGATATATGCGGACTGGTTTTTATTTATCAGATTATCTAACACCTTTTGAAGTCTTTTTGCAAATATAAATGCTATAATTTTATAATCAGTGTTTGTTAAACTTATTGGTCTATAGTTTTTCAAATCTTTTGTATCTCCTTTTTGAAAGATTAGAGAAATTACAGCTAATCTCTGTGCATAGCTTAGTTGATTATTTTTGTAGATATGTTTTAGTGTGTCATAGAATAAATCTTTGATATACTTCCAGAAGCACTGGTAAAATTCATTTGGTTAAGCCATCTAAACCAGGAGATTTATTTAGTTTTAAATTATTAACAGCTTCTGTGCATTCTTCAAGTGATGGAAATTCTTCACATAATTGTATGTCATTATCACTCATTTTCATTTTCTAGTTCAACAGATTGTAAGTAGTCATCAATTTCGTCATCCGATATGTTTTGGGAAGAATATAAGTTTTCATAGAAATTGCACATGGCATACATTATGTCGCTAGTTTTTGAAATATCTTTGTTATCAATTTTTAAATCTTTATAACACTTTGTTTTTGTCTACTTTTTTCTAAAGATAAGAAATAACTCGTACATTTCTCACCTTCAGTTATCCATTTGGATCTTGATCGTATAAAAGTATACTTTTTGTTTTTATTCTTCTTTATATAATGTACCTCTGACCAGTGTTATAGATTATGTACGTACATATATTGTTACCGTTCCTCATGTACCATTAATGGTTTGAGAGAATAAACTGAACTATGAACTATTGAACTATGAACTATGAATATACATCTATGAAATTGAATCGATTTTACGATTTTCTTACAATCTATGTACTTGAACTTATATCAGCAATCTGTTTGAGATTGGATTGATTGTATTCTTAATTTCGAAGAAATTTCGAAGAAGTGTTGCCTCTTGGCAAAATTAATGATAATATATATATATATATATATATATACATTTAGTACAGGTTTGTTGCACATGTATTATAGCATGGAAATTATATTTAAGCTGATGAGTAAAAAATCGTTATGCAGTATTTTTATTGTGTGTGAATGAGATGAAATTCTTTAGGTCACGATGTTGCATAAATAGGCTATCAAATTTTGTTTAGAGAATGCACTACATGTAGTGGACGCATGCGCAAGTCCTTACGGCCCGCACAAGAACGCGGTCCATTCTGATACGGGTGCTGCTACATATAGGGTTGCGCATGCGTTGGAATGGCAAGTTGGAAGTTTTTTCAGCTCATGATGAACTGAAAAGAAAATGGTTTCACGATAGAGGTGTGTGCATAAAAGGTTACAAAAACTGCACAACTGGTACAGGGCGTTGGAAAGTCCTTATAAATACTGAAAAATCCAAATGTATGCACTTCCGTAAAACTAGAACAAAAGGAACAGAATTTGAATTCACTATTGGAACAAATACATTAGAAATAGTAGATAGCTATAAATATCTTGGAATCATATTTACTTACACTGGAAATTTTACAAAAAAATGCAGAAAATCTTGCTAAAGCTGGAAGACGGGCACTTGGAAAAATTATCTCTACAATACACAATAATAAAGAATTTGGATTCACTGCTTACGAAAAATTATTTTACTCTTGCGTTTTATCTATATTAGACTATTTGTCCAGTGTTTGGGGGTTCAAAAAATCCCAATCAATAGATAATGTTCAAAATCGAGCCATTAGATATTTTTTGGAGTACATCGTTTTGCGCCTTTATTGGCAATCTATGGAGATACGGGGTGGATACCCAGTCAATATCGTCAGTGCGTAGCTTCCGTTGAGGCAACCGAGGCAGTTGCCTCGGTAAAAAAAAACCACACCCTTTACGTTGTTAAAATGTCGATAGCTTCGGGGGGGGGGGGGGGGGGGGGGGGGGGCGCAGCCCCCCAGACCCCCTGCCTCGGTAATATTCGAACCCAAGCTACGCCTATGAGATTCGTCGATGGATTAATATGATAAGATTTTTTAATAGAGTATTGTTATTTGACAGTGAACGCATTACTAGAAAAGCGTTTGAAATGGATTGTGATATATGTAGAAACAACTGGTGTAGTGCTTTGAAAGAAATTTTGCAAAAGTTGGAACTGGAAAGTTATTTTGACTCAAAATTGTTAATAGACATGAATGTTCTTCAAACAAAAATGCATTACTATTACTCAAATATCTGGGAAAATGAGGTATTTAAAGTACCTAAATTGCGAACTTATGTGTCTATAAAATCAACCTTTGGTCGAGAAAATTATGTAACATTGGATATGCCAAAATACTTTAGGTCAATTATGTCGCAGTTTAGATGTGGTATTTTACCTTTAAGAATAGAGACGGGAAGCTATTATGGGGAACCTGCTGTTGAAAGAATATGCTCATTGTGTTCATTAAATTGTGTGGAAGACGAAATTCATTTTTTACTCTATTGTCCATTGTATTCTAAACTCAGAACAACTTTGTTTGAAAACACGGGATTTGATCAAATGTCAATGTCAGATGTAGAGATTCTTCGAATGTTATTAACAAACTACCCAAGACAATTAGCAAAATACTTGTACTCCTCCTTTTCTCTTAGACAATCTATTACGTTTGGAAAAATCAACAACTGAGCTATTTATACATTATATACTTATTATACATGTATACACATGTATGTATATATAATTATAGAAAATGTTATTATGCGCAATTATTTGCATTATATATTATTATATCAACGTTTAAAGTGGCATATAGGCCCGACGGGCCGGGTGTTTATTGATTTGTATAATGTGATGAAATTGGATGTATGAATATATGTACACATATCACTATAATAAATAAAATTACTTACTTACTTATACGGAATTTGATGTTTTTATTTCTGCGGTGTTTTTGGATGTAAATGTACGTTTTAAATATTTCCAAAATTCATGTTATACATACTCAATTAGGCGTTTGAGTTATTGCTGATACATGTATATTAGCCTTCAAGTGATAACTAACCGAGTGGAGTCCAGACAACTGAAAATACCGAACAAGTATAAATGTGCAGATATGCCTTTTAATCAAAATCGTTATCCTGCTGCGTAAAATTGCTTGTACTTATTTTGTTACTAACAGTGAAATGTTATTCGAGTTTTACGTTTTTTGACTTTTATTATAGATAGATAGATAGACAGATAGATAGAGTTTGTTCATCTACTACGGTCTGATGTTTTTGACACTAGCGTTGCACGGTCTTTCGTTGTATTTGGGACACGTAGTCGTTGAAGTGTTTTAGTCATTAAAGGCTTGAAATCTAGAGTTTGCAAATTCTTTGTCAACATTTAAAGCAGTCAAGGACGGTATATAGTATTTCTGTAAAATTTTTTTTTATATTTGGTCATAAATTGATAAAAGCCATCACCCCAAACATATTTTTAAAGTCCATTTTAAAAGCATCATGCATGGTTAATCCTAACTTTCAAATAGCCATGAAATCTTCTTCACCAAATGTGCAAAAATGCAATTGGGCATGAATTCAATTTAGACCCTTTGATCAGCTCACCGCATTGATCAATTTCAGTTGACCCGAAGTAGTAATGACTTTTATTGATCAATTAATTTTAAGGACTTTCAATTTTACTTTACAGAAAGTTGTGTGTGGTAGGAATAATATGACATTGCTTCCAAAGCTACACACGGCGTTATTGGTAAAGGTACAAAGCATGATTTCGCTTATTAATGATTTCTTTTTTAATTCACAGAGTTCAAAATTGTCTGCAGAATTTTTTTTTTGTGCATTGAAAAATTATAAGAATCGATGATGCGAATTCGTTAAAAAACTTTTAAAGAGGTTTACACCTCAGATTTGGAGTAATATAAACTTTTTGGGAAGTGTATTTCTGATTATTTTTTTCTATTTCAAAGATAATTAGGACATTGAAATGAGAAACTGGGACCCCAATGCTAGTTATTGAGCTGCAGTGTTCTAAATATGGCCTTTTTGCACTTACAATTGACTCAAAACTTGATTTGTCTTTTGGAGTCAACACAACATAAGCAACACAAATCAATCATTACACAAAATAGATAAATAATCAAATCTTCAAACAATACTGCTAAAAATGTTTAAGAAAAGTAATGTAAATGAATAATTACCTTTTTGCACTTGATGTACAAAAAAAAAAATCATGATATAAAATTTTGAGAGTTTTAAAAGACACATTAGAAGTAATGTCAATTTCTAAACTTTCACATAATTTTCAAGATCTTGTCTAAAAAGTTTAAATGGTGCTTTAAAAATTGTGGGTCAGAAATCACATTTTTAAATCATTGGCAAAAATACTGAATTTTTATACAAAGTTTCAAGTAAATTGATTTAAACTTTTTGAAGAATCGGTGTTCTGTTGGAAAAAAAACATATCTACCGCATTTATAAATTACAACATTTGAACTAGTTCCAAGTCTGAACTACTTGTATCATAAATCATAAAACTGAAATACATTTATAGGATTATAAAAAATAGACGATATATTGGATGAAACAGAAACAGTAATATCACGCAGATTTAGAACTTTTTGATTAATCAAGATTATTTGATACATATCAAATAGTCCACAATTAATTAAGATTGGCTAATACAGTTCGTACCGTTTACGAAATAAACCTGGTTCGAACTATCTTGCCTCTTACAATTCCGCCTAACGGGGAACGAGTTAACTTTTCATTCTGCTCAAACCTTAGATTCAACACTTTGTGAAGAAAGTGTCATGTTTTACCAATCTAATTCCTATAAACAATACAATAAAACATCTCTTCCAACAATGGAATCGTCACCACTGTCGGCGATGGATTGCCTAACTTTGACCTGAGTTCGGCGTTTTCTCGGCCGCTTAGCGGGGAGCCTCAGCCTCAGCGATTTTTATCGTGCCACCGCCCCACCTGCTGTGACTCGGACCCGCGGTTTAATTTGAAGGCCTGTTACAACTGCGATGGGTGATGTGGACCTTTCTATCCTGGATCCCCACGGGACTTGAGTCCGAGACTTGGAGGGCAAGGCAGTGAAGCACGGCAACGTTATGGTCACCCCCCCCCCCACCTTTTAAATGCAGGAGGTACCCATTCAGCCGGTGATGGAGGTTTAATCCCAGGCGAACGCTACTCTCCTTTCTCAAGATCAACCTGAATAGAATCGTCACTGTCGGCGATGGGTTACAAATTTTGGCCTGTGCTCGGCCGCTTTGAGGGGAGCGATTTTTATCGTCCCACCACTCACGGACCTTTCTAATCCGGATCTCCACGGGACTGGAGCTCGAGACAAGGACGACATACCAACCAGGCAGTGAAGCACGACAACGCTGGTCCTCCCCTGAGGGCAGGAGGTACCTATTCAGGCGGCGATAGTCGTCTAATCCCCGACGAAGGCTATCATCCCTTCTCAAGGTCAATATGGTGAGTCGCTGCATTTATTTGATATTCCTTAATATTCACTTAGTTCAAATTCTACCGGCTGTCGTAAAGCACTCGTACAACATAGCCCGTAGGGCGATACTATACTCAGACTTAGTTTCTGTATGTATCTTCTGGCAGCCGCCATATGTAAATTCATATCCTGGTTATGTCCTACACCACCTAATATACCTAGCATCGCCGGTGCTCTATTATTATGCATCTCAATGGCAAACCTATGGCACAATTTTGATTGTATCTATTTGGCCAAAATGCCATTCATGATTCAAGGTACTTGGTTAACGTAGGTTTCATGATCTTTCAATAGGCATGGCTAGCGAGTCGGTCAAGCAAAGGGTACCAGCTAGTCAGATCATGCTACACATTCCAAGACTTGCTTACTCTTAATTCGTCCCATTCTGTAATCAGTTCATTATGTCGCGTTACTTTGTATTTATTCATTTACATGCCATACAAAGGTGAACCTGGATAACGTTCAGGTATACCTGATTGTGCCAAAATGACGGCACTGCATAGACCAGGGGCTCGGACCTCAACCTACCACGAGGTTCAATTTGCAATGTGGCCAACCACTACATTATCTCGTTAGGTTTACTTGCTAGGCATTATTGGGCCCAAGTTTCAGGGTAGGCATTGCTATTCACGGCCACAGGGGTTCACGGGTTTTACTACAGCACGATCACAATTTTAGGTACCAAGGACCTCACCGGTCAATTTATGCAGAGTTCATAGTACTTATTTATTATTAACATCCCTATGCAATCACGTGGTATTCTTGCTAGTTCAGCAACTTGCCTCTTTTTATTTTATGTAGTTTACAGATGATTCCGACAACGTACGTGACGTGGAGCGCTATATGCTATTTCGTACACACGTTTCAGGTTTGTGCTAGAACCAGCATCACAGCGTACGAGTCGCAGTATATTCTCACCTTGTCGTTCTTTGGATATTTAGCGCTTTCCATAGCACAAAGACCCTAGTTCCATATCATTAGTTGCATTTAATTGCAGTTTCTGTTTCCGATAATTGTCCACAATCTCAATTTCAGTTCGGACTTGAAGATAGTTGATCGGTTCGTTGTTGTTTATTCTCAATGTCAAGCCTAACCAAAAGTTATTGTTTAGTTAACTTTAAGTCAATCACCCTCCATTCCATTTTCATGTAAATAATTGACTGCTTTTGTCTGAGATGTATTCGGCGTTGAGTTTTTTCTTTCTTTCCATAATTCATTCAATAGGCATTTATTGGAGTTTGTATGGTTCCAGCAGTCGAGAAACCACGTTAGGAAGAGTCATGTTTTGTTATCCAACTTTTCCAACATTTGTTCTACGTTTTATAACCTTTACGTCTTAAATCGGGGATCTCGAGACGCTCTCTCTGTGCTGCTTAGGACTTGCTCCGAGGAGGCGTGCTTTGAGGGCAGAGGCTTGGGGGTGTTAATGGGCTGGTAATTTTCGTATTTTGGTTCGAGTAATCAGTCTTAATTTTAATTCTTAGCTGAGTTTGGGTTAATTCTCACTGGCTCTGGAACGTTTGGATTAGTTTGACGAATTTATGAGGAATTTCCGGTCTAAAAATTTGATCCATTACAGTTTATTGTTTTATCTTAGGAATCGTCGAAAACGGTACTTAGCAATGTGCCATTCTGCTATCATTACCTTATTTTTTACGGAAGTATTTGGGACTTGTAGTTAGATCTTTTTTGACGGAATTCAGACTTCAAAATTACTCTAGAATTTTCTGCTGAAACTCTTCAGAATCAATCGGAATCCTTTAGAGGTATACCAGTTTCAGTTATGGAACGTAATTTTCCTCCAGTAGGACTGGGAGATGGTTTGCTAAATTGGTGTTAGGAAATTTTGTCAAATTTTTGCTTTCCATCATAGGAGTTCTTCAAGAGCTGACAAGTCCTATGGTCCACCTGAACTGCGACCACTTTGTTGTTAATCTTACGTCACCTTTGAGATTACACATTTTGAAATGGTCATTTCGAATTCAGTCTAATTTTGGTCAGGAATCCTGAAGTTTTAGCTATTCCCTTGAAAAATGCAGGAAATTCAAATAATTTACAACTTCATAATCACTATCAAAATGTGTCAATTTGGTGATACCAGTGACATCTTGGTTAAGTCACCATTGCTTGAGAGTACGCAAGGGGGTTCGAAGGGGGTAGCATAGAGATAAACGCTCTCCCATTGTGCCTCCAGGGGGCCTGGGTGACGGACGAGAGTGCACGTCGCCCACCCCGCAGAATTGAGATGACCTTGTTAATTTATTACCTTCGAGACACTTTTTGCAATGATCAACTTCAAATTCAATCTAATTACTGGTCGGAAATCCTGAAAGTTTTAGATATTACCACGAAATCAGGTAATCTTCAAGTTGCGAGCGATTACCGAAATGTGTCAATTTGGTGATAACTTGGTCTTAGTAACCATTGCTTGAGAGTGCACAGGGGGTTCGAAGAGGGGAGAGTAGAGATAAATGCTCGCGCCTGCGGGCCCTGGGCGACGGACGAGGGTGCACGTCGCCCACCCCACTGTTTAAGTGCCTCCAATTTCCAAGTATGCATGAAATGAAAAAAACAACAACAACAAACAAACAAACAAATATCAATTTTTGTGGGGGACATTGTTCCAATGTCTGTGGCGGACTGGGGAGTGCGTTGGGGTAGTTGATCACTAATTCTGCGCCAAAACCGGCTCTCCTCCCACCTACTACTAAAGCAGGGGACAGGTATTTCACGTGTACCCTCCAGACGACCATTAAACTAGGTCAAGGGTCAGTGGATATTCATAGAAATACAAATTTCTTGCATAAGTTGCTAAAGTTTAATTCGTGGGGCTCTCCGCTAGTTCATAGCTGGGACCACATCCACCTCCTACTCAGGGAGGGGATGCTACAGGCTGGTGCATGTTGCGACAACTGTAGGAGGGTCTACAAGCTTGCTCCGCACTTGCTAATTAAACCAGGTAGCACGCAGGAGACCGGCGAGATGCGCAGAGATCTCTACCTCCCTTAGAACGTGGGGACTCGTTCAGGTTCGGACACCTATGTCCACATAGGGCCCCCCTATGTTGCCCCTACTTTGATAGTCAAACTGGCACACTGGCCGCCTCCCCAGTTCCCCACAAAAAGTTTGCATGCGACCTTTTCCACCATATATGTAAATTTGCATCCTGTTTCTGATCCAATTAATAAATATTAAACGTGTATCACTCTTGTCATTCCAGCTGCTAAGCAGCCTTTGAGGGATTACAGGGCAGCCAGTTAAGCTTCGACACACCTACTAGTCTATTCAGATATTAGGTTAAGGTCACTATTCAATTCGGGTAGTAGGTCAGATGTCTTGCGGCCGGTTGTGCTGTATATTAAGTTTGATTTAGCACAATAACTTCTCTAGGTAAATTTAACATACCCTAGGTCAGGTCATCGTCATGAAGCCAATTCTTTTATTAATCAAGATTATTTGATACATATCAAATAGTCCACAATTAATTAAGATTGGCTAATACAGTTCGTACCGTTTACGAAATAAACCTGGTTCGAACTATCTTGCCTCTTACAATTCCGCCTAACGGGGAACGAGTTAACTTTTCATTCTGCTCAAACCTTAGATTCAACACTTTGTGAAAAATACCCACCCACCCAACCCATTTTCTTTTATCATCGAATTGATTTGTGTTTACGTGTGCTTTGTTCTTTTTTTTTTTCCAGATTCCTTTCTATTTCATATGCCTGTTTTCAGATCGATGCCAGCTGTCTCCAAGATGCTGTCAAACTACTACATGCACTAATTTGGTCAATTTTTCTTTCTTAATTGTCGCATCTTTCTAGGGGGGTTCGGGACTGGGGAGTGCGTTGGGGTAGTTGATCACTAATTCTGCGCCAAAACCGGCTCTCCTCCCACCTACTACTAAAGCAGGGGGCAGGTATTTCACGTGTACCCTCCAGACGACCGTTAAACTAGGTCAAGGGTCAGTGGATATTCATAGAAATACTAATTTCTTGCATAAGTTGCTAAAGTTTAATTCGTGGAGCTCTCAGCTAGTTCATAGCTGGGGCCACATCCACCTCCTACTCAGGGAGGGGATGCTACAGGCTGGTGCATGTTGCGACAACTGTAGGAGGGTCTACAAGCTTGCTCCGCACTTGCTAATTAAACCAGGTAGCACGCAGGAGACCGGTGAGATGCGCAGAGATCTCTACCTCCCTAAGAACGTGGGGACTCGTTCAGGTTCGGGCACCTATGTCCACATAGGGCCCCCTGTGTTGCCTGTACTTTGATAGTCAAACTGGCACACTGGCCGCCTCCCCAGTTCCCCACAAAAAGTTTGCATGCGACCTTTTCCACCATATATGTAAATTTGCATCCTGTTTCTGATCCAATTAATAAATATTAAACTTGTATCACTCTTGTCATTCCAGCTGCTAAGCAGCCTTTGAGGGATTACAGGGCAGCCAGTTAAGCTTCGACACACCTACTAGTCTATTCAGATATTAGGTTAAGGTCACTATTCAATTCGGGCAGTAGGTCAGATGTCTTGCGGCCGGTTGTGCTGTATATTAAGTTTGATTTAGCACAATAGCTTCTCTAGGTAAATTTAACATACCCTAGGTCAGGTCATCGTCATGAAGCCAATTCTTTTATTAATCAATCCTTCCACAAAAAATACAATCCCTGCCAAACCCTTTAAAAATTTGAATTGACACACACAAAAAATTCAGCTGGATAGTGTTCAGTACTAGATGTGTAATATATTTGCACCAATGGGATCAGTACTGAACCAGTAAATACTTAGTTGTAGCACCCTGCACAGTTGTGTCCAAAAGCCCAGGAGCTATAATTTCTTCATACGAGTGGATGAATTTATAGCATGAAAATTCAGTAAATTTATCTCGACTATAAGATGCATATCAATCTTTTAGATCAGTCTTGGAATTTTTTTAAGCAATCATGGTATATAGTGACTTAACAATTCTCCTTAAAATTTAAATTACAGGTTGTTATATAAATCATAATCATTTTAAAAAAAAATATTGATTTAGTCAACTAAACTAAATGTATTTAAGAAATATTGTAGATTTAGAACTTGGAATACAAAGTTACTAATTGAGACAAGTACATGTAGATAGTTTGATATCAGGAGAGAGGAGAATATGTACTATTACTCACGTTATTACTTAAGACATATGTCACATCAGTTACAATATGTGTACATAAATACATAAAAATGGCATGGTATGGCGGTGTACAAATTCAAGCAAGCAATGGAGAATTTCTTAAACAAGGTTTTCTCGCAACTTTTAAGTGCAAGACATAAATATTTTCCTAAATTACAAAGTTCGTGTACATTATGAACACTTAATAATTGTACAAATTTTAAAACAGATGATTTTTGCCAATAACGTTTTTGATATATTTATGACGAAATTCCTCGTAATGAAGGCAAATCAATACACAGTGGTATTCGTCCTCTGTCATTTTTTACAAAATTTACATACTCTATTTTCTCTAAGTATATTGTTATGGCGGCCTGTTTCAATTTCAAGATTGTGAGAAGATAGTCTGATTCGACAAATATGCCTATTATAGATATCAAGTATAGATTTACAAAGGTAATACTGTAAGGAAAAGTGATCAATAACATGTTTGTAAATAATACACTTTGAAGAACAATTAATTTGTTCAACTAAAACTTTCTATAATCATGTTCCATGTATATACCAAAACATCGTCTATCCATTGTTCTGAAATTTGAAACACTTTTCAATGGAAGAAACAATATTTGTAAATCGTTAGATACTATAAATGAGAGAGTTAACTCCCCGTGTTAAAAACATTCAGTTATCCCTTCAACAAGCATGCACTATTTTCTATGGATTATACAATGTATATTTTGTACGTTTCGGTTCATTTGTGTCTTCTCCACGCTGTTTTACCGTTACGAAACTGAAGTTCATAGCGTATGATAATTACATGTACCTCTCCAATGTTTTTACCTTCAATACATTTACCAAGTGAAATGATAGCCATTTTCTCATGAATGTGAACAATGTGCGCATGAATCCTAATCAATATATAATATTGATACATGGAGTGGGACTATTTTAACGACTGGGAATTCCGACAGATATGAAAGTAAAATGTAAATATAAAAAATAAATCTCATTTTACAATTAATTTGAATTCAAATTGCATAAAAAAAATAAGATTTTTAATACTCTCTGTTCTTGTTCAATCGTCATGGGTAAAAGGACGCAACAAAATAATATTCATCGTACATGTAGCTCGTCAATAATCTTGTTTGATCTCGATGATCTTGTTTGATATAAATAATCTTGTTTGGTCTCAATAATCTTGTTTGATCTGTGATTTTTTGGCAGCTGTATTTACAATGACAGATGTCTTTAAAATGCTGAGCGTACTGGTCATGACAGCTTGCTATGGGTACCTGTAAAGTGTGAAACGAAATCGAAACGAAACGAAACGAAATCTACCGAAACGAAACGAAACCCACCGAAACGAAACGAAACAGATTGTATAACCGAACTTTTTTAATTATAATAATTAAAAATGGTATCTTAGGCCCCTGTGAAAATTACCACATATAAAATTCGCCTCCCCTTTGATGTAAGATTTCGGCTTGACTGTTACAAAGTTTTAAACGTTGGAAAGGGGGGGGGAGTAAGTACAAAGTACATATCCGTAGTTGATTAAATGACATGTACAATTAGTTTTGGATCCATAAATTTCAGACCGAGGGTTACAGTCTCAGAGTTCTGGGGAAGCTCGTGTCTGAGAAAATTGAAAGCAGGAAGAGCTCTTAACCTCTTATTTTATCTCTAACTGCTGAGGTGCGAGTACTTTCAATAATGGAAAAACTCTATACATTTGGGGTGTTGCTAAGACGGGGAATTGAAAACGGGACGGAAAACGAAATTTTTTTAATGCAATAATATTAGGAGGAGGTCGGCATTTTGTAAACTGAACAATTTTAAGAAGAAATCACAAAGAGAACGGGAGGACATATTCAGAATCCACCGTTTGATATACTACATACAAATACACAATATCCACATGTATACATATATTTGTCTTTAGAGCAAAAAATACTGAAACATGTATTTCTGTCCAAAAGCAGATCCAACGCCGACGACCCCATCCCTCGTTTAGTGTGTTTCCCCAGACCTCTGACCTGTGAGACTGTAACCTTCCGTTCTGAAATTTATGGATCCGAAGCTAATTGCACATGATATTTATGTACTTTGTGCTTACCCCCCCCCCCCCCCCCCCCTTTCCAACTTTTAAAACTTTGTATCAGTCAAGCCGAAAACCTACATCAAAGGGGAGGCGAATTTTATTTATATGCGTTAACTTTAACAAGGGCCTAAGATACCATTTTTAATTATTATAATTAAAAGAGTTCGATTATACAATCTGTTTCGTTTCGGTAGGTTTCGTTTCGTTTCGGTGGGTTTCATTTCGTTTCGGTGGGTTTCGTTTCGATTCGGTAGATTTCGTTTCGTTTCGGTAGATTTCGTTTCGTTTCGTTTCGCACTTTACAGGTACCCGCTTGCTATGCGTATTTCTGATGCGGATTTAAGGTAAAAATAACAATCTGTTTTCCATAATCAAACTTCAATATTCTTGTGCGAGAAACCTTGATAATATTCTACCTGTTTAGACAATATCCCGTAATATGACGTCAAAAAACGGATTAAGTCATCGAATTTTCCTTTGAGAATAGCAATAAAAATATTGCGCTTTTTAATATCGAAAACATCTTCCTGGTAGTGTTCTAGTGAATTAGATTTATTTTTGTCTATCGTTAACATTATTTTAATAAGGAATCACTGCCTAGTTTGTTGGGTATGCGAGGTAATTTTAGATAGATATAGATAGATGAATTAAACTATAGCATTTCGCAAATTCTATGGTCGTTATAACGATCTAGTTTGACAATACAACCTACCATTGGGTCAAATGCTGTCTGACGTGTTTCATACTGATTGTAAGGCCGTTCTTGGCACACTGATTTTGACAACGGATTACTCCGTTCACCTGATCAAGACATAGGGCTCACGGCGGGTGTGACCAGTCGACAGGGGATACTTACTCCTCCTAGACACCTGACCCCACTTCTGGTAAGTCCAGAGGTCCGCGTAATCCACAGTCAAAATCAGTATATGTGTTTTACGCAATGATTAGGCGCTCTAATCATGATGGCTTATTTTGGCGGTAGGTATTTACGCTCTCCGTAAATCACCACCCTCCACCCCATCATCCATTTCATGATCCACCTGTGCTGTGAGTGAGGAAGTCCAATGATAAACAATTCCATCGAAGTCAGACTTGTCACGTGAAAATAGATTGGTAACTATTCCTTTGCCAGGGGCTCATCTTAAAAAGAAGAGTCAAAGTTCTTCTACACGAGACTAAACACCGTGAACTAGGACCAACGTACATGTAGACACTGCCCTTATCAACTAAGGACAGAGAGGGCTAAAATAAAGGGGGGGGGGGGGGTCACACAAACAATATATACAAGAACTACACAACTCATTATGCAAATCCTTACTGCCTTCTACATATAGTGAGAAACCAATCTCATTTGGCAAAGGGACACACTCTTTAATATGGGGAAGGGCACATACCCCTCTTGACTCGGTATGATAACCGATACGTTCACGCTGTTTGGATGACTAGCAAATGTCGTCGCAAGTCGTACTAGACACCAAAATAAGTTTAAAACGCTTAATTGGATTTTGCCAGTTAAATTTGAATGATAGAGAATTCAATTGAATGCAGAGACATGCACTTTTGATGCTGTTAAAGGGATATTTAGCCGATTTAACAACTAAAATATTTAATTCTACAAGGCCAAATTGAATACAGCACTCCTCGAGCGTGTTTTGATCAATATTCAAATCACATAAAACATCAAACCGAACTATTCTACATCAGAGTGCCGAACGTATACCCATCAGTAGATTATTTGTATTGTTTGTTTTACTTCTTTAAATCATTTTTCAGTCTTTCCCATGGGCATACAAGGTGTGTGTCATCGTCAGCATCTAGTACTTCTCTAGCTGACGTCATTACTTTGGATTCCTTAAAGGCATCAACAACCTTTGCCATGTTGATTCTGAAACAAGAAGGCAGAATATCAGTATAAAACTAAGATTAATAAAATTCTAAACACATGATTCCGTGCTGCTGGCAATTCCCAGTGAATACTCTATCAAATCGCAATCTGTGAAGGTTCGGGGTTCGTACTCTCTGTACCATCGGTATATAAATTCTTCCGGTTGGATAGACATGTATGTACTACTGGTTTGTATCAATGTTCCTTAATAATTTATGTAGCATAACATAAACTATAAAATGTGTTATATATTTTATGAATATACAGGGCACCCCTGGTGAGGACTTTGTAAGGGGGTCTCTGAGGAGATTTTATTCCAAATTATTGTATGGTATATGTAATTTGGAAAATAAAATATTTGTACCATAAAAAAAAAGAAAAAGAAAGATTTGTGTCATCGCAAAACATGTTCAACCAAATTAAAAACTTTTTTGTGTTTAAAAAAAAAAGTTCGGGGTTGTTTATTTTCAGTAAGAAGGACAAATGGAGTGAAGTACGAAATATTTACCTTTCTCTCCCACTGAAGAGCAATGCGATCCTCAACAGAATGTGATTCTTGTATTATTTAGTTTACATTAACAAAACATATTTTGGTTTACTTGTGATGACATAATACGACGCACCTTGCTGTAATTATGTCTCAGGCCAGAGGAAATAAACAGTGCAACACAACAAAGCATCTGTGCGAACCGGACTAATTTACCACGCAGCCAATCAGAACCGGACTAATTCACCACGTAGCCAATCAGAACCGGACTAATTCACCACGTAGCCAATCAGAACCTTCCAAACTCATATTTGCCGATTGTTACCAAAATATCTAAAGCAGCTTTAGATATGTACAGTAAATAAAAATCACCATTGACACATCAAAATTCAGGCATATTGCAATCTTTTGCTGTAATTTTGACATTAGAATTTCGTTTGTTGATATAGAAACATTGTCCAAAGCATTGTTACATGGAAGTAAATGATTCACAGGGGAGGAATTTGGCACATTGTTCATAAAATTCAATTGGAGCCTGGAGATTGCCTTTTTTTTTTTTTTTTATCTTCAATCCATTTTTCTTCATTTTTAATGCATTCCAGCAGTTTAATCACGGTTCAGAGTTAAAGTTCTAACTCCTAGTTGACAGTTAGTGCCCCTTGTGGTGCAACTCTGGAGATCGGGTTTTAAATCCGGGTCTCGACACAGTGATTTCAGAAGTTGGTTATCTCCCGCCTTGACGTCGCGATGAACGACTTCGATTCGTACCCCAGTACTTAGTAGGCTAAATCCTTATTCATATGTGTAATACTCCAGCCAATCACATCCATCGTTTGATAACTGAAACATGCGCGTTACCATTTTTTTTTTTTTTACAAGACCGCACACTATCACACTAAACAGCATAGAAGGCAGGGTTTGTGTGGGTTAGAGTTTAACTGTCAGAATACGTCGTAAGAGTTGAAGTTCCCTCTGTTCTATTGCAACTCGAGAGGCACGCTTGATTGAACAACTCGAGTTACGCGAGTTGCTCGAGTTGTAGATAAAACGTGTATTTCATAACACAGTGTTGGACACGGGTTGGAGCATCAAGTGTTCAACATGGCGGAGAATGAAGAGAAATATTGAGTATGAAATGTGAAATTAAAACGTTTTGGGAATATAATGCAAAATTCCCATGAAAAAAGACACATAGCTAAAGTTTAAGTAACAGAGTTTTTAAAATAATCAATATAAATATTTGTAAGCAAGGCTAGTTGTTTCTTTTGATTCCGATATATTGCAGATAAAGCCACTTTTTGGGGTGAATTATACATCCTCATGTGTTAAATGGGGTTTTCTGAATAGAAATACAGAACTAATGTAGATCTACTGTATGATAACACTATATCAAACAAACAAGGACATTAGTTTTTTAAAGTCAGTCTTGCCGTTCATACCCTCATGTATTTTCAAAATTGAAAATTATTTCTTATTTGGAATTTCCATTCATTTGCTGCATTGTAGTATTTGAACCTGCAATATACAGTTAGGATTTCCTATTTTGAAGTACCATAATCTGGTGACGATAACCCTAGTACATATACAGAAACAAGATGTGTTTGCGACACACAGATGCCCCCATGCGGCAGAAAAGTAGATTATGCTACCCAAAGAAAGATCTTGCCACAGGGAAATGAAAGCCCTATCACCGTCCATTAAGAAGTTGCGACTGCGACAACCAATCCTAAGTGGATGAACGACAATCTCTGTGTTTTTTGAAGAACTTGACTGTGGAATAACAGAAACTGAAATCATCGATGCTATCAAACGATTAAAGAGAGAAAAATCGCATGGAACTGACTTGTTGATTAATGAATACTTTATTGAAGTAAAAAAAAATCCTTGTACCTATTATTCACAAATTGTATTTTTTCATCAGGTTTCTTCCCTCAAATGTGGTCAAAGTCGGTCATTGTTCCAATACTTAAGAAAGGGGGTGTATTAGACTAAAATGATTATAGAGGTATTAGCTTAGTTGGTTGTTTCTGTAAATTATTTACTTCTATTTTGAACCAGAGATTATTGTTATGGTTAAATTCCAATGATGTTACTACCGATGCGCAGTTTGGTTTTCACCCAAAGGCACAGCGGAGGCTATATTTAGCCCGAGTTCAATTATTGATATGACATTAAGTAGGGAAAAAAGTAGTCCTGCGGTTTTATAGATTTTAAAAGGGCGTTCGATTCATTTGAAAGAATAAAATTATGGAAAAAACTTAGTACTGTTGGCATAAAGGGGAGAATACTCGGTATTATTCGTGTGATGTATGAAACTATGAAGTCTTGCGTCAGATCAGCAGGAATGTTGTCGGAGTTTTTAAAAAATGATATCGGTTTATTACAGAGCAAGTATTGTTACCCATAATTTTTCATTATATGTTAATGATTTTGAGATCGAATTCTTAACAAAAGGGATGACCCTTTTACAAATACAAGAATTAAATACGTCTGCCTGCAGATGGCATGGTTATTTTTTCCGAAAATGCTGAGTTGCTTAGCATGCTGGATACCCTTTTTACTTATACCACAAAGTGGGATCTTTCAGTGGATGTAGAAAAAACAAAAATACTTATTTTCAAAATGGGAGTAAAATTAACAGTAATGAAAGTTGGCATCTGAATGGGGAGGCTATAGAAATTGTTGATAAATTCACATACCTGGGTGTTTTTAATGAATTACAATGGAAAGTGTAGCACCACACAAAACCAATTGGCCAGTCAGGGCAGAAAAGCAATGTTTTCCTCGAAATCTAACGTCAGCCAAATGTATTTAAACACCTTATTTGATACATATGTTACAAGTATATATAATTAATTACAGTTGTGACGTTTGGGGTAGCCATAGTGCAAAAAATGTTGAAAAAGTGCACTTGGAATATTTGAAGTCTGTACTGGGTGTCAGGAAAAATACAAATAATGCTATGGTGTATGTAGAAACAGGCAGACTGCCTATGAACATTGTTCGCTAGTTTCGACTTTTTAAATTTTGGTTTAAATTATTACAAAGTGAAAATTGTATTTTAAAAACATGTTACAAAAGTTTACGTGAAGAAGCTGACAAGGGTGGAAATAATGTGATTAATTGGGCTATCCAGTAAAAAACAAACAATTTGATAAAGGTTTGGGTCATATTTGTTGTAATCAAGAATATAATGGCGTATATTGTAATACTTATTTCCCAATTAATAATTAAGCAAAGAATCACTGATGTTTTTGGGCAGAGTATTGTTGAACAAATCAACTCCTCACCAAGATGTAAAACTTATATGTACATTTATGACTATTTTTCATTGCAATTTTACTTGATGGAGACTATACCACATGTTTATAAAAACACATTAGTAGAATTAGAATGTCTACGCATAATCGTGCCATTGAGAGTGCATTGACGTCATTTTAATGTAGTAAGAAATAACCGCTATGTAAACTTTGTAATTTAGATATTGAGGATGAATTTCTTTTTATTTTAAAATGTCCTTGCTTTATTGAATTGCGCAGGAAATATATCAAGAGGTATTATTGGGAAAACCCATCTATTTTTAAACTTATACAATCATTAAGTGTAAAAATTTCAAAAAGTTGTGTAATTTGGGGAAATATCTTTACTGTGCCTTTAATTTACGTAATGATTTACTTATATAGCATTCTCTGTCTATAAATTCACATCAATATTGTGTAACATACCATATAATGCCATGCCATACAATACAATTGTTAACTTGTTTATTATTTTTGTAAACATGCACTGTGTATGCCACAAGACGCATGTCTTCAGCAATAAAGAATATATATTGAAGTTATATAGGCCAAAGTTAAAGTTTTTGCAGACAACCAGATCAACATTTTAAAATCTATATGCCTTCCGATTCCGAATACCGACACATATCACAATATAATCTTCCGAAACCTGATCTCACTCAAATTTCCACCATTGTACATTCTCAAGGTGTGTATACTTTAAATTCCTTGCTAAAGAAATCGTCATGCACTCTTTAGAAAACTTTCATTTTATGAACGTGGCCGTAGAGCAAGGGTTGATAATCAACGCTGTCAGTTAATTAAAATGAACAAACGCTGTCAGTTAATTAAAATGATCAAACGCTGTCAGTTAATTAAATTAAACAAACGCTGTCAGTTAATTAAATTAAACAAACGCTGTCAGTTCATTAAAATAAACAAACTAATAATATAATATATCATATTTTCTCTGTATAGAACACACCTGTACAGCGTGGCAGAACGTTGTGATAACGTACAGGTATAGCGCGCAGTACCCCGGGAATCCGTCCAACGAACCTTTCTAACATACAGGACACACACCGTCGGTTTAATGAAATTGAATGCGCACCGATTCAACCATGTTCTCAAACGATCATCCCATTCACGATTTACGAAAGCCCTGAAGGTTCATTCGAAATTCAAAGTACGATATTTTTGAATTCGAATTTTGAAATTCAATATCCAATCAAACAATCAATATACAGGCCACTATATATACGAGACAGCATATCTTTATCAAACTCATCAAATGTAAACGATCGCCATGTTTATTTTAAGATTAGAAGTATGGGATTACATAAACGTGGAATGTGACAGAAAGCAAGTCAAATACAACACGTCTTAGTTTCCTTTATCTAGAGCTACGCATTCGTGTACTCGATCTCTGTGCCTTATTGAAAATCAACCATATTCTCTAATGATGACGATGATAATACATGTAGTATTATATCAAAATAAGAAAATTGGCAGGTGTCCCTAAGCTTCTTCTGTTTACTGGAGAAGAAAACATGTTGTTCAACGGTATGGCTCCACAATCACTCTGAAATTAATTTCAGTTCATAATAATAAATGAGTAATTGATGAATAGGAATGCGTTATTCAGGCATGCGCATAGCGTCCTTTTTCAAAGTGGGGACCAGTTGGAGAGGTTGACTCTATAATTGTTTAAAACTATTCACAAGCAGAAGAAGATATTTGGTCAAACACACACGAATGGTTCGCTACCAGTTAATTTTCACATTTGAAATTGCCGGTGACGGGCTTGTTTAAACACACGAGTATCAATTACATTATCGGCATTACAATTTTAATTACATTGTTTATAGTTTTCTTCATGTTAAGTAAATCCTAAGATTATAATCATTCAAGGAGAAAAAATGGTATGTGGGTACACCTATGAAATTTAAAACAGAATCAGTTGTTATGGAAGGGCCATCAGTTAAGATATTCCATTTTAATTTAAGGTGTATACGTCGATATCATTTGTCATGGTTCAAGAAATGTGGGAGCTGCAAGGTGCCCCCCACCCCACACACACACCACTACTACCGCACCAAAATTTTTATATACCTAACTTTCTACAGGCCTGTTTGTTTGCATGCTAAGAATACAAAATAACAATCTAATTTGGCAAAGAAATATATTGTTTAATTAGTTAGAAAACAGTTGAATTTCAACAAGACATAAAAAGTGTATAGTAAATGAGTTTGATTGATATATGTTGTCTCTTTTTAAATCATATATTTAAAATTTGTTAATTTCGAATTACAAATCTGGGCTTTCGTAGCATTGAATACAGGTCTCCGATTCGTTTCACCCATGCATTTCTTTTCTCTATGTTCGAGGCGCAGACACATATACTTTTTATTCATAAACTGAAAGTGGCCTCCGTGGTCCAAACATTTTGTCGCACACGTTGAATTGTAAGTAGTATCTGCACGATGGACTATGACGAAGTCATCAAGAAAATTGGCACATTTGGAAAATTTCAACTTCGTCTCTATGTCGTGCTGTTCTTTCCGGTGATTTTTAATTCTTTCAGCACACCTATTATCATATTTTTCCTTGGAGACCAATCTTTCAGGTATGTGGATTGTAATGAATTTTGAAAAAACAAATGAAATTAGAGAAGATAATTGGTATTTGAAATTTTTAGAGTCGATTTATTTTTGAAAGATACACAAACGAGATTATGCTTTATTATATACCCATCAATGTATCGTTCGTTGATACTGTGGATTTCACAGTGTGTGATCCGGTTTTCCGGATCACCACACTGTGGTTTTCTGATTCCGTATCAGTATCCTCTGAAACTGATGCCGTCACAATGACGTCACAATGCATCAACGCAACGTTATTTGTGGAAAATATTGACCGTGTCACAAAACAAAACTACGTACACAAAACATAATTTCATGGTATGTCTGTGTTTTTGATAATTTGGATTACATGTATCATCTTATAAATGTGGATTTAAAATGCACAAGGGGGTATATAATAAATTTATCATTACTACAGTAACTTGATCCGAAGAGTTGGATCACGTCTCGTTGACAGGCGCGGATCATCAGATCAAACTCGACGCTTCGCGTCTCGTGTGATCTGATGATCCGCGCCTGTCAACTCGACGTGATCCGACTCTTCGGATCAAGTTACTGTAGTAATAATATATATTTATTATATACCCATCAATCTATCGTTCTTTGATACTGTGGATTTCACAGCATGCGATCCGGTTTTCCGGATCACCACACTGTGGTTTTCTGATTCCGTATCAGTATCCTCTGAAACTGATGCCGTCACAATGACGTCACAATGCATCAACGCAACGTTATTTGTGGAAAATGTTGACCTCGTCACAAACGAACCTGCGTATACAAAACATAATTTCATGGTATGTCTGTGTTTTTGATAATTTGGATTACATTTAGTATCATGTAAATGTGGATTTAAAATGCACAAGGGGGTATATAATAAATTTATCATTACTACAATAACTTGATCCGAAGAGTTGGATCACGTCTCGTTGACAGGCGCGGATCATCAGATCAAACTCGACGCTTCGCGTCTCGTGTGATCTGATGATCCGCGCTTGTCAACTCGACGTGATCCGACTCTTCGGATCAAGTTACTGTAGTAATAATATATATTTATCTAATATGAATTTTGTGTTTGAATTTTGTGGATTTACTTTTGTAATGAAGCATAAAAGTAGCAACGATACGAAAATGACATGATATGAGATTTTTTTCCACAAGTGATTCAAAGTAAATGGAAATGCACCGAGACCTATCAATATGCATTTTACAGGATAATTTATAGATAATTTTGGATAAATATGTCTATGTAAAGTTAATGGATCTGTGTTCAAATATACTCCCCCCCCCCCCCCCTGATTGCTTTATGAGATTAATCGCAAGATATATCTAGTCACGTTTCCCACCATTTCTCTGGCAAGTTAATTTAGATTTGAGAGATAAATGCAACGCAACAGAGCGTTTTCTTCTAAAGTTTTCGATACGTTTTTATACATTTCCATTTACATGTAGAAATGTGGGTCACGATTCGAATTCAAAAGAAAGTCGTATTTATCTCTCAATCTGTTCTCTTTTTTTTTGTGGTGCTGTTCAGAACAAGCTAGGACAAGTTCATTTTTGGAGTTATTCATACATGAAATTTGATAAACAAACTTGTCAGACACCTGACACAAATGTAAGCATTAATGTAATTGTATCAACTTTTTAAAAGAGTTCATTTTAGGGTTAATTATACCTGACATTTTATGTATAAACTTGGTTGCACACCTGACACAAATATAAGCATTTGTGCGATTGTATCAACTTTTAAAAAGAAAAAGAGGAAACTTGTGGTTTTTTTCCTTTAAAGTAAAACATCACTTAATTGTTTTATGATTCACCTGAACAGATCCCCCATTAAAACATTACAGGTGTAAACTTCCGGATTGGTCAAATGATACTTACGCCATCCAAAGCAGCTACCATGAATCTGCCATCAATTCCTCCATCCCCACCACGTCAGATGGGAAATACAGCGAATGTAAAGTCATTCGTAATGGAACAAGTGAAAAATGTACAGAATGGGTCTTCGATATTTCAACGTCTACTAATACTATTGCTTCACAGGTGCGTTTCATAGGGTCATTAGTTGAATTTCTCCGCTCTAGAAGTGAAATGTACTAATTTAAAGGGACATTGCATGTATCTGTCAATTTGTCACCAAAAATTGAATTCAATGAAAAATGCTCTATATTATATATTTCAGTAATAACACCAGTATTTAATTATCTCAAACACTTTTTAACCACAAAACAGGCACATGAATATTGCAAGACAATTCTTCTACACTGTGCCCTACATATTTCTGTACACTAAAAACAGCGTAGTTTTATTAGGCTTCTCTTGTTTTTATACCAAAATAAATGTTTTTAAGAAGAAATAGTTGCGATCATTTTCACAGCTAATGCTCCAATACATTTGAAGCCTAATGACTTTGTTCTTTGTTCAGTTTAACCTGGTGTGTGACAGAATGATGCTGCGTCCTCTCGCCATGACCACCTACTTCATCGGGTACGCCACATCCACCGTCTTCCTGTCCATCGTTGGAGACATGTATGTTCTACATTTCTATACTACCCACAATAAAGAAATTTTACAACAATTCACATAGAAATGTTTGACACCAATGAAACTTGCAGCTAGGCATCATGATTAGGGACGGATCCAGGAAATTTTGAAATGGAGGTGGGGGGGGGGGTTCTACCATTAATTTTGGTTTTCAAAGGGGAGGGAGTACCACTCTCAAAATGCGTTATTTTTACCCTTTTGAGCAAACTTTTGTGACAAAAGGGGGGTTGGGGGTTGTTCCAACCCTGGAACCCCCTCCCCCCCCCTGGATCCGCCACTGATAATGTTAATAGTTAAGGGTACATTTGATAAATTGAATGAGAAATAACATTTTGTACTCACCTTTTAAATTTTCCAAATGATACCCAAAGTACGTCGGAAATATCGCCATTCTCAATGGTTTCTTCTTACACGTGTTAGAATAAGTCCTCAGTACCCCTTACTTGTCGTACAAGAGGCGATTGGTGGCGGCCCTTCGGATGAGACCGCAAAAATCGAGGTCCCGTGTCACAGCAGGTGTGGCATGGTAAAGACCCCCCCCCCCCTGCTCAAAGACCGTAAGCGCCGAGCATAGACCCAAATGCAGCCTTCATATACATGTAGTGGCGTCTCCATGTGAGTGGAACATTCTCGAGCGGGACGTCAAGCAATATACAACCAGCCCACTTAACGTTAGTGGGAAAAAAATTTATGATGTTTCCAATGATATTGCTTAATTGATGTTTCCAATGATATTGCTTAATTGATGTTTCCAATGATATTGCTTAATTGATGTTTCCAATGATATTGCTTAATTGATGTTTCTAATGATATTGCTTAATTGATGTTTCTAATGATATTGCTTAATTGATGTTTCTAATGATATTGCTTAATTGATGTTTCTAATGATATTGCTTAATTGATGTTTCCAATGATATTGCTTAATTGATGTTTCTAATGATATTGCTTAATTGATGTTTCCAATGATATTGCTTAATTGATGTTTCCAATGATATTGCTTAAGGTGGGTCCTTAGTCCTGGATTTTTGGGGTTTAGGTAGCATTTTTTTGTTTGGAATCAATAAATCAACATTCAGAGTAATGAAAAAATGCAAATTAATTAAGGATTTCCATATTAATTTTCATTACAGACGCTACTGAAGTCATGTACCCCTATGTAGATTTTTATGAAATTCATTGGAAACAGTTATTTATCGTTATTTTAAAATAAAAACAACAACAAAAATTGTTTAATTGCATTTATTTATCAAGATACATGTCAATAACTAAAACACATGTCATTTTCAATATGTTCATCAAGTTTTAGAATAATAAGTGCAGAATTACTGAATTAGCGTTATTCTCCAAAATGTTAAAAAACGAATAAATGTGGACACAATTTCCTTATAGCATGGTTTACATATCATTTTTTCTGTTTATATTAGTAGGTGTACATATATTATAGTTATTTATGAAAAAAATCCACATCTTTCCTTAATTTTAGATTTATAGCTTCTAGAGTATGTATACCCCCATAAAAAACCGAAGTCTGACACCAGACAGCTGAGTTATTCAAAATCACTCATGGATTAAAATTTTATGTAATTTCACGAAAAGACACAGATAATGATTCCTTATTATATACCCACCAATGTATCGTTTGTTGATACTGTGGATTTCACAGCATGTGATCCGGTTTTCCGGATCACCACACTGTGGTTTTCTGATTCCGTATCAGTATCCTCTGAAACTGATGCCGTCACAATGACGTCACAATGCATCAACGCAACGGTTTTTTGCTTAAAATATTGGCCGCGTCACAAACAAAACTGCACACAAAACATAATTTCACTGTATGTCTGTATTTTTTGATAATTTGGATCACATTTAGTATCATATAAATGTGGATTTAAAATGCATAGGGGGTATATAATAAATTTATCATTACTACAGTAACTTGATCCGAAGAGTTGGATCACGTCTCGTTGACAGGCGCGGATCATATCAGATCAAACTCGACGCTTCGCGTCTCGTGTGATCTGATGATCCGCGCCTGTCAACTCGACGTGATCCGACTCTTTGGATCAAGTTACTGTAGTAATAATATATATTTATCACCTTGGTAAAATGTTTGTGAAAAATAAAGGAAATATATCGCATAATGGACTTGATAAATAATTTATTGAAAACGGAGTTATTGTCCTTGGATTTAATATTTTGAAACATATCATTGACTATTCAAATATAACTAAGACTTTTGAAATATTTTATAGCTGACAATTTTTTTTTAAAAATAACTATTGAAAAAGACTCCAACAAAATTTATGTTCCAGTCATTAAATCATTGACTTTGCAAAATCTTATGACGTCACAGGAGTGTGGAACTACGTTAATTGATGTTTCCAATGATATTGCTTAATTGATGTTTCCAATGATATTGCTTAATTGATGTTTCCAATGATATTGCTTAATTGATGTAACACAGAGGCCTTTGACAAATATCTGTTTGGCCAAAATCGTCAGGAAATCAAAGGACGATTTTTAAGATTGTACATTGGCTGTACTATTACATTGTTTTACGTTCCTCTTGAGAATTTTTCACTCATACGGAGACGCCCCTATAGCCGGTTAAAAGTTGCATTTAGGTCTGTGCTCGGCGCAGTTGAAGTGCTGCAAAGTTTAGGAAATGTCTAGGGGGAAAATACCGGTAAATATATTCAATATACTTGTGTATTCGTTGAAATATAAAGAAAAATAAAGATAGCAAATCAACTAAAAACATATATACATACATAAACCGTCGTAAGCAAGGAGTTTGAAATCTTTTTTAAGCGCTAAGCGTAGCTTAAGCGCTTATTGCCGCCAGTTGGATTTTGCTTTCGTCATCATGTTTCCGGTTTATCGCCACCTATAGGCAAATTTATGCATCGCTGTAGTCAACAAGTCGTGTTTAAAGTAGACGTAATTTTGCAACCGATCTAGCACGAGGATAACATTCATATCTGCAGTTGCATTTTTTCCCGGAATACGGTTCTTTGAACAGTGAATAAAATATGTATAAAAAGGGTAATATTTTTGTCCTCATTCTTGGGGAAAGTGAGACACAGATGCAGGTCATTCTTCAGTTAAAATTTCCATTTGAATCTGCGTGTGTAATAATTAAAGTGATTCAAAATCTAAAATTGAATAAGAATATGTATATGAAACCGTTTTAGCTAGGATGCCTTTGCATTGTTACCTTCGCATGGCGCTTAGAGGCCAGGAAAATCAATTTGCATGGTGCAATCTATAATTAGAAGCCACGTCATTAAGCTATACACGAGTCAGGAGGGTTTTCCACTTGTGTTTTGGCTGCTGTTCCGACTCAGTAAAATGTTTGTCCGACGCAGCAAAAATGTGTGCAACACAGTAAACAATTACCTGATCCGCGTCCATTGTGAACGAGAAAGAATTTGTGCACGATTATGCTTTGACAGCGAAGGACAGAGATCGGTGTCTCAGAAGGATGATATTGCGTAACTGCTTACACCTTCCCCGATCATATATATAAGTCGGCCATGCAGAAATTTAGAGGATGCAACGGTGTAACTTAAGCTTACTTTATTATTTCTAAACGACCAAGATATTCTTCAGAATCATCGTCAACACAATCAAATTTGATTTCGTGATTTAGTTTCAAAAATGAGACTAAAAATGATAGTCTTGGGACAAGGAAAAGATAAAAGGTACAACATTATATTATATTATATTATGGAAGACGATACCCCGGTTTCAAGTATTCAAAATACCGCGTGAAATTTTACGAGGGCTGTATACTGAAATACATATGTTTAGAACAAGTGTTAGATAAACATTGCCATTGTGTCAAACATGAATGAGAAATGGTTTGCGGTCCACAGCACGCTACATACAACGAAAAGTAATCGTGTTTTCAATTTCTTTGTACTTCAAACAAACAATTGACAATGACATGCATATGCTACATGTATTTTCGAACGTACAAATGATGAAGAAGGGGGAGGGGCATGGATGTACTGTTGTTGTTCCCTGTCCCCACATTTTGTTTTCGCTGAACGATCTTTTCATATAAAAAAGATGCATTTAGATTTTTGGTGAGATGCCTCTTCATTATTTCTAACAGCGGTTTGAATATTACCATTTGAAAATTACTTTTGTAACTTTTCAGTGCCTAGTTTGGGATTCTCATTTAGATACATTTACATGTTGTAAATCTTGCATATTTATTGCGAGTCACTTCTGTTACTTTTTTTTTTCATATTAGAACTCCTACACAAGCTTCGAATCTTATGGTTTTTTGCTAAGGTTATTAGCATTTTCATAAAAAGAACTGTTTTATAAAATTAAAACAATAGCAATGTCTCATTCAGACAAACGGATGAGTCTCCTTTGCAATATGAATATGAGCTTTTACACAAGAAGTGTAATACACACAAGTTGATGAGTACAGCGTTTAATGTACCTGTGTACAAACTCTTGGGTTTTGTTTTTTGTTTGTTTTTGTTTTTTGGTTTTTTTTTAGATTTACGTATAATAAACAATCACCACAATTGCTAAATGCAAATCCATGCTTATATGTTAGTCTAATTCATCATCATATTTGAATTAGTATATCCTCTTGCACTAACTTTCATGTTAAAAATGAGCTATCTCCACTCTTGTTGATGACGCAGTATTCAATTTCAAAGTAATATTGCACATGTATGATAAACATCTTTTCTAAATAACTTCCTAAATTTTGTTTTCAGTTATACATGTATTTATCGGACTTATTTGGATTCAGATTCTCTCCAAACTGATTTTGAATTGAAAATAACTTCATTATTGATTACAAAAAATAATTCCACTTTCATGGTTTGATTGCTATTTACAGATAATTATGCACTGGATTCTGTAGTACAAGTCATACAGATGTATGTTTATGTGTGTATTTAAATGATTTCTGGTAAGGTAATGAAATGGATGTAAAGCGTTTCATAATCCTGCATTATTGGTGTGTTTTGACATGTGGCATTTGTTAGTGTATGTGGTTATGTGTAATTTTCTTTTTTGTCCAGTTTGTTTTTTTCTTTCTATTATAAGTGACTTACATATATGTATCAAACTATTGATTTGTTTCATTTCAGTTGTATTCTAGAAATATTTCATACACTATTTAACTGGAACACAAGAGTAAGTTAGATGCGTAATAACAATTGAACACTTTATACCGAAAACTACCATTACAACTGTTTTCACATTTTCTACCAAAAATGTTCTTCTCTATAACATCACATCTGTAAGAGAAAAAATGCATAGTCATGTAGAGCATTTAATGATCCAGGGACCGGAGCAGAGCGGATCAGAAACCCTTGCCTTGGGAAGATGGGTGGGAGCTAAACAGGGTATAAAGTGTTCATTTGTCAAATATTTGAATAACATAGCCTTAAATGCTGTTGATTGATTGTATCTTGTTTAACGTTCTTCTCAATAATTTTTAATTCATATGGAGACGTCACCAAGACCGGTGAAGGGCTTCAAAATTTAGGCCTATGCTCGGCGCTTACGGCCATTGAGCATTGAGGGTTCTTTAGCGTGTCACACCTACTGTGACACGGGACATCCGTTTTAAAGGCCATCTCCGAGGATCCGTGACGTTCACACCTGATGCCGAGAGTTTGGTGATGGAACTGTCACTACTTGTTTAACGAACTAGGTCTGTCGCGGCCGGGATTCGAACCCCGACCGCCCGCATACAGAGCGAACACTTTACCTCTGGACTACCACAGCGGTGGTAATGCTATTGATACTAAATTCTGATTATAGATATTTAATAAGAACAGGTGTCCTTTACCAAAATTGTAAATTTCATGATCCAAGAACAGGGATTTAGTTTAGTGTGGGTCAAAATTATCATAGTGACCATTGTTTTAACAACATCATATAAAATTTATATTTCAACGTGTTGAAAAGTTTCAGGACATTGCTTCCAATCCATATTTGTTATTTTCTTACAGAAAATGTACTACTTAGTTATGCGAAAATAAAGAATAATGTATAAACCTTTTTTAAAATGTTGTTCCTGCTCATTAACATCACATACAGAATTCATGAAGTCAGCTTAGCGCTTTTCAGTACTTTCAGTACTTTGAATTTGTTTTGTTTTGGACAAAGCAAACTCCTTTTGATTTCGAAATTGCAGTAAGCTATTTTCTACATCTGTGTCGTGATTTTATCTAGTAAAATTTACTTCATGATCAATTTATGCCTGTGTTTCTTTTTAATCTGAAAGAACTTTTTTTACTCTACATGTTAACCTGAATGTTTTTGACTGCAACCCTCTATTTCATACGGGGCCTCCGTGACCTAGTGGTTAGAGCATCGCGTTCAAAATCACACGGCCTCTCACCTCTGTCGACGCGAGTTCGAATCCCGCTCGCGCCAATAAGTGAGAAAGTTTCCCAGGTACATTGTATCTGGGTTCTCTCTTCCAAAAATAAAATTTGGGCGCCACCAAATAACTGAAAAATTGTTGAGTGTGGCGGAAAACAACAAAACAATCAATCAATCTATTTCATACAGCATCGGCCGGCGGCTGCAATATCGTACATATTTCTAACTGTCTTACAGCATCGGCCAGCGACTGGAATGTTGTACATATTTCTGACTGTACACTTTTACATCTTACAGAATCGGCCGGCGACTGGAATGTTGTACATATTTCTGACTGTTCACTTTTACATCTTACAGAATCGGCCGGCGACTGGAATGCTGTGTATGTCTCACCTGTCTGTTCGTCACCAATATCATCATGCCATTCTCAACATCCGTCTACATGTTCGGCGTCCTTCGCTTCCTTGACGGATTTTTCGCGTCCACCAGCTACCGAACCATCTTCATAATGGGTAGGGACCTGGACAGAAATACTATTTATTGTTTCTGTATCAGTTCATTTATGTGTCTCTTTTCATTTGAAAATCAAATATAAAAATCAACAGAATTAAGACTTCTTCGGGTTAAAGTTTACCTAAGGGTACTGATGATTTTTGAAGGTACATGGAAGAATAAGAAAATATATGTACATGGAATTAGAAGGCATATTGGGGATCTAGTAATAAAAAGGACTCCGAAATACATATATGTATATCATATCTAGTTAATATGAGATATGTATCATTTCCATTGTTCAATTTTATTTTATTTTAAACCGTATGTATGAAGCATTTTGTTTTCTTTAATCATGTTTGACTTTAATTTCATTTTCATTCAGACTTCTTCAAAATTATTTTCTGAAAGAAAAAAAAAACCCATGACATTATTGTACCTCACAGGGGCTAAGCCCATTTGGGCCCGAACTCTGTGATATAGGAATATAGAAAGGCTTCTAACTCTGACCTAGATAAAAAAAAAAACTACCCACTCTCTTCAAATAACTAAAAAATCTGAAACTAGGTGCGGTATGCGTAATTTACCGGCCTCCTTCAATATATTAATGTTGTAACTATTTGCATGCCAAATTTCAAGCCACAGGTTCTAAAAATAACATAGATATAAGTCACCGCTCTCTCGGTTTCACCTGTTTATTTTCACTAGGACATTTACCGGTCCAGGTCACTGGGTGGTTTCTTGCCTATGAAAGCAGCAAAATTCAGACAAGTGTGGAAGATTTCAGACCTATCAATTAAGATTTCACATAAATTATACGCTACTTACTTTCTCATACTTGAATAATGTTCTTCGTGTAGACGTTACACAGCTCATTTTTTCTTCAGCGACATCAACTGTTGACAAGACCCGCCATTTTAAGTGAATGCACTAAATACCCGATATGCTGAACATCTCGCATACCTTAAAATTGATCAAAACATTACTCTTGGGATATTTCTCCTAGATATTAAGGAAATTAAACATTATCTTTTGGCTTTCTTGGTTTTTTATTACTTCTATTTCATTTTGATTATTTTTACCCATTTCCCCCTTCTTTAAAGTTTTACATGCGGGTATTTCGGGTCTCTAGTGCGCTTCTCAAAATGGCAGAGTCGGGAGTTGATGTTTTGTAAATTAATTAAGCGACCCAGATACGGCGAACACAGAGAAATTTATTAAAGTATGAGGAAGTAAGCTTAGCCCCTTTGTTGTACGTCTACAAGTTTCAAATGTTTATCGACAGGTGTCTAAATTCGACATATTTTCATTGAATAATGTCTAAGTTTACGTGACCATTATGTTGGGATTCTCCCTGAATTGATACCATCGATTCAGTACTAGTTTAGCGATCAAATCGTTATATTTACTTTTCCAAGGTTTTTGCTTTTGATATTCTTATAAATTGTATATGATAGGCATTCCCTCATGAATGCGATGCAGTTGTTATAACAATGCGCGTATGAATCTCAATAAATGTGTATAGTACGTCTATTTGATGGTAGTTCCGACAGAAGTGTATAGAAATACTGTTAGAATGTTAATATAAGAAATGAATTCCACTTTGAAAAAATTTTGCGATGCTTTTTGCTATCATACTTTTCATGACGCAACGCTGTTCATACCCTCGTGTATTTTCAAAAAATAAATTCTTTTCTTAAGTAAACCAACTGTCTTGAATTCAGTCGTTTCTCTTTTGAGGTGCTCTCATCTAATTCTGAACATTCTCTGTTGAATTTTTATCACAATTTCGTGAACTTTAAAACCTTTCGTGTAAGTGTGAACGAACACGTCGACATTTTTCTTTAAAACCCCTAAAACACTCAATTATCCGTAACTACAATCAATAAAACTTGTAAAGATTCCCCGCTCAATGACCTCTGCCCTGTATTAAACGAAAGAGATTTAAACGGATTTTGTGACGAGGAAGTTATCCAGATATGTAGAGCATGACAACCGTTGATATGGGTAGCATTCTATCATGACAACCGTTAATAAGGGTAGCGTTCTATCATGACAACCGTTAATAAGGGTAGCATTCTATCATGACAACCGTTAATAAGGGTAGCATTCTATCATGACAACCGTTAATAAGGGTAGCATTCTATCATGACAACCGTTAATAAGGGTAGCGTTCTATCATGACAACCGTTAATAAGGGTAGCGTTCTATCATGACAACCGTTAATAAGGGTAGCGTTCTATCATGACAACCGTTAATAAGGGTAGCATTCTATCATGACAACCGTTAATAAGGGTAGCATTCTATCATGACAACCGTTAATAAGGGTAGCGTTCTATCATGACAACCGTTAATAAGGGTAGCGTTCTATCATGACAACCGTTAATAAGGGTAGCGTTCTATCATGACAACCGTTAATAAGGGTAGCGTTCTATCATGACAACCGTTAATAAGGGTAGCGTTCTATCATGACAACCGTTAATAAGGGTAGCATTCTCTCTCAACAATTATATTTATCAAAAACGTTTGAATCAGTGTTACCAACTCATTCTCTCAAACATTCTCAGCTCACTCACTCACTCGAATACTCTCACTCAAACACCCGTTCACTCGAACACTCACTCACTTGAACACTCACATACTCGAATACTCTAAATCTAACTCAAACACTCATTCACTCGAAAATTCACTGATACGGATGCTCTCGCTCGAACACTCATTCACTCACTCGAACACTCAAAGGAACACTCACTCACTCGATTACTCACTTCAACACTCTCACTCAAACACCTATTCACTTGGATACTCACACACTCGAGCATACACACGGACTCCAGCACTTTCTCTAGCTCTCACATACACTTAATCACTTACTCTGATTTGCTATAGTACAGTATATATTCACGTAAACTCCTATGTTGCAAAGGGATATCAATACGAAGAGGGAGGATAGATGCCATAAAAGGGATTTGCACTGAAATACAAGATGTCTGCTATATAACCAACATTCTATTATTACATATAAATCCCATATCATGTAGAGCACAAATCAATATAGACTTTTTGTACTTTTTAGCTCAACTGAGCCGAAGGCTCAGGTGAGCTTTTCTGATCAAAATGTGTCCGTTGTCTGTCGGCGTCAACTTTTCACATTTTCATCGTGTTCTCAAGAACCATTTCTTTTCAAACCGATCAAATGTTTCTCACAGCATGGCGAGTTTATGTCTCATTCGCTTATTTTTGTCAGGGTTGGAATTCATGACACCGAAATTTCGCCTGGTTTCCGGTACTGTCATGCTGATCGTCTACTGTACGGGGGCGTATGTACTCGTCTTCATTGCCTATTTCATCCGAGACTGGAGGTGGTTACAGCTGACTGTCGCTATGCCGATGGCAATACCTATCATCTACTGGTGGTGAGTTGGTTTTTTTTCTTCTTTCTGTCATTTTACCAAGAAGTAGACTGTCATTCCCTTTCGAGAAAGTTATTCCCTGGTCAAATGAAAACTCCATTCCCGGTGGTGAGTTCGTTTTCTTGATTTTTTTCGTTTTTTGTTTTTTTTTTTCAATATCGTTACCAATTTTCCTCATGAATGTGTTGGAGTAGTGAACAATGTGCGTCATCGTCGGATACCCACGGCTGATCTCGTCTTCTACTCATCACGTGATACCCACGGCTGATACTGATGAGTAGAAGACGAGATCAGCCGTGGGTATCACGTGATGAATGTGCGTATGAATCTTGATAAATGTAGTACGTCTATTATACAACTGAGAAATGAAAGAAGACTGTAAGTATAAAAGATAAATTTCCTTTTTGAAAATACACGAGGATATGAACTGTTCAAAACGCTTCACGTCAGCCTACTAACGCGCTTTATTAAGAGTACGCGCGCGTGAAGCGTAGCAGTTCATACTCTCATGTATTAAAAATTATTTCTTATAATCATAATAACTTCATTTGCACTTTCTTGCATCTTGATTAGAAGCCCAATCCTTAGCGCAGTTATCTGTAATTCATTACTTATTTTAACCATATGAAGTTACATGTAATGAGAATTTAGTTTTAGTATTCATGCATGTATTTCTAGGCCGAGAATTTTTCCAGAATCTCCGAGATGGCTGATATCTCGTGGAAGATACGAGGAAGCTACGAAAATCTTGCAGCATGCAGCGAAGATGAATAAGAAAACGTTTGACGATGACGTCACCTTGTTGAAGATTAATGAGAAAAGCAAAACAGATGAGGGAATAATGCATATCCTTAAGGACCTTTTCAAATCGAAAGAGCTGGTCATTCGATTGCTCATCATTGCAGCAAACTGGTGAGAGTAGTTATTAGAAGTTTTCTACGTCCGTCTACCGTAACATGTGCTGCATCGAATGTTACATGTAACAAAGGGTATCTAGGAGAGGCATTAGTACATGTATTTTACAATTTAAAGGGACTGCTTCACGGGTTTTTTTTTGGGGGGGGGGTTTAAAAAAGAATTATTTTTTTTTAATTTTATGTGAAAAATTAAGAATATAACTAGACTGCTTCACCTTTGGGGGGGGGGGGGTTGTTTGTTTGGTTTTTTGTTTGTTTGGTTTTTTTTTATTTATTTTTTTTTTGATGTTAAAAATTCAGAATATAACCAAAATGTGTACCTTCTGAATGCAAGGATAAGAGCAATATTTTGTTATGTAAACAAAGACCCGAATTATTTCATGTTTACAAACAAACCAGTGAAATGTTAATTTTGTAATTTAAGGCATTTTAATTTTTCACAGTCACAAGTGCAACCTTTAAATGATACATTTTACCTAAAGTATATCTGAAATGTGATATATATAATAAGCGATAATGGTAATCGATATACATTTCTTTTGAAAACTTTGTAAACAATTACACAGCCCAGTCTTTGTTCAAGCCAAATAATAAACTCTCTATAATGTGCTTCTGTCATGATATATAACCTTAACATTTTGCTGAAACGTTTTAAACATATCAGACTGTAGATTGTGATCATTTAAATTGAAATACAAAATTGGGGGGGGGGGGGGGGGATCGTGAATCCATTCCTTCCAAATGATGTTTTGCACCGACCAACACTTTCATCTCTTAAAAAAAGGAGATAATAGACTTGGATTTCGATGATATATTACACGTAGAAATATATATATAACATGTATTCCCCGTACAATATGAGCTTCCTGGGTTTTCTCTGAAACTTTTGTACTCAGGTTCACCGTTGCCTTTATATACTATGGTTTGACGATCAACATAGGGAAATTTGGCGGGAACTTGTACTCCAATTACGCCGTCTCTATCACGGCGGAACTGCTGGGATACCTAACGGGCTTCCTTCTCGATAAAACGGGGAGAAAACCGATGCATCTTGGTGTCTTTTTTGGAAGTTCGGTCGCGTGTTTCCTTTCTCTTGTCCCGATACTTGTGTTGGATGAATGTAAGTACATGTACTTCTTAACAATTCATTAAACATTTACCGTCAATACGCAAGTTCCGAGTTACCCAAAACTTATTTCCCTTTGTCGAACTCTTTAATTAGTAATTAGCAAATGTACTCACTGTCATCATATTTTACGTCATAATTTACGGAAGAGTTCGACAAAGGGAAATAACTCTTGGGGAACTCGGAACTTCCGTATTGATTATGTTGAATATACGTCTACGATTTATGCTGCGGGTGCAGAGAACGCACATTAATGTAATTGCGGTTGTGAATTGGAATGAATGTGGAGGAGTGTAGGTTGTACATGTATATACGTATAGAGATAAAATATCAAGCATCAAAAATATTGCTGGAAAATTGCTTGAATTCTCTTGCAAATTCTTTTCATTCAATGGTAGTTTTATGAAAATGCACATTATATCTGTATAACAGTATGTATACATAAACCACTCGTGTTTCAATCCTCATGTGATGTCATAGGTTTTTGCTAAAATCTTTATTAAATCAAACTTTGCGCATGATCGAAATATATCTTTCAGAGGAATCTTAATCACAGCGTAAAATTAAAAAAAAATGGTAATCTATTGATACTGAAAAAGTTTATATTTCCCATAGATAATTTAAAAAAAAAACATTGACAAGGGCAATAACTCCTATGCTGGTATTTCTTCTACTGTATGTCTATTATACATGATTTCCCTAATATCCAAAATTAATTTATACATATTTATGAATTAACAGGTTATTTTTAAACTGTTGGCATTTCAAATTTGTCATTTCAACAACTTTTTATCTATTTTAATTATTCTTTTATAACGAAAATGTGTGATTTTCTGATGTTAACATACACGTACTTCCGTTTTTGTATGTCTGACATCTTTAAAAATGTAGATATACATTTTATTTGGTTATTGATTAGATTAAACTATATTGAATGAAAATTAATACAGTCTGTCCACTTTTAACCATTAATATTGATAAGTCACATGAGGATCGATCCACCTTGAATGACACTCGTCCTACAATTGTTGCATGATAGCTTTCAGCACAGCGGAAGGACATTCAATGTCCCAGATATTCTTGAATTTGCACATCAAATGAACAATAAATTGACTCTACAGTTTAAATAATCATTTCAAATCCATGGATGTTATTTACCACTTCTCTTAATTTAAACATCCGAGAATAACAATTTTCCGCATCTTAAAATCAAAGTATACGGAAGTTTGCGGAATCTTATACCAGCGGACGAAACGAAAATAGTTCGCAGAATTTTGACCCCGTGGAAAAAAGTACTTCTACAGTAAAATGGACGATCACAATGTGACTGTGATATGTTTGTATGAATTAGTTTCTTTACAGGATTCACAGAATGCAATCATCATTTAGCTGAGAATTTACCCGTTGCTTATATTTGGTATAATAGGTATGGTGTAAGAATTTATTTTGACAAAAAGATATTTTTTTTTATTCTATAGACCAACAGATTTACTTAACAGCAAACTTAAGCACGTTTACGGTATCTTTTCTATTTTAGCTCATTGGAGCTGAAAGCCAAAATGAGATTTTGTCCAACGTCCGTCTGTCTGTCTGTAAACTTTTAACATTTTTGACTTCTTCTCCACACCAACGGGTCATTTTCAACCAAACTTCCCACAATGCACCCTTAGGTTAAGGGAATTCACTTCAGTTTTGTTCAAAAAGGAAATCTACATCCTCTGTTAAGAGGAGATGATAACGAAATAAGGAAATTTTAATTAGGTCATTTAAAAATCTTATCAAGAACCACAAAAAAAAAAAAAAAAACAAAAAAAAAAAATTAAATCATTTGAAAGCATTCTCACTTAGTGTAAACTGGAATTTGTTCAAATCATGGTGCCCGGGGTTAGGATGATTGTAATGCAGTGAGGATTCACGTTTGACCAGGGTTAGGTTTAGATACATGAGCATTTAATGGATTTAAAAAGAAGTCAAGAGTAGGGCAGACTAAAATATGTCCCTATACCAACGTTCACAAGTTGTGTGATTTTTTAATGGACACTGGGGCTCTGGAGGGGCAAGAGTCATGGACCATACTTTTACAGAATGCATGAATATAAGTGGGGGATCTTTAAAAACAATCATCTCTCGAACTGCAAGACCATATGTATAAGTCATATTCATTTTGAATTATTTATTACTGTGTAACTTCAATTTCGTTTCAATCATAACCCCATCGGGGTAAGTTAGAGTCATATAATATTGGGTCTAAATTGTCATAGGATCAATGGGGCAAATGTCTTTTTAAAATATTCTTCTGAAGAGCAGCAGGGCTGTAGGGACTCAGGTGAGTGTTGTGACCCCACGGGCCCCTTGTTGTCTGATTCTTATCAAAAACTACTTATTCGAAACGAAAGCGAGAAAACAAAACAATAAAGGTCATTTCAAGGTCAGAGGAAGAGGTTAGTATTAGTATACATACAATTACACTGTATATTGGTATGTGGGTTGAATATGAGTCAGTTTAGTAAATAGCAACCCGGATGAAACATGATGAGAAAGTCCCACTTCTGGTTGAATCTCGTATATAAGTATCCATTTGTATTAGAATTCATCTCGTATAAGTATCCATTTGTATTAGAATTCATCTCGTATAAGTATCCATTTGTATTAGAATTCATCTCGTATAAGTATCCATTTGTATTAGAATTCATCTCGTATAAGTATCCATTTGTATTAGAATTCATCTCGTATAAGTATCCATTTGTATTAGAATTCATCTCGTATAAGTATCCATTTGTATTAGAATTCATCTCGTATAAGTATCCATTTGTATTAGAATTCATCTCGTATAAGTATCCATTTGTATTAGAATTCATCTCGTTTAAGTATCCATTTGTATTAGAATTCATCTCGTATAAGTATCCATTTGTATTAGAATTCATCTCGTATAAGTATCCATTTGTATTAGAATTCATCTCGTATAAGTATCCATTTGTATTAGAATTCATCTCGTATAAGTATCCATTTGTATTAGAATTCATCTCGTATAAGTATCCATTTGTATTAGAATTCATCTCGTATAAGTATCCATTTGTATTAGAATTCATTGACGGATCTAAGTGGGGTTTACGAAGGTTTCCATCCCATTCCATTCCCTGGGTTGAATATTTTGAACACAGATGGTAAGTTTTGCCACTTTGGGGTCTTCAAAGACCCCTTTCTGGACGGAAAAAGTACAATCTTAAATTGGGTTACACCACCCCTTTCTTTATAAAAAAAATATCATGGATCCACGAACTGTAATTGGAGTGTATTTCTCCCTCAACCTTTTTTTCGGAAACGAGTGTGACTTGTATGTAAAACATCTGTTAACATAAAATTCTGTAGAAAGGAGATGCCTTTATTTCCCATTAACGTACAAGTATTGATGACTTTTGCAGAAAGCGATGCCTTTATTTCTCATTAACGTACAAGTATTGATGACTTTTGTAGAAAGCGATGCCTTTATTTCTCATTAACGTACAAGTATTGATGACTTTTGTAGAAAGCGATGCCTTTATTTCTCATTAACGTACAAGTATTGATGACTTTTGTAGAAGGCGATGCCTTTATTTCTCATTAACGTACAAGTATTGATGACTTTTGTAGAAGGTGATACCTTTATTTCTCGTTTACGTACAAGTATTGATGACTTCTGTAGAAGGCGATGCCTTTATTTCTCATTAACGTACAAGTATTGATGACTACGTTTATGGTCAATTCCAGCATATAACTGGTTGTTGATCGTGTTCGCTATGATTGGGAAGTTCGGAGTATCTGCAGGATTCGGGGAGATCTACTTATACACAGGAGAATTGTTCCCGACCGTCGTCCGGAGCCTCATTATGGGTCTCTCTGGGGCAGGGTCACGGATAGGAGCCATACTCTCTCCATACATGTTTTATCTGGTAAATGAACTATTCTCAGTTTGTAATTTAACACTGTTAATGTCCTTCGATTTTATTTTTTCATTGCGTCTTAAAATTTACATACATATGTCGATGGATGTAATGATCCTTGCGTATTGTCAGGTATTTTTACGCAGGTGTTGACATACTATAAATCCCAGTGGCGGATCCAGAAAAGGGGGGTTCTGGGGGGGGGGGGGGGTGTTGAACACCCCATCCACTTTCGTCAGAAAAGTATATTCTTTAAAAGGGTATAGATAATGCATCTTGAGTGTGAAAACCCCCTTAAAAACCCTAAAATTAATGGTAGACCCCCCTTTTGTTTAAAAAACACCTGGATCCGCCCCTGAATCCGGTCTTGTTATCACATATTTTCAGCCTAATATAATATCCCACGGTCTTGATATTGTTTTGTTAGGCTGATGGGATATTTGGAAAGGTGCTACCCTTCTTGATATACGGAATATTGACCTTCTGCGTTGCGATCTTATCACTGAAACTTCCAGAGACAAAATTAACCAAATTACCCCAACAAGTGCAAGACGCGCACATTGAGGAAAATACCAAAGATTCATCTATGTAAGTAATTTTCTGCAGATCCATATTCTAGTTTCCGTGAGAATGAATAAAGTATTTCTTATATACAAAATTTCGGCTTGAGCTTCACTGAAGAGGCATTGTTTGTCGAAATGCGCATCTGGTGCATCAAAATTGGTACCGTATACGTTTTACATACATGTGGATATGTCCCATATTTACTAAGAATGATTATCATAACCTTTTTTTTCTAGAAAAAAAGATGGAGAAGATGCAGAGGAACTAGACGGATTTGTAGAAAATGAATTTTGATAAAAGCAGCGTGTTTTGAAAATGCTTCAAACAATATGCAAGCTTGGAACAAACACGCCACGTGACATTTGTAGTCACATCCACCCAGTGTGCATGTATACACCGTGACGTAACCACATCTACAGGATCCTAATATCAGAACAAACTCTCTTGGAATTCTGATTACACTTTCTCCGCTGTATGTCTTCCTCACAGAATTGAGACTCAGACTATTTTAAGTGGCACAGTCCCGGGACCAGTATACCCGAAAGAGCATTTCCTGTTGTGTATTAGTCTAATTAATGCTCTTAACTAACTACTCGTATATACATTTATTTTACCTCGGATTAGGTTTGTGCTCTGTCATTGGATAAAACGCATCACGCGATTGTCGGCTATACATGTATGTCACTGGACAGCTAGTAGCAAAGATATAGACAGCTAGTAGTCAAAATATAGATGGGCGTTTTCGGAATTAACGACAGATGCTGTATGAAAAAAAATATCTGATGTCGTACGGTCCTTGAAAAGTAGAATAGTTATCGGGAATATAAGGTTTTTTTGCCTCGCAGTCTATGGACTGATACATTTCTATAAACGGTCAGTAATAAATCTTCTACAGAAAGGTAATGCTGGTATTTCGTGCTTGTGTGGTCTGTCTGAATGATGTTTACTGAAGACAGCACACATATAACACTATGATGAGTGAAATTGTGTTTCAGAGTGTCCAGGTTTTCCGTTATCACTTACATGTAGGTCATCCTCTTCGTCCCGGATGTGACATACAATGCAAGGCTTCAACAAGTAGCCGTCATCTACCCCTGTCTATTGTCACAAATTGTGCTTGTCCCCATGGGTAGTCCATCTCCTCTAACTCAGATGATATAGTTCTTCCAGTGGCGGATTTAGAGGGGGCGCAGCCGGCGCCCCCCCCCCCCTCCCCCCCTAAAATTTTTCAAATTTAAGGTAAATCGTGGTATCTTGTATCGGAAAATATCCTAAACGATAAAAGAAGCAATAATATCTTCCACTCCCGGAGAAATAAATGACAAAATCCTTTGATTTCTTGAATTACTTTATTGGGAGAACTTAATTTTTTCCAAAAAAACCCCTTAAAATTTGGGTCATTTGATTAATTTCACATTATTAAAATGATAGAAATTAGTACAAATGACTTAATAAGAGAAATACTTCAAGCCCCATAAAATCAGTAAAATCCAGGAGCTTCCGGGAGCTTTGCCCCCTGGACCCCCACCAGGGCTTCGCCTTGCACTCACTGTCTCATAAAGTGGCGCCCCCCGTAACCACAATTCCTGGATCCGCCCCTGTCTTCGCGAGGTGGTGTGTGGTCTACCTATTTCCTTTGGTGGTGTCCAAGAGAGGGCTATCTTTGTACATTGTATCAAATAATGTGAAGAGTCCAACTGCTGGACACGTGTATTTGTCTACTTTATTTACTGGACACGTGTATTTGTCTACTTTATTTACTGGACACGTATATTTGTCTACTTTATTTACTGGACACGTGTATTTGTCTACTTTATTTACTGGACACGTGTATTTGTCTACTTTATTTACTGGACACGTGTATTTGTCTACTTTATTTCTGGACACGCGTATCTATTTACTTTTTTTCTGGACACGTGCATACATGTTTGTCTACTTTATTTACTGGACACGTGTATTTGTCTACTTTATTTACTGGACACGTGTATTTGTCTACTTTATTTACTGGACACGTGTATTTGTCTACTTTATTTACTGGACACGTGTATTTGTCTACTTTATTTACTGGACACGTGCATTTGTCTACTTTATTTCTGGACACGCGTATACATGTTTGTCTACTTTTTTCTGGACTTAAGAAATGAAACTTATAATTCATTGTTTGATACATATATCAAACGAAACATTGGATGGGAAACTTCATCAATGCGCGTAGTAGCGCATTGATGAAAAAGTTTTCCGTCCAATGTTTCGTTTGATACATGCATCAAACAAAGAATTATAAGTTTTATTTCTTATCATTTAATTATGTTTTTAAGAAAGAAAAACAAATAGTTTCTCCCATCAAAAAGCTTGAATTAACGTTTCTGAAATGGCGCGTAGGAATACATATAGGCAAGAATGAAAACAACAATAAAACGGCATGGCTAAGCGTTCAGGTCAGTAACAGTTACTGTGCAGATTTAAATGGATTATACGCCAAATTAAAGGTGCAATGGTTATAAGCTGAATCAAATGTAAAGGAAGATAACAAGTGGTGAATGGATTTATGCTGCATCGTGTTGGAGGAGACGTTGAACATCGATTGTGTCGTTGGAACGGTGGAATGCAATTCGGCTCCGTTTCAATATGGAGGAAAAAGTTCAAAACGCACTCGTTGACTGAGCCCCCATATAATACAGTTCAATTTCATTGATATTTACCAGATCAGAAGTCGCCACTTGCTCCGTCATGTTATCGATCTCGTAAAGCAGAGGATTCATACCGGGAACTCATGTAATCTGTCTACTTCTACCAGTAAGTGGTCTACGTCATCAAGTTGACTACTCTGCCACGTCATCGCCTATGTATGTTGTTTCTTTAAATTAGTTTGTATTTTATTCATATCTTTAGTTGTGCGAATTTTTTATAGCAATGAAAAACTAAAATCAAACAAATGCATTTCGTTATATATATAAAATGCTTGTGTGGAAAATCCCGTTCTATAAATAGCGCTTAATTTGGAACGGGGAAGACGCATTCCATAGAAAAGTAGTCCCGCGTGCTTAGTACAGATGAACACCGAACGAAATTTTGACAGAGAAATCAAACGAATTTTTCAACCAATCAGCATCTTTGATAAGTCATCACTTGAAAAGTTATTAAATGATAAGTGTATTTGCCTACTATTATACGTAAATCGGTGTGTATTCATTCACATTGCAATCCAACGTTAGGGAAGCACTGGGGGTTGGGGTTCGAATCATTAAATTCAAATAAATACAATTTGCATTTCAATTGGATTCTTTATTTTTGGGTCGAAAAATGATACATGATTTCATTATTAGAATTTGCACTTGTAAGAATCTTACATACAAAAACGTTGATAGAGCACAGAGCTGCAAGTAAAGCTTGCGGAACGCACCCTCAGGCGGGACGATGCTTTCTTTTATATTGTGAATCAGGACAAACACGTTTGACATCCATGATAACACTAAATAAAACTTTACCTATAACTTACACGATTATATTTCCAAACATGCAGAGTTACAGTGTGTAATCAGAACAGTATGAAATGGACATGCTCATCACGTGGTGGTTATAGCACTATACAATTAATTATATTTCAAATGTTATTCCATGCTGTAAGTTCAGTTGACAATAATCATGTGATAAAATACCTATTCTGCCCATTCGTTCGCAGATAGTATAACCATGATACTGTACATGTATAAAACTTCACAAAGATCTCGGTGGAATTCTGTAGACTTGATTCCTTTGTAAGTGGTACTAGTCCTAAACCATGTACATGTATGCGTGTGAGTGTGTGTGGTAAAAGACTGCAACAAAGAAACATGTTCTAATTACTAATTGATTCACATAACATATATAATAGCTATTGAATACAATGAAACATATGACAAATTGGTAATTATAATAATAAAGGCTGAAGGACTATCAAAAGTAACAATATAAGTCCAAACTATGTATTTATAACACAAATGGCTTTCCATAGAAAATTGTTAGAACCGTACTTTTCTACATATAAAGTTTATGACAATAATGGTTTTCCATACTTTTAAGAGTGAATGAGAGAATTACTGATACAGTCTAAATTCCTAATTATAGAAAATAATAAACATTGTAATGATATATACAACAATAAATATGCACAAATATCACAATGTACTTACACTGTGTGCCTGCATACGGATGAAAATCTGAGGAGCTCAGAGTGAACGGTGAGTGGTGTGGGTCACACCCAAAACAAGTAAACAGGAAGTAAGGAACATTAACTCTTTTAAAAAGGAAAGATAACTAATTCACATTATCAGGGAAAATAACTCTTGTAGATGTAAAGGAAAATAACTCTAGGGAAAACTTAGCATAAAAATGTAAATAAATACAAGAACATTACAATACCATTCATTTTGTACATGTACACAATCGATGGATTCGTCCAAACTGGCTAATCGCCGCGGTGGCCTAGAGGTTAGATAGTTCGCCCCGCATGCGGAAGGCCGGAGTTCGAATCCCGACCGCGACAGACCTACGTCGTTAAAACAGGTAGTGACAGTTCCATTACCAAATGCTCGGCATCAGGTGTGAATGTCACGGGTCCTCGGTGATGACCTTAAAAACGGATGACCCGCGTCACAGTAGGTGTGACACGCTAAAGAACCCTCACTGATTCAAGGCCGTAATCGCCGAGTATAGGTTTAAATTTGAAGCCCTTCACCGGTCTTCGTGACTGACGTCTCCGTATGAGTGAAAAATTCTTGAAAGAGACGTTAAGGTAGCTATTGATAGCTAGCCCCCCAAAAAACCGCTCATTGAATTTTTTCACTTTTATTTATTATAACATTTTGACTTTATCCTAAAACATATCAAAAAATCAACAAAAGTAATCAGGTTAATTTTCGAGGAAAGTGAGATTGAAATCCCCTTTTTTGCAGCCCCAAAAGGCAAAAAATGCCAAAATTGAGCAAATTAACACAAAAGCCAATAAAAATTTTATTGACACCAGAAATATTGTTTGTCATATATAGTTATGTAAATTAAACACAAACAGATAAAAAATCAACATGGATTAGAAATTCAAAATGCATCTAAGGAAAACATTGGCATGATTCGACTTGGCAATTGGCCAAATTTACCCTAAATATGGCATTTCTCAAATACTATCAGGCATACATTTTCTGACAACAACAAAATTCTGCTCATAAAATTTCTGATTTTATTTCATTTTTACATTAAGTCAAGTAGTATCTAAAATATTGAATAGAAAAAAATATACCAAATGAGGTTTAATCTGAAACTATGTCAGATTTTGTAACCCTACCCCCCTCCCTTCTAGAAATGAATTTTAAGAGATACAGTCAGCAGAGATAAACTATTGACCTTAAATGATTAAGCATTCCCAAATTACCATATTGAGCATTCAAACTCACAATACTAGAAGTTTCTATGAGCCATTTAAGAATGATATATAGTGTGTGCTATTGCAGTTGACCTTTTCACACTCACAATGATTGCCTAAATATTTAGTTATTTTTCATACAATTTCTTGTAATAACTGGACCAAATCTATTACCTATACATATTTTTTGATAGAAATTTATATCACTATACAGTATAATACACCAAATATGTTTAAATAACCACTTCATATTTCAATAAATAATTAATATCAATGGAAAGAGACCCATGGACTGCCCATGGATCACTACATTTAAGTCCATCTGAGTCATCTTGCCCTCACAGATAGGTGTGTCTTTCATAAGTTTAAGATTTCTAATTGTAGTTTCACATGGAACCAAAAACTCACTATTGGATAACTGAGAATGCATGTACATGTATATTGCATTAACTAACTGAAGTTTTCCCCAGGTGAAGGTCTATGTTCACTGTATGTATAAGGGGGGGAGGGGGGTGAATTAGTTCCATTATGAAACTTTTCTAAAAATTTGATATACATTAATGTATCTATGATGTATGTTTCAACTAAATTTTGAATTACAAGGAAAATTCAAACACAATGATTGAAGTTATAAAATTGATATTCTATCATGTGCACATTTTTTACTAATATATCTAAGAAAGAATAATCAACATTGAAATTTCCTTTACATCTATGCAATATTATTGTCTTTCAAAAGGCATGTACTTGTAATATACGAGTACATGTACTTGTTTTCCCTTAAATTCACAATTTAGTTTAAAGTATGTTGTATAACATCCACTGCTCTGAGCTCATATAAGTGAATTAATGTTTTTCATCCAGTCCCAAATTTTGCAGTAGTTCTTTAATCTTCGGAACTTGATCAAACATTTTTAAATTTGTGGAGTTGTGGGGGTCCAGGGGATATGTCATCATCACTGTAAATGGAGTACCTGTTCAAAATATAGATAAATATATTTAAATATAGCAAAAAAGATGAATATCTGATATACTCAGAATTGTCTTTACAAATGTTTATCAAAAAAAAAAATATAGTACCTCTCTTGCTGTTATACTTGTTGACTCGAAATCCACTTCAACCTGCACTGGTCCTATCTAACCTCCCTCGGTCTTCAGGCTGATGCCTAGAAAAAAGATCATCATAATTGATATTTGCACAGTTATGTCTATATTATACCATTGAGTAATTAGACTGCGTCAGACAATGTGAATTTTAAAACTGTGTCTCAACACAGATTCAGTTAAAATTTAAATACTGATGTTTCAAAATTATAAATTGCAATGAGATGACATGTATATATGTTTTCATAAACTGCCATAGACTTATCATATCTGTTTTATTTACAAAATGTGGGTCAAGAGAAGGGCATACGTGTAGTATACATATCTTACTTATACATACAGTGCATACATTTGCCTATGAGAGGGCATATGCAGACTTGTGATTAATTTACATTATTTAAAAAGGTTTTGCCAACCAACATGTTTGTGTGAAACACGAAACTTCAGGTTTGATATATTTCTTAGGTCACTGAAATTTCAAAGTAATAGTATATGTATACTATAGTCTAGGGAATTTATAATTCAACACATCCCCCCCCCCCTTCCACTCTTTATCCGGTTCCCTCATACCCCTAGATAGTAGGTCTATACAGATATTTGTTTTTCATTACTTTTATACATGTAGTTCAAGGTATGTTATTTTCGTAACGGTTATTTTCATAACGATATTATTATTTTCTTAATAAAAGAGTTGTGAGAGCCCATATTTACAAATGTATACATTTACATGACATCCGTTCGTTTACAATCACATGCACAGGTGGGAGTTATATTTTATGCACATATGGAATACATATATACATACAAAATAATACATCTACTGTATGTCGTGTGTTTAAACTTACAGATGTTATTATAAATCGCGTTGTGAAATAGCAGAGGAAATGTGAGTTGAACTTTTGAATACAAATTTATGGCATTTTTTTCACTCACCAAACGAAACTATGATTTCGTTGTCCAAGTTGAATGCATCCACCAACTTCCTCTTCTTGCAAGAAACTTTGTTTAGCCTCTCAATGACTGTATAAACAGTATTTAATCTCTCAGCATGCAGCACTCGGACATTACGATGCAACAATCAACAACTTTGTTTACGTAGCGCATCTATGTACATGGATTGGTGGTTGGTTTAACATTTCGATTAGCAAAAAGTTTCACACAGATGAAACATTTGATCTACCATTATTACAGACATTGACGTATACTTATGTGGTATGTGCATATTTTCTGTAGGCGAGTCAGTCACAGCAACAAAACACTTTCGGAACCCATTTTTGTTTTTCGACTATTCTATGACGGAGTAAGGAATTCCGGAAAATGAATTCACGTGAAAATACACAATTTTTACTGATCACGTGGTTGCTATCCGTCGCTACCTTAAGGTTGCATCACTCTATTTATGTGGAGGTTCACGTCGAATCATGGCCGAAAGAAAATAATTCCTGGAACTTTGCATGTTTTATGGGACTTTCCTTATGAGGTAGGCTCTCCAATTTTTTATGAGATGTAAATTCAAGTATTGTGTTTGAAATTTTGTGAGTAAAAACCATGAAAGAAGGATTTAAATATTTTTTTGAATTTTTGTTGTAGAGGTGGGTGATTTGGCTTTTGACCAGCTGATTTTGCACGTGCTTGACTTCGATGTAAACAAACTCTCACACCTTGCTGGATGGGTATGTATTTTTTGGTATGAAAATGCTCATTAAGAACTGTACTACATGATGTGAAAGTACAACTTCTGAAAAGTTTACTTTAAGGCAGCAGGGTCAGGTCAAAGGTGAGTAATTTTGGTAAGAACATATAGGCAAAATTAATAGAGTGGTGCAACCTGCAGCGAGGCAATCCGGGAGGTAAATGTTTACATATACACGTGTTTGGTGTACTTTTTTAAATCGAGATGGGGAGTCTGGGTAATTACATAGACATATTTAAAAAAAACAATGGATGCCACGTGGCGAGAAGAGAAATTAGCAGTTTTATTAGAGAAGGTAGATAGGGGTAGGGTCAATGGGTTGGGGTGTAATTTTTATGATGTTAACTTGGCTACAAACAGACGGGGTAGGGGGAATATCTATGGCAGAGTTAAAATAACATTTCCAGAGGGTACACGTAAAGTTTTATTGGCACACAGGCTCATGTACATGTTACATACAAATGCATTACACATTCCACATAATAAACATGTATCACACATATGTCACAACAGTCTTTGCATTAATCCACTTCATTTAAGTTTAGAAGCACCACACATAAATAACGAAAGGCAAATATGTACACATTTAGTACCTAAAGTCTGTCTGAAGCACCCGGGATATCCAGATTGTCTTTTTGAAAGTTAAATCGAGGTAAGTCAAATTTCACTCGACACTATTTTTTCTTCTTCTGCTTACTGTAGGAGTGTTCGTTACTTGTCCTTGGGCTACACTGTGGTAAGGGGGGATCACTCATGCCCTTCAGATATCCTGTTTGAGTCTCGGTCCCTCTCTGGAAATATAGATTGAATTTTTCTCTCACAAGGACTTGTCTCCTGGTACGATAGGTCTTAGATCTTTTCCTCTGTTTGCTGTGTTCGTACAACTCTTGCTTTCTTTTCAGTTGCCGCGTAAGACGAGTGCCTTCAGGAATTGATGAACCGAGTGCAGCACACTTGAGGGCAGTCGATTTTCCGGGTCCATGATTCATCCGGTGTATAGAGGAGAAGATCTGAGGCTCAAAGTTCCGAGAACAGGTAACATTCTTTGGGTTGGATTTTGAATACCCGCGATGTAGTCCCTCAGACTTCTGAGTGTTGGTCCCATATCTGGTGGCTATGAGTGTTGTCCGGCTGAATCGGAAGTTGATGAGCTGGCGTAAGGTTTCCTCATCGTCATCAGTCGGGTTCAGTGTTCTGGCATGGGTTGGGAGGTAGTCTTTGGCCCAGTGTCTTTCGGGTGTGCCGCCACAGACGAGAGAGTGTTCGGCACAGGTCTTGCCACATCTGCCCGAGTAGCAGTGTATTATGGCATCCGTGGCATAACTCAGGGTGTTGACCAGCTTTCCTGCGTCACCTCGGAACTTCTTGACTGCTACGTCGTACTCTGCGGTGCATCTCTTCATGAAGTCCACCGAGAATTTTCTTTTGACGGCCAGTTTTTGGGCAGCTGTACGTCCAGGAAACATTTCCTCGCTGAACTTGGCATTGTCAACTGCTTTTTTCTGGGACTGGGCTAGATGACGGGTGTCCCTCAAGGATTCTACCGCTTGACCAGACTCGGCCATGGTCCTCTCGACGCCCCGGAAAGCAGCACTATCCCCGTCTGTGGTGAAGTGGCTGATTAGTGTGGGCTCTTGATCGTTGAGAAATTCCCGGCAGATTTCCTCTGTTGCCTTGTCCTCCCTCCCTATGGGATCCTGTAGTTGTAGGTTGGCTGTGCATTTTCCAGGGTGTTCCGGGCATGGGATTTCCTGTGATCTTCTCTTGCAGAGCTTGTTTTTGGTGATGCAGCCAATAATTTTTTTCTCTTCCGTTACATTTTCAGACATGGTATATGTTGCCTGGGTTGCTGGCTGAAAAGGATTTCTGTCTCGAGACCAGTACAGAGGATTATTGTACCGCCCATCACCTTCCACAGGTATTGGTGTCTCCCGTGGGAACCCACAGTTCTCGATGAGGTCTTTGAGGTGAGCCCTTTCTCTTCGTAAGTCCTCCTGAACCATTTCCACAATCATGGGCCCAACCTTGTTTGCATTTTGTTGTAAACAATTGGCTGAGGGTGCTGGACAGTTGAGGGCATGGAAAATTTCCTGCAGTCCAGTTCCCATGATGGGATTGTCCAGGAGGGCTACCCACACAGATAGGTTTGGCTTTGCTGGCTTGGGTCCACGTTTTCCGGTGTCAACTTCCTCGTAGAGTTTGGTACTCTGGCTGTGGTAAGTGCAGTACTTGCACTTTAGGCTCTCTACCCAGCAGACTCCCTTTTGTTGTTCAGCTGGGTAGTCAAATTGAAGGTTGGTTGGGCAGTTTGGGCTCTCTAGTTTGTGCTGGTGGTAAGCTAAGTTGAACATTTCACACAGTTTTCCCATGAGAAAAAGTCTGTATGTGTTCTTCTCGTTGTCGGGGATGCAGGGAGTTTTGGTCTCGTCACAGGTGCCCCTTGGCCGCAGTTGCATGATGGTGCTTAAAGGCTGCCTACTGTCTGCATGGTCTTGTAATATGCATGATCCCGTTTTACTGACTTCCTCCAGAGTCTGTTTCCTGGTGTATTTAATCTCTTTTCCCCTTCTCTCCCATCCTCCGTGGGCTGACCCCCTGCGGCGGCCATCTTTTACTCTGAAATATCCACTTTTTGCCTTACTTTTCCCCTTCATTTTTACCAATTTTTGACTGTAATGCTAGTTTTGTCTTTCTCTTTCTGTTATCTGAAGTCTAATGATTGAGTTTGATGTTTGGATGCTTAACATCTCCCAAAGTGACAATATGTATTATCTTGTTTCTACAGGACCCCCCTTGACAGCTCGACTTGACCATGTCCAGGAAAATCAGAATGCCTTGCTGGGTGCAGTGAGTAATGTTCTCCATCTTCCCATTACAATTAAAGATAAGATAATTCTACATGATACCAACTATATTTCAAAGGAATTGAACAACACATTAATTAAATTTGATAAGTTTAATCAAGAACATCATCACATTTCAATTGCAATTTTACACATCAAATCTCAATAAAATATAAGTATACCACACAAAATCACCAACAATTTTCCTATATACAAGGTAAGGCCTTCCACAACAATATACAAAAAAATCACTGTCATCCATTACAAACAAATAGGCGAAAAATCCAAATTTCACACACACACATTTTCTATCAGAATTGCTCAAAATGGACTCAATTTCATCCAAACACACCTCATTTACCCAAGGCCTGTTTCACTTCATAAAGATCAGAAATCAAAAAAATGAATGTACAGTCACACACACATATCATTCAACTTCTTTTTTATGAAGTTTATTGAAATTTAAAGAAACCATATTTTTATTGCAGGTTGCATCACTCTATTTATGTGGAGGTTCACGTCGAATCATGGCCGAAAGAAAATAATTCCTGGAACTTTGCATGTTTTATGGGACTTTCCTTATGAGGTAGGCTCTCCAATTTTTTATGAGATGTAAATTCAAGTATTGTGTTTGAAATTTTGTGAGTAAAAACCATGAAAGAAGGATTTAAATATTTTTTTGAATTTTTGTTGTAGAGGTGGGTGATTTGGCTTTTGACCAGCTGATTTTGCACGTGCTTGACTTCGATGTAAACAAACTCTCACACCTTGCTGGATGGGTATGTATTTTTTGGTATGAAAATGCTCATTAAGAACTGTACTACATGATGTGAAAGTACAACTTCTGAAAAGTTTACTTTAAGGCAGCAGGGTCAGGTCAAAGGTGAGTAATTTTGGTAAGAACATATAGGCAAAATTAATAGAGTGGTGCAACCTGCAGCGAGGCAATCCGGGAGGTAAATGTTTACATATACACGTGTTTGGTGTACTTTTTTAAATCGAGATGGGGAGTCTGGGTAATTACATAGACATATTTAAAAAAAACAATGGATGCCACGTGGCGAGAAGAGAAATTAGCAGTTTTATTAGAGAAGGTAGATAGGGGTAGGGTCAATGGGTTGGGGTGTAATTTTTATGATGTTAACTTGGCTACAAACAGACGGGGTAGGGGGAATATCTATGGCAGAGTTAAAATAACATTTCCAGAGGGTACACGTAAAGTTTTATTGGCACACAGGCTCATGTACATGTTACATACAAATGCATTACACATTCCACATAATAAACATGTATCACACATATGTCACAACAGTCTTTGCATTAATCCACTTCATTTAAGTTTAGAAGCACCACACATAAATAACGAAAGGCAAATATGTACACATTTAGTACCTAAAGTCTGTCTGAAGCACCCGGGATATCCAGATTGTCTTTTTGAAAGTTAAATCGAGGTAAGTCAAATTTCACTCGACACTATTTTTTCTTCTTCTGCTTACTGTAGGAGTGTTCGTTACTTGTCCTTGGGCTACACTGTGGTAAGGGGGGATCACTCATGCCCTTCAGATATCCTGTTTGAGTCTCGGTCCCTCTCTGGAAATATAGATTGAATTTTTCTCTCACAAGGACTTGTCTCCTGGTACGATAGGTCTTAGATCTTTTCCTCTGTTTGCTGTGTTCGTACAACTCTTGCTTTCTTTTCAGTTGCCGCGTAAGACGAGTGCCTTCAGGAATTGATGAACCGAGTGCAGCACACTTGAGGGCAGTCGATTTTCCGGGTCCATGATTCATCCGGTGTATAGAGGAGAAGATCTGAGGCTCAAAGTTCCGAGAACAGGTAACATTCTTTGGGTTGGATTTTGAATACCCGCGATGTAGTCCCTCAGACTTCTGAGTGTTGGTCCCATATCTGGTGGCTATGAGTGTTGTCCGGCTGAATCGGAAGTTGATGAGCTGGCGTAAGGTTTCCTCATCGTCATCAGTCGGGTTCAGTGTTCTGGCATGGGTTGGGAGGTAGTCTTTGGCCCAGTGTCTTTCGGGTGTGCCGCCACAGACGAGAGAGTGTTCGGCACAGGTCTTGCCACATCTGCCCGAGTAGCAGTGTATTATGGCATCCGTGGCATAACTCAGGGTGTTGACCAGCTTTCCTGCGTCACCTCGGAACTTCTTGACTGCTACGTCGTACTCTGCGGTGCATCTCTTCATGAAGTCCACCGAGAATTTTCTTTTGACGGCCAGTTTTTGGGCAGCTGTACGTCCAGGAAACATTTCCTCGCTGAACTTGGCATTGTCAACTGCTTTTTTCTGGGACTGGGCTAGATGACGGGTGTCCCTCAAGGATTCTACCGCTTGACCAGACTCGGCCATGGCCCTCTCGACGCCCCGGAAAGCAGCACTATCCCCGTCTGTGGTGAAGTGGCTGATTAGTGTGGGCTCTTGATCGTTGAGAAATTCCCGGCAGATTTCCTCTGTTGCCTTGTCCTCCCTCCCTATGGGATCCTGTAGTTGTAGGTTGGCTGTGCATTTTCCAGGGTGTTCCGGGCATGGGATTTCCTGTGATCTTCTCTTGCAGAGCTTGTTTTTGGTGATGCAGCCAATAATTTTTTTCTCTTCCGTTACATTTTCAGACATGGTATATGTTGCCTGGGTTGCTGGCTGAAAAGGATTTCTGTCTCGAGACCAGTACAGAGGATTATTGTACCGCCCATCACCTTCCACAGGTATTGGTGTCTCCCGTGGGAACCCACAGTTCTCGATGAGGTCTTTGAGGTGAGCCCTTTCTCTTCGTAAGTCCTCCTGAACCATTTCCACAATCATGGGCCCAACCTTGTTTGCATTTTGTTGTAAACAATTGGCTGAGGGTGCTGGACAGTTGAGGGCATGGAAAATTTCCTGCAGTCCAGTTCCCATGATGGGATTGTCCAGGAGGGCTACCCACACAGATAGGTTTGGCTTTGCTGGCTTGGGTCCACGTTTTCCGGTGTCAACTTCCTCGTAGAGTTTGGTACTCTGGCTGTGGTAAGTGCAGTACTTGCACTTTAGGCTCTCTACCCAGCAGACTCCCTTTTGTTGTTCAGCTGGGTAGTCAAATTGAAGGTTGGTTGGGCAGTTTGGGCTCTCTAGTTTGTGCTGGTGGTAAGCTAAGTTGAACATTTCACACAGTTTTCCCATGAGAAAAAGTCTGTATGTGTTCTTCTCGTTGTCGGGGATGCAGGGAGTTTTGGTCTCGTCACAGGTGCCCCTTGGCCGCAGTTGCATGATGGTGCTTAAAGGCTGCCTACTGTCTGCATGGTCTTGTAATATGCATGATCCCGTTTTACTGACTTCCTCCAGAGTCTGTTTCCTGGTGTATTTAATCTCTTTTCCCCTTCTCTCCCATCCTCCGTGGGCTGACCCCCTGCGGCGGCCATCTTTTACTCTGAAATATCCACTTTTTGCCTTACTTTTCCCCTTCATTTTTACCAATTTTTGACTGTAATGCTAGTTTTGTCTTTCTCTTTCTGTTATCTGAAGTCTAATGATTGAGTTTGATGTTTGGATGCTTAACATCTCCCAAAGTGACAATATGTATTATCTTGTTTCTACAGGACCCCCCTTGACAGCTCGACTTGACCATGTCCAGGAAAATCAGAATGCCTTGCTGGGTGCAGTGAGTAATGTTCTCCATCTTCCCATTACAATTAAAGATAAGATAATTCTACATGATACCAACTATATTTCAAAGGAATTGAACAACACATTAATTAAATTTGATAAGTTTAATCAAGAACATCATCACATTTCAATTGCAATTTTACACATCAAATCTCAATAAAATATAAGTATACCACACAAAATCACCAACAATTTTCCTATATACAAGGTAAGGCCTTCCACAACAATATACAAAAAAATCACTGTCATCCATTACAAACAAATAGGCGAAAAATCCAAATTTCACACACACACATTTTCTATCAGAATTGCTCAAAATGGACTCAATTTCATCCAAACACACCTCATTTACCCAAGGCCTGTTTCACTTCATAAAGATCAGAAATCAAAAAAATGAATGTACAGTCACACACACATATCATTCAACTTCTTTTTTATGAAGTTTATTGAAATTTAAAGAAACCATATTTTTATTGCAGGTTGCATCACTCTATTTATGTGGAGGTTCACGTCGAATCATGGCCGAAAGAAAATAATTCCTGGAACTTTGCATGTTTTATGGGACTTTCCTTATGAGGTAGGCTCTCCAATTTTTTATGAGATGTAAATTCAAGTATTGTGTTTGAAATTTTGTGAGTAAAAACCATGAAAGAAGGATTTAAATATTTTTTTGAATTTTTGTTGTAGAGGTGGGTGATTTGGCTTTTGACCAGCTGATTTTGCACGTGCTTGACTTCGATGTAAACAAACTCTCACACCTTGCTGGATGGGTATGTATTTTTTGGTATGAAAATGCTCATTAAGAACTGTACTACATGATGTGAAAGTACAACTTCTGAAAAGTTTACTTTAAGGCAGCAGGGTCAGGTCAAAGGTGAGTAATTTTGGTAAGAACATATAGGCAAAATTAATAGAGTGGTGCAACCTGCAGCGAGGCAATCCGGGAGGTAAATGTTTACATATACACGTGTTTGGTGTACTTTTTTAAATCGAGATGGGGAGTCTGGGTAATTACATAGACATATTTAAAAAAACAATGGATGCCACGTGGCGAGAAGAGAAATTAGCAGTTTTATTAGAGAAGGTAGATAGGGGTAGGGTCAATGGGTTGGGGTGTAATTTTTATGATGTTAACTTGGCTACAAACAGACGGGGTAGGGGGAATATCTATGGCAGAGTTAAAATAACATTTCCAGAGGGTACACGTAAAGTTTTATTGGCACACAGGCTCATGTACATGTTACATACAAATGCATTACACATTCCACATAATAAACATGTATCACACATATGTCACAACAGTCTTTGCATTAATCCACTTCATTTAAGTTTAGAAGCACCACACATAAATAACGAAAGGCAAATATGTACACATTTAGTACCTAAAGTCTGTCTGAAGCACCCGGGATATCCAGATTGTCTTTTTGAAAGTTAAATCGAGGTAAGTCAAATTTCACTCGACACTATTTTTTCTTCTTCTGCTTACTGTAGGAGTGTTCGTTACTTGTCCTTGGGCTACACTGTGGTAAGGGGGGATCACTCATGCCCTTCAGATATCCTGTTTGAGTCTCGGTCCCTCTCTGGAAATATAGATTGAATTTTTCTCTCACAAGGACTTGTCTCCTGGTACGATAGGTCTTAGATCTTTTCCTCTGTTTGCTGTGTTCGTACAACTCTTGCTTTCTTTTCAGTTGCCGCGTAAGACGAGTGCCTTCAGGAATTGATGAACCGAGTGCAGCACACTTGAGGGCAGTCGATTTTCCGGGTCCATGATTCATCCGGTGTATAGAGGAGAAGATCTGAGGCTCAAAGTTCCGAGAACAGGTAACATTCTTTGGGTTGGATTTTGAATACCCGCGATGTAGTCCCTCAGACTTCTGAGTGTTGGTCCCATATCTGGTGGCTATGAGTGTTGTCCGGCTGAATCGGAAGTTGATGAGCTGGCGTAAGGTTTCCTCATCGTCATCAGTCGGGTTCAGTGTTCTGGCATGGGTTGGGAGGTAGTCTTTGGCCCAGTGTCTTTCGGGTGTGCCGCCACAGACGAGAGAGTGTTCGGCACAGGTCTTGCCACATCTGCCCGAGTAGCAGTGTATTATGGCATCCGTGGCATAACTCAGGGTGTTGACCAGCTTTCCTGCGTCACCTCGGAACTTCTTGACTGCTACGTCGTACTCTGCGGTGCATCTCTTCATGAAGTCCACCGAGAATTTTCTTTTGACGGCCAGTTTTTGGGCAGCTGTACGTCCAGGAAACATTTCCTCGCTGAACTTGGCATTGTCAACTGCTTTTTTCTGGGACTGGGCTAGATGACGGGTGTCCCTCAAGGATTCTACCGCTTGACCAGACTCGGCCATGGCCCTCTCGACGCCCCGGAAAGCAGCACTATCCCCGTCTGTGGTGAAGTGGCTGATTAGTGTGGGCTCTTGATCGTTGAGAAATTCCCGGCAGATTTCCTCTGTTGCCTTGTCCTCCCTCCCTATGGGATCCTGTAGTTGTAGGTTGGCTGTGCATTTTCCAGGGTGTTCCGGGCATGGGATTTCCTGTGATCTTCTCTTGCAGAGCTTGTTTTTGGTGATGCAGCCAATAATTTTTTTCTCTTCCGTTACATTTTCAGACATGGTATATGTTGCCTGGGTTGCTGGCTGAAAAGGATTTCTGTCTCGAGACCAGTACAGAGGATTATTGTACCGCCCATCACCTTCCACAGGTATTGGTGTCTCCCGTGGGAACCCACAGTTCTCGATGAGGTCTTTGAGGTGAGCCCTTTCTCTTCGTAAGTCCTCCTGAACCATTTCCACAATCATGGGCCCAACCTTGTTTGCATTTTGTTGTAAACAATTGGCTGAGGGTGCTGGACAGTTGAGGGCATGGAAAATTTCCTGCAGTCCAGTTCCCATGATGGGATTGTCCAGGAGGGCTACCCACACAGATAGGTTTGGCTTTGCTGGCTTGGGTCCACGTTTTCCGGTGTCAACTTCCTCGTAGAGTTTGGTACTCTGGCTGTGGTAAGTGCAGTACTTGCACTTTAGGCTCTCTACCCAGCAGACTCCCTTTTGTTGTTCAGCTGGGTAGTCAAATTGAAGGTTGGTTGGGCAGTTTGGGCTCTCTAGTTTGTGCTGGTGGTAAGCTAAGTTGAACATTTCACACAGTTTTCCCATGAGAAAAAGTCTGTATGTGTTCTTCTCGTTGTCGGGGATGCAGGGAGTTTTGGTCTCGTCACAGGTGCCCCTTGGCCGCAGTTGCATGATGGTGCTTAAAGGCTGCCTACTGTCTGCATGGTCTTGTAATATGCATGATCCCGTTTTACTGACTTCCTCCAGAGTCTGTTTCCTGGTGTATTTAATCTCTTTTCCCCTTCTCTCCCATCCTCCGTGGGCTGACCCCCTGCGGCGGCCATCTTTTACTCTGAAATATCCACTTTTTGCCTTACTTTTCCCCTTCATTTTTACCAATTTTTGACTGTAATGCTAGTTTTGTCTTTCTCTTTCTGTTATCTGAAGTCTAATGATTGAGTTTGATGTTTGGATGCTTAACATCTCCCAAAGTGACAATATGTATTATCTTGTTTCTACAGGACCCCCCTTGACAGCTCGACTTGACCATGTCCAGGAAAATCAGAATGCCTTGCTGGGTGCAGTGAGTAATGTTCTCCATCTTCCCATTACAATTAAAGATAAGATAATTCTACATGATACCAACTATATTTCAAAGGAATTGAACAACACATTAATTAAATTTGATAAGTTTAATCAAGAACATCATCACATTTCAATTGCAATTTTACACATCAAATCTCAATAAAATATAAGTATACCACACAAAATCACCAACAATTTTCCTATATACAAGGTAAGGCCTTCCACAACAATATACAAAAAAATCACTGTCATCCATTACAAACAAATAGGCGAAAAATCCAAATTTCACACACACACATTTTCTATCAGAATTGCTCAAAATGGACTCAATTTCATCCAAACACACCTCATTTACCCAAGGCCTGTTTCACTTCATAAAGATCAGAAATCAAAAAAATGAATGTACAGTCACACACACATATCATTCAACTTCTTTTTTATGAAGTTTATTGAAATTTAAAGAAACCATATTTTTATTGCAGGTTGCATCACTCTATTTATGTGGAGGTTCACGTCGAATCATGGCCGAAAGAAAATAATTCCTGGAACTTTGCATGTTTTATGGGACTTTCCTTATGAGGTAGGCTCTCCAATTTTTTATGAGATGTAAATTCAAGTATTGTGTTTGAAATTTTGTGAGTAAAAACCATGAAAGAAGGATTTAAATATTTTTTTGAATTTTTGTTGTAGAGGTGGGTGATTTGGCTTTTGACCAGCTGATTTTGCACGTGCTTGACTTCGATGTAAACAAACTCTCACACCTTGCTGGATGGGTATGTATTTTTTGGTATGAAAATGCTCATTAAGAACTGTACTACATGATGTGAAAGTACAACTTCTGAAAAGTTTACTTTAAGGCAGCAGGGTCAGGTCAAAGGTGAGTAATTTTGGTAAGAACATATAGGCAAAATTAATAGAGTGGTGCAACCTGCAGCGAGGCAATCCGGGAGGTAAATGTTTACATATACACGTGTTTGGTGTACTTTTTTAAATCGAGATGGGGAGTCTGGGTAATTACATAGACATATTTAAAAAAAACAATGGATGCCACGTGGCGAGAAGAGAAATTAGCAGTTTTATTAGAGAAGGTAGATAGGGGTAGGGTCAATGGGTTGGGGTGTAATTTTTATGATGTTAACTTGGCTACAAACAGACGGGGTAGGGGGAATATCTATGGCAGAGTTAAAATAACATTTCCAGAGGGTACACGTAAAGTTTTATTGGCACACAGGCTCATGTACATGTTACATACAAATGCATTACACATTCCACATAATAAACATGTATCACACATATGTCACAACAGTCTTTGCATTAATCCACTTCATTTAAGTTTAGAAGCACCACACATAAATAACGAAAGGCAAATATGTACACATTTAGTACCTAAAGTCTGTCTGAAGCACCCGGGATATCCAGATTGTCTTTTTGAAAGTTAAATCGAGGTAAGTCAAATTTCACTCGACACTATTTTTTCTTCTTCTGCTTACTGTAGGAGTGTTCGTTACTTGTCCTTGGGCTACACTGTGGTAAGGGGGGATCACTCATGCCCTTCAGATATCCTGTTTGAGTCTCGGTCCCTCTCTGGAAATATAGATTGAATTTTTCTCTCACAAGGACTTGTCTCCTGGTACGATAGGTCTTAGATCTTTTCCTCTGTTTGCTGTGTTCGTACAACTCTTGCTTTCTTTTCAGTTGCCGCGTAAGACGAGTGCCTTCAGGAATTGATGAACCGAGTGCAGCACACTTGAGGGCAGTCGATTTTCCGGGTCCATGATTCATCCGGTGTATAGAGGAGAAGATCTGAGGCTCAAAGTTCCGAGAACAGGTAACATTCTTTGGGTTGGATTTTGAATACCCGCGATGTAGTCCCTCAGACTTCTGAGTGTTGGTCCCATATCTGGTGGCTATGAGTGTTGTCCGGCTGAATCGGAAGTTGATGAGCTGGCGTAAGGTTTCCTCATCGTCATCAGTCGGGTTCAGTGTTCTGGCATGGGTTGGGAGGTAGTCTTTGGCCCAGTGTCTTTCGGGTGTGCCGCCACAGACGAGAGAGTGTTCGGCACAGGTCTTGCCACATCTGCCCGAGTAGCAGTGTATTATGGCATCCGTGGCATAACTCAGGGTGTTGACCAGCTTTCCTGCGTCACCTCGGAACTTCTTGACTGCTACGTCGTACTCTGCGGTGCATCTCTTCATGAAGTCCACCGAGAATTTTCTTTTGACGGCCAGTTTTTGGGCAGCTGTACGTCCAGGAAACATTTCCTCGCTGAACTTGGCATTGTCAACTGCTTTTTTCTGGGACTGGGCTAGATGACGGGTGTCCCTCAAGGATTCTACCGCTTGACCAGACTCGGCCATGGCCCTCTCGACGCCCCGGAAAGCAGCACTATCCCCGTCTGTGGTGAAGTGGCTGATTAGTGTGGGCTCTTGATCGTTGAGAAATTCCCGGCAGATTTCCTCTGTTGCCTTGTCCTCCCTCCCTATGGGATCCTGTAGTTGTAGGTTGGCTGTGCATTTTCCAGGGTGTTCCGGGCATGGGATTTCCTGTGATCTTCTCTTGCAGAGCTTGTTTTTGGTGATGCAGCCAATAATTTTTTTCTCTTCCGTTACATTTTCAGACATGGTATATGTTGCCTGGGTTGCTGGCTGAAAAGGATTTCTGTCTCGAGACCAGTACAGAGGATTATTGTACCGCCCATCACCTTCCACAGGTATTGGTGTCTCCCGTGGGAACCCACAGTTCTCGATGAGGTCTTTGAGGTGAGCCCTTTCTCTTCGTAAGTCCTCCTGAACCATTTCCACAATCATGGGCCCAACCTTGTTTGCATTTTGTTGTAAACAATTGGCTGAGGGTGCTGGACAGTTGAGGGCATGGAAAATTTCCTGCAGTCCAGTTCCCATGATGGGATTGTCCAGGAGGGCTACCCACACAGATAGGTTTGGCTTTGCTGGCTTGGGTCCACGTTTTCCGGTGTCAACTTCCTCGTAGAGTTTGGTACTCTGGCTGTGGTAAGTGCAGTACTTGCACTTTAGGCTCTCTACCCAGCAGACTCCCTTTTGTTGTTCAGCTGGGTAGTCAAATTGAAGGTTGGTTGGGCAGTTTGGGCTCTCTAGTTTGTGCTGGTGGTAAGCTAAGTTGAACATTTCACACAGTTTTCCCATGAGAAAAAGTCTGTATGTGTTCTTCTCGTTGTCGGGGATGCAGGGAGTTTTGGTCTCGTCACAGGTGCCCCTTGGCCGCAGTTGCATGATGGTGCTTAAAGGCTGCCTACTGTCTGCATGGTCTTGTAATATGCATGATCCCGTTTTACTGACTTCCTCCAGAGTCTGTTTCCTGGTGTATTTAATCTCTTTTCCCCTTCTCTCCCATCCTCCGTGGGCTGACCCCCTGCGGCGGCCATCTTTTACTCTGAAATATCCACTTTTTGCCTTACTTTTCCCCTTCATTTTTACCAATTTTTGACTGTAATGCTAGTTTTGTCTTTCTCTTTCTGTTATCTGAAGTCTAATGATTGAGTTTGATGTTTGGATGCTTAACATCTCCCAAAGTGACAATATGTATTATCTTGTTTCTACAGGACCCCCCTTGACAGCTCGACTTGACCATGTCCAGGAAAATCAGAATGCCTTGCTGGGTGCAGTGAGTAATGTTCTCCATCTTCCCATTACAATTAAAGATAAGATAATTCTACATGATACCAACTATATTTCAAAGGAATTGAACAACACATTAATTAAATTTGATAAGTTTAATCAAGAACATCATCACATTTCAATTGCAATTTTACACATCAAATCTCAATAAAATATAAGTATACCACACAAAATCACCAACAATTTTCCTATATACAAGGTAAGGCCTTCCACAACAATATACAAAAAAATCACTGTCATCCATTACAAACAAATAGGCGAAAAATCCAAATTTCACACACACACATTTTCTATCAGAATTGCTCAAAATGGACTCAATTTCATCCAAACACACCTCATTTACCCAAGGCCTGTTTCACTTCATAAAGATCAGAAATCAAAAAAATGAATGTACAGTCACACACACATATCATTCAACTTCTTTTTTATGAAGTTTATTGAAATTTAAAGAAACCATATTTTTATTGCAGGTTGCATCACTCTATTTATGTGGAGGTTCACGTCGAATCATGGCCGAAAGAAAATAATTCCTGGAACTTTGCATGTTTTATGGGACTTTCCTTATGAGGTAGGCTCTCCAATTTTTTATGAGATGTAAATTCAAGTATTGTGTTTGAAATTTTGTGAGTAAAAACCATGAAAGAAGGATTTAAATATTTTTTTGAATTTTTGTTGTAGAGGTGGGTGATTTGGCTTTTGACCAGCTGATTTTGCACGTGCTTGACTTCGATGTAAACAAACTCTCACACCTTGCTGGATGGGTATGTATTTTTTGGTATGAAAATGCTCATTAAGAACTGTACTACATGATGTTAAAGTACAACTTCTGAAAAGTTTACTTTAAGGCAGCAGGGTCAGGTCAAAGGTGAGTAATTTTGGTAAGAACATATAGGCAAAATTAATAGAGTGGTGCAACCTGCAGGTAGTGATTGCATGACATCACGTGGTTTAATTCGAACGAGTCTAAAGGCAGCTCCCTGCACACCATGTGACCATAATTGTGACGTCACACACAAAGTGAAAGTAGGCCTAGAATCAAGTAAGAAAACGGTCAAATCCCGTATCAGTCGTCTCTTTTGCGTGTTAGTTTAATGTTATGATATTTAATGTGTTACTCAAGGTAACAAAGGTATTAACTTGCTTGGAATTTTAACCCAATGTGTAAGTGGTTTAAGATACCTTGACAAATTAAGCACAGTGGTATTTAACCCCCCCCCCCCCCCCCGCCAGCTTTACGTTGCAGAGTACACCGAAATTTAGATAAGAAAAATATGTTAAGTGCCTGTGATATTTTTATAAATTAAGACATACATGTATAAACACAATAGTGACCACATATGTATTTTAATGAAGTGAATAAAATTAGTTTTGTGTTGGACCCATGTGGGAATGAAAAGCTCTAAAATATAGGTGGAAAAGAAATTGGAAGTAGATGTACAAGGTTTATTAACACTTTTTCTTTTCTCTTTGTTATTTGAATGATTCAAATAAAAAAAAAATCACAATTTTAACAAACATTGTGATGATTAATAACCAATATTTAATTCAAATGATTGAGTTGGGCTTCCCCCCTCCAGCTACATTATAACTTTTCCCACCCCAACTGCAACACCCACATCATATTGAATATTTTAATGAATCTTCTTCTCAGTTAATGCTTCCATTCACTCACTGATACTGAGTATTATAGTAGAGAGAAGTTTTTTTAAAAGGTGCATCTATACATCAAATCTGATGTGCCTCTTTGGCTTCTTAATGCTTGTTTTGAAATAAGAAATATACTTTTGAAAATGCTGATATTTAAATGTTCTCTTTGGGCCTCATCAGTCAGGTAAGAGAACAGATTTATTCCTGAGACCTTCCTGGTGCAAAATAATTTATAATACATGGTTATAACTTTTCTTAGAAAACAAGAGGCCCATGGGCCACATCGCTCACCTGAGTCACCTTGGTCCATATCAGAAGATTTTCCATATCTATTTGCATGTAAAACCGTAGTCCTTATTATGGCCCCAAACCTTCCCCTGGGGGCCATGGTTTTTGCAAACTTGAATCTACACTATGTCAGAAAGCTTTCATGTAAATGTGAACTTCTTTGGCCCAATGGTTCTTGAGAAGAAGATTTTTAAAGATTGTCCCTATATATGCTGTACACACAGCAGAAATAATAGATAGAATCAATTGTAATTGATTGTTCAGATAGGACGAGGTCATAATCACAGGTAGCAATAGCTATATAGGTAATCGAAGGCGTGGACATGTTACATTCTTGACCAATCAGCTGCATCCAACAGACCATTTTAACTTCTGTACCCATTGTACCCTAGGTTATGTAGAGCCACCTCATGTAATTCTTACTTTCAATTTACATGATTTGTGCTGTACCCTTTCTGTAACTTTTGTATAAAGGAATATAGAGCATGTAACCTTGGGTACAAAAGAAGCACTTAAAAACTGAGTCCTTATTCCTTGCCATATATGTGATTATTTGGCAAATAGATATTGTTTAAATTGAACCTGATCAAAGCATGAACATTACAATAGATATATTGTTTAAATCACGGGCACTGGAAGTTAATGTAAATATATAGTATGTGCATGTATAAAAAAGGAGGGGGGGGGGGGGGGTCCATACCAAATGTGGATATATTTTTATACATGCACATACTATATATTTACATTACAAAATTTAATCTGTACATACATGAAGCTGCGCTCGCTCAAACGGTAGCACCGTCAACATATTAATTTAAAAAATGATTAAAAAGGAACATACCACACAGAAAATAGCTAGCGCAATCATGACTGAATTTGTTTACCGTTCAGGATTCAAAGCGAAAGAAAAAGTTACAATGCGCATGCGCAACTCTGTAGCAGGGAGCTGCCGAAAGTTGCTTAATTTGTTTAATTCATGTATTATCTAAAAAAAGAGATTATTTTCGTTTCCGATTCCGGAATACGTCAAACGCTAAGCATCAGTAATAATGAGAGACAATCGAAACAAAGACTTGTCAGATATAACCAAACACAGGATAAAGTGAAAATATGTTTAGAAATATACAAGTAAAATAAAATACAAATGAAAAATCCCTTGTGTTTTAATTATTGAATAAGGCCTATCTTATAAATAATAGTCATAGTTTACGTCTCCATGATTCATATACCCCCCCCCCCTCCCCCGCTCCCTGGTTAATTTCCAGTCTTACAAAACGTAAATTTAATTCACAAACCACTAGGACTATTAAAATTTATGATACAGTATATAATGCTATAAATTTCATAACATGCACATAAATCTAAAATGCTGGATGTAATATCCAAGGGAAACTGTTAGGCCAAGGAATCACGTACGGGTTATGTAAACGCGTCATTTTGAACAAAAAATATCAATAATTTTAATCATATCTTGCCTAAGTACACTATATATAGATTTAAAACCTTTCTTTTGCTACAAATATTCCCATCCTCCACTTTGAGATCGTCAGCTAAGAGCCCCCGAGTCGGGGAATCGAGGAAATCTACCATGTAATGTGGATGTTAACAGAAATCAAAAAGTGTGAATTTCGAAAACAACACTTGCTGTTATTATGTTTTTCTCAATTAGTTCAGTTATTTCTTATAATTTAAAAAATAATGAAAGTTTTGTTGTTTTTGATAATCGCTTGGTTTGAAAAGAGAGAAAAAACGTCGCAGATAATACGACGTCACAATGCACAGCTTACATCGACCGTGTTATATTTCCCGCGTTTTTAACATACGCTTACAGAGCATGAATATACAAATAATTTCAACTAGAAAGTGATAAAAATATCTCCAAAGCAACAGTACTATCATTCTATGTAGAATAAATTCAATAATAAACATCAAAACATTTTCATAGTTTTAATATGAGTTGAAATAAATGCATGTAAGATGCATATCTATTGTAATTATCACCTGCAGCATTTATGTAAGGAGGGGGAGGGGGTAACTATAGTACTCATAGCGCCATAGTAAACCTGAAAACCAATATTGATACTTTCAGCAAAAATTCCTCCTAACATATGTTAAAACATATTTAAAAATTAAAAAAAATAATTGGTTATTTATTCCTCAAGGGGTGAAATTATGTCTGCTTTGGTGAATAATTGACTTCTAAAAATTGCGAAATTGCTCATAAGCAGCCCTGCTTCTACTTCATATGAAAATAAATGGACATATTAATACAAATCATATATCATTTAAGGCTTTAACTTCAATTTGATATAAAATTTGTATCCCTTACCCCTTTTGTATCATTTTTAAACATCACCTCAAATACCTGTACCATTTATTACGGAAAGTAGACAAGAGGGGTTACTATGACAACCGTGGCGTCACAATTTCCGTGAAAACCATATATGATACTTTCATAATGAGTTACAGATACTGTTAACTACAAAATATGTAAAAATAAAAAAAATTCATAGATTCATTAATTTTCAATGACTCATGCAATCACTACCTTAAGTAAGATACAATCAATCAATCAATCAAAACTGGCTGCATTCTACAAAAAACAGTGCGTTACATTTTTGAAAGATCTTAATTATGGGTATAAACATTGATGTAATTTTACTACCAATTTAAGAACGTTGGTGTATCTTTGGTGTAAATTGTCGTCTGCATGAGGCGATCCAAGGTATACGAAAATGTGAAGATAACGAATAAGGATTAATCTCATAACTTCTATACAAAATTGAGAGTTGGTCGAACACGGACCCATGGATATACCGGAGATGAAATCGGGTACCTTAGGGAAATAAGCATTTTTTGTCGACCGGTCACACCCAATGTGAGCCCTGTATCTCGATCGGGTAAACAGAGCAATCCGTAGTTAAAATCAGCGTGTAACGAACGGCCTCATATGGAGACGTCACCAAGACCGGTGAAGGGCTTTAAATTTAGGCCTATACTCGGCGCTTACGAGATTTGTTGGATAGACGTGGGGTATGGACAGTAAGGTGCCTGGGTAAGGAGGGGGTGGGGGTGGTGGCATGTTTTGATGAACTGCCAATGCCACAAGCCATGGATAATAATGTGCCGCTAAGTGATTTCTTTTGGAGAGATGACAGAGTTTGTTATATGTGTCATTGTGCTCCTCATCACTTTGCCATTCAGTTGGTGCATGTGCAATGGCCTATACTCTTGAATCGCTACTGATGATTTGACAGATTCTGCAATATCTAGCCTTTTTACTATTTACCATACTTAATATACGATTTATAAGGTATTTTATCTGCAAAACACGATGCTTGATCATGGATGGTATGAGGGTTCCATGCACTTCATGTTAGATAGTAATACCTTTCTTAGATATAGAATTTGCAACATATTTTGACGGTTTGTTTGGATACCCACTTGAATATGCATTATATGCAATACGAATACCTATATAGTAAAATTTTGACAGAAAGGAAATTTTAACGGAGGTTGGGAAAGTTATGCCCGAATATCACAGGACTAATATCATAACAGAAATTTGGTTTATTTGAAATTGTTTGGATCAAAGAGCGAGAACTCGTGTCTATACCTTGAATATATCCTTGCTCTAAATAATAATAATAATAATAATAATGATAATAAAAACATGTAAAGATAACCTTTCTAATATTACTTTTGTTTTGTAAATTTGAGCAGACAGACTTAAAGTAATTACTGCTTTGACACACTAAACAGTTAGATTTACCTGCTGCTTTATAGTGTATCATGTTTGCCACAGGTGTGATTTTTAAATTTCTTAATATTTACATGATATATTCATACCTAATGGTCGGTGGTGAAATACTGAAATGGGTATTCAGTTTTATCGAGACAGATTACATGGGGTATGTCTATTCGTCGTAGTTTTGAACACTTTGGTTTTGAAAATCAAAGGTTTGATCGTATGCTAGTGACTGAATCGTAAATATACATGTAAATAAAATCTAATTAAGATTAGATCCTTTGATTCGCTCACGTATATCGCTGATATACTACACTTGAGCGGGTCAAAAGGACCTGATTCTAACTTTGTTTATACAATATAAACCATGTTGATCAAGTGAAACGAACCAATCAAATTGCGTGTAACAAGTAAAATATTGAATTATATCTAGATGTATATTATTGCAACAGTTTTTAAAGACGAATTATCAAGTCATTTAAGAAAGAAATCCCCCCTCCTAAAAATCTACCGGATAGGGAACTTTTCTACAGCACATTTGTATATTTAGTGAATGGATTTGAAGGCAGAATATATCGATGTAAACAGATGCTTCGAAATGTATTTGTTTGTACTATTTTATGATGTTTCCCCTCTTGTCAAAATGTTGAGTAAATACAAAGAAAAAGCTTGCAGTCCATTCTTAAGTCATGTATATCACTGCATATAGAGCTAGCGTCCAAAAGGCGCCGACCCCCCCCCCCCCCCCCCCCGATCACAACTGGAAACCAAACCCATGCTTCCACCTTCCCAAGTCAAGGGTTTCTGATCCGCTCCGCCCCTACATGTATGTGGAGCGAAGCGGATCAGAAACCCTTAAACCCTTGACTTGGGAAGATGCCATGCTCCCACGTTGTGTTATTGTAAGTGGAGAGAGAGAGAGAGAGAGAGAGAGAGAGAGAGAGAGGTTGAGGTTATTTTAAATCAATCATCAGATTAGTTGGATTTCATGCCAAATTACTCAAAGTAAAACTACACTGATTTTGACTACAGATAACTCCGTTTACATGATCAAGATATGGGGCTCACGGTCGGCAGGGGAGGCTTATTCCTCCTAGGCACCTGATCCCACCTCTGGTGTATATTAAAGCTGTACAAATGTGTACCCTTTTCCCACCTCTGTAGTTTTGACATATACACTGATGCACATGTACAGGAACCGGGAATTTTGTCTGTAATAAGAATAGTAATGGGGGTCCCTACTACACCACCCCTAGGTGTACCTTCATATACAGAAACTTACTAGATTAGAAGTAATTTTGATTTAAGTAATTTCGTACGAAATCCAGCTAATTTGTTGATTTAAGATATCATCCTTAACACTGCCATCCAAACCTTGACAGGAAGAAAAGTTCCCCTATACCCAGACACTCTATTTTTATTATCATTATTTCTTTTCTCTCATTTTTTTTTTTGAGAAAAAACTTCAAATATATAAATTGATAATTGTTTTCCTTCACCTGCAAATTGTCAAAATAGTGAAATTATTGTAATGATATGAAGGTTTTTAATGGAACATCTTGCTTTAATTTTGAGAGAGAGAGAGAGAGAGAGAGAGAGAGAGAGAGAGAGAGAGAGAGAGAGATATTTAGAAATAACAGACTTATTGAATTTCAACTTCATAAACAACATCCTTGGCGTTGTTCCAACATTGTACAGATTTTGGGGGACACTCTATGCTCTCATTTCAGTCCAGTATCATTATTTGTATCGGCTGTTCATCTTAATGTAATTCAGAAAATTCTGTCAAATGACCTGGTGATTGCACTTGCCTTTAACTTACTAATTTTTCTAAGCTCTGATTTATATTTCAGCAAATACACCTCCCTATCCTGGCTTTATGAATTATTTATGACACATGACGAAGGGTTAAACAAAGGTCAGAAAATAGTGTTGATAACGCAACAGAACAAATTCAGTGAGTCGCATGTATGCAACATCACTTCATTTTCACTTTTCCGTCGGGATCGGTATCCTGTATTTTGCGCCTTTTGAATTCTGTGATCGGTGATATAGCACTGGACTACCAACCAAAACAAACTTCAGAAGTGGGTCAAGATGCTGAGGAAGCAACACTTTGGTGCCAAGTATTTACATACAACGCATTGATTTAACAACCTGTCCTTCACGATGTTCATTGCTCGTCACCAGCGCTAAAATACCCGTCCTTTGCATTCTGAAATGTAAGTATGCACGCTTTGTTTACAATCATGATTCACGAATCAGCTGATTCGCGGTTATTGAGATTTTTTTTGTCATGAGGGGAACAAAGGACTGTTTTAGCTGCTGGAAGCCTAGGATAGGTCATAATTATTCATTTGTGTGTTTGTTTTCACCAGGACTCGTTGCCTTTCCGATATAACGGAATAAAGATGAGAGATCGCTGAATGCATTGAAGTTCTAGCAGACGACCGTAGAGCTGCTATATTTAGGTCACACGAGGACGTCTCTTTAGTGTTGGGATACATTGTGCACCACGGATATCACGGTAACACTGCATGCTCCATTGTGTACATCAGAAAAATCGATTAAGATCAAAGACATTATGTATATATTCAAAATCATAAGCATGATATAAGATTACTTTGTAATTCATTTCTTTTTAAACCTTGTTTTCTTTCTAATGATATAGAATCTATATGAAACATTTTAATTAAAGCATAAAAGAAAAATTAAAATAAAAAAAACCAAAAACCAAAAACCAAAAAAAAAAAACTTAACTAAAAAATCCAAAGAAAAAACAAAACAAACCACACATACACACACACACTTACAAAATCCAATGAATTACTTCCGTATGTAATGTACCAATTTATTTTGAGATTCAAGTTTTGTAATTTTAAGGACATGCATGATGTTTCTTACATTTTCTTTAAAATTATTTTTTCATCTTGATATGGAAATTCTAAAATAGGTTAAAAATTAATTTTCTATTGTAATGATATTGTCAGACTTTGTATATAATTAGCCTGGGTAGCTCAGTGGTTAGATCATTAATTGAGTAATTTATGCAATGGTTCCAGGTTAAATTCAATACCCGATTGTTCAAAATATTTTAATTTCTGCTTTAGCTACAGTAATGTCCATTTAAGAGTAAACTAAATATATATTTCAATCTAATTAAAATTAGATCTTCCATCCCCTACGATATGAAAACTGGGGAGCGGATGGAAGGTCTAATTTTAATAATTAGATTGAATATATTTCTACTTGCAACAACCAGGAACTATCAAAATATGCTAACTCTAAAACAGACATGGTAATATAATCTAAGAATTTTTATAGAAATGAGATAGAATGCAAATGAAATGTGATGAAAAATCATATTATTGAGAAACGACACGTCACATTTGTCCTTATTAAATGCTTGTACCATATTATTTATTTTTATAAAATTTGCACATGACATATATAGTCAAGATGAATGCATATAAATATAATAGTATTGCTATTCAGTGGTACATAAAGTGTATTCTGATTTTCAATATTGTAACCTTACCGGTATCAATGATTGGCTTTGTGCACAGTTGTTTATTCATCCTTTCCACATACACACATAAAACCCCACCATATAAGAGGGGAGCCCCCTTGGGGGGGGGGGGGGGGGGGGGGGGGTAAGAAAATTTGGTCACACCAATTGATATGATTATGTATTTATTTATTTCTTTTACTTATTTCCTAAGAATACTGGGATAAATCATCAAGTTCATATAAGGACTGATGTCAATTAGTTTTGATGGCTCCCCGAATCTCCAATCAGGTGCTCTAGCAACTAAACCATTCAATAGCCATCAGCGACCGAACCTTTCTGACCACCACATTCCTCCTGCCCTAAATAATTGTACACCTTCATACATCTATCCAGGCATTTTCACCTATGGCACCATATGCCAAAAGAAATCAGAAATTTGTGACTGGACTGGAAATCGAACTCGGGACCCCTATATTACTAGTCAAGTGCTCTTACCACTGAGCTACCCAAACCGATATCTATGGTCCATATAGACCTAACTTCTACAGTATAAATCTGGACAGGTAGGTAGGCACAGAATTGTTTCTTGGAGAACGCAGATCATGTTCTTAGAGAACTCGGATCATGTTCTTGGAGAACTCGGATCATGTTCTCGGAGAACTCGGATCACAATGAAGCTGTCACTTGAATTACTCTTAAATTGGTAAAAATAAAATAACTTCTTAAAAAGGCATGGAAATGTATTCTGTCATGAGTGGGTGGAGCTCTTTAATGTTAAGACATTAGATTATAATTAAAATTATGGAGATTTGGTCATTATAACTTTGAGATATATACATACATGTACATACATGTATATTCATAACTAAGCCATTTTTTTTTTTTATATATTTTTTTTTTTTTTAAACATACATACAGTATATATATACATACATCTGCAAAGAAACTTGTACAAAATGTTTATAAGAAACTATCAATGGTATATGTATATATTATTTTCTGAGAGAGAGAGAGAGAGAGAGAGAGAGATGAATTCAGTCATTATTTAATATATTTTAAAAAGGTACATATATATTGAAATTTATAAAAAAAAAATTAAAAAAAACAAAAAAACAACAACAACAAAGCCATATTTGTTTTGTGTTGTTCTATGTTTTGATAAAAGGATCATGAGTACAGGGAAAATTAAAGGTAATATCAAGAATTTCAGAAACTGAAGTAGCGATGTTTAAAGCTCCAGTCTTCTCCTTGCTCACATTTTTACATTGTTTTGCATCATATTCATGCTTGGTAAAACTGGTGGAAAGTTTTTCTTGTAAAATTAATGTCCAGGTATATAACACAGCCAGGTCTATAAATACATATGAGAGATTCCTTTCCCAGGTCTATAAATACATATGAGAGATTCCTTTCTCATTTACAGTGCATGCTCTAGATATTATATCTACATGTATAAATCTAGCTTCTGAAAGAAAAATCAAATATCTTTTTTTTTATAGTAATGGATAATAGCTGTCTCATCGATATCTTTTAAAGGTCTGTAAATGAAAAATATATCATATACACATATTAAATATGTATACCAACTACATTCTATGCAGAAAAGGATTTTTAAATTTTTTTTTTTTTTTTTATAAATTTCTTAATTATTATTCATAACTGCAGCCAGACAGTTGTGGTTAGCTGAACAAATATGCAGCGGCTCTAGGGGGAAAAAGAAGAAAAATTGCACGGATCCCAATGTTTTCCTGAACAATTTTACTGCTAGGTTGTAGTTATTGTAATCTGAAATTTAGAAAAAGGTGTATTTACTTATTGTATTGTTTTCATTGTATTAAAAAAAAATCATTTCTCAACAGTTCACTCATATACATGTAGTTGTAGTTTTTAAATGGACTTTGAAACTGTTGACATAGAAATAAGAGTAACATTGAGGCTTATGTCTGTACAAAATGTACATACTGGAATTTTTAAAGTAGTGGAGCTAAAATTAAAATTAATACAGGTATGCTGAATAATTATAGAGGCCTAATACTAAATAATCACATACACTTAATGTACAATACCCGTTCACGGAGGATGTATGGACTGTTTAATGGTCAATGTTGTGTGACAGTTTTATTAATGAATATGATTAGCTGTAACTTGTATATATATATAAATGTTTCACATGATTCAATTAATCAATACTGAGTTGTGATTACAGCTGTTTGTGAATTTTAAGATAATGTGTTAAAAGAAATGACCCAAGACACAAACATATTAAATCCTTTTTTTCTGTTATACATTTATTATGCAACACTAATGTCATATATTTGTAGTGTTTTAGCAGTACACTATCAGAACACTAATGTTATATTTGTAGTGTTTTAGTAGTACACCATCAGAACACTAATGTTATATTTGTAGTGTTTTAGCAGTACACTATCAGAACACTAATGTTATATTTGTAGTGTTTTAGCAGTACACTATCAGAACACTAATGTTATATTTGTAGTGTTTTAGTAGTACACCATCAGAACACTAATGTTATATTTGTAGTGTTTAGCAGTACACCATCAGAACACTAATGTTATATTTGTAGTGTTTAGCAGTACACCATCAGAACACTAATGTTATATTTGTAGTGTTTTAGTAGTACACCATCAGAACACTAATGTTATATTTGTAGTGTTTTAGCAGTACACTATCAGAACACTAATGTTATATTTGTAGTGTTTTTGCTTCATCAATACATGAATACACTGATGATGGTTAGCAGTATTGATGATGTTTTTGCAGTACAGCTGTAATTTACTTGTACTAACTACTAGTATTGTACATTATCATTCATACATACACTGATACTTGACACAGAAGTGTCACTGGTATCTTCTGTTTGTACAGCCAGGTATGTAGACTAAGCTCTTACTCCAGGTCTACCTGAGAACCAAGCAAAAAGCATGAACCCATTCGAGGCAATCAGCTGTTGAACACACATTTCAATTCTTTTACAGGTCGGATTTGATTGTTGTTTTCCTTAACGCTCTGATTTGCATAATTTATGTTACTTTCTCTACCCACATTGAAAGTTTCATAAATGTTTCTGTGTAAAGTTTATTTAAATATGATTATTTTTATGGATGAATGATTTGAATTATTGTCTTCATGTGGATTTTAGATAAATCTTTCCAATATACACAATGTATATATAATGCAAAACAGGGAAATTCATGAATTTTTCAGATTTTTTTCTTAATTCTTATGAATAAGTTTATAAATGTTCTGATTTGTTGCAGAAAACAATTAAAAATGGCCAAAGACGACGAGAAGAAGGAACTGTCCAGGATTGATATAGAATACACTTCGAAATTTGTCAGTGCTACGGATTCAGATCAGGCTCTTAGAAAAGGACCTCAAGAGGAGGAGTTTGTTCCCCCAGATGGGGGGTGGGGCTGGGTTGTGTGTATCACATCACTCCTAACAAATGGCACTGCATTCAGCATCCTCAACACGTTTGGCATAATATATGTGTACTTAATCAAGGAATATGCAAATGGAGACCCAGAAATTTCATTTAAAACATGTAAGTATCATTATACTTTTAAAATTCATTATTTCTTTATTTTTTACATTATAATTAAATTTGCATTAGGTTGTTAAAACCTGCAGAATGCTATATCTCTCAGATGTCTGATAGCACATGTGTTAAGTTTGGTGTGTATCATATTTTACTTCAATTTAAAAAGGAATTGAAAATCAAGGAGTTTTTAATTTCCAAGATTAATGATTTTAAATTAGATATATACTGTAGCACTATTGTATATAGAATGGTTAAGGTGTGTTAAACATGTATTCAGGAATTCATATTCCTGCTGTTACTAAAGACACTTGCTATGACATTTTTTAAAACTCTATTTTGATAAATAGTTCCAAGTATTTGACGAAATTAGGGCAAGTTTGAGAGTTTCCTGATTGTGGAGTATTTATTGATAGTTATGTACCTGCATGATGCTTCTAGAGCAAGTTTTTAATCAATGTGTGAAAAGAATTGAAACAAATACCCGCTAATAATTTGATTAACTTGACTGAATTCAGCTAGCAGTGTTGCTAATTATATAGGTTTTGCATATTCTGATTCCCATTTTGTACAGAAATATTTGAAAATAGAGAAATTTTATTTATAAGTTTGTTGTAATTCCGTAAAAGAATCTGAGGCTTAAATCCATTTTGTCAATTATTATTCAAACCCCTTAGGAAAAAAATTCTTGTTAAGCTACTTAATTTTTTTTCATCTTGAAGTACATTTGTTATAAAGTATTCTACAGCATGCCCATTGATAAGTTTTGATGCAAAAAAAAAAAAAAAAAAACTATTTAATATTAACACCTACATTTCGTAATATTATATGTATTCAATGGAGATACATGTAATTATGCAGGCTTTGAGGATCTGACCATCGTAAAGGAATATGGTGGACAGAGTCAGGTGTTATGGGCGTTTTTAAAAAATAAATTGAAGTATTTGGCATGATAAATAAATTTTTGGAGTATAAAAATGACTGTAATCCCGGTGACAAATTTTAAACCATATGATCCTGTATGGATCACTCTAAAGACACAGCATAGTTTACTAGTAATAATAATTATGTTAACCAGACAAGTCACTGACCTTACATATTTGACTGTACTATGGCAGGTATACAAAGAAAAAAATAAACGATAATTTCTCCTTTTGATGTGTAGGTTCATCCATCTGTTTGCTGACTCCAAGACTTTTGTTTATTATTTACCCTTTTTATTGTGGCAAAATGCTTTATAGCTAATTCATGCTAGATTTCTTCACACTTTGGAGAAAAACATCACTTGTAGTTTGTATACTGTTACGAAGGACAGAAAGCATGAAAACTGAATAGCTCAAAATAAAGAAATAAATCACCAATAGCTCAAAATGAGGAATTTTTATGGTGTGTGGCATGATGATAATTAGCATTTTCTCCTCTCGTGTCTTGGTGATCAGTCCATGTTTCAAACCTTTACCTTAAACCGTTGGGTACAATGCAATTTCATACAGATTCGTCGCCTCTCGTATCCATACCGACACAGGCGAATGAATTGCACTGCACAGTGATCAGGGTGCAGGTTAGAAATATCGACTGATAACCCTACGTGCAACAAAAAGACATGGATATTTTTCTCATGCTGTAATGCAATTTACAATCGCAATAAATAGTTCAAGGTTGGAGGCTTATCTGCATTATATACGATAGCATACGATAGCCTCTTAATCGGAGAAAGATCAACGTTTACATGCGCACAACACAGCAGGTATGCGAGAATTAATTCTCTACGTTCACCAGCTCTGCGCTTGCAGTATCATTCATAGTCAAACGATATGGGTTAGTCACTCGCATATGACTTTAAACGATGAAAGCAGCTGACACGCATCACATGTAAAATTGTCCTTAATTTGAGGACAATCGAAATGGATTTATCGAGCACATCAATCTGTAGTTTTTCCGAGTCGCCTTTATGCCCTTGATATGATTTGTAACCTCATTTGCACGTGATAGTGAGGATGAAACATCCTGATGTTAGTCATTATTGTGTAGAGGTACTCAGCATTCTATTGGAAACCATTTCGCGAGTTTGTCAGGGTTGTTAAGAGTGCAATGGAAGCATTTATACCACCACCCCCCAGTTATTATGTTTCTGTCGAGTGTAAATCTTATTATAGAGGGCACACAAGCCACAAGCACCCCCCCCCCCCCCCCCCCCATCACACACACACTGTGGTAATATCACTCAAGTGACGATGTCATGTTTATTCAATAGTGACGATATATGTACAGTATCCCACTGCTGTAATTAATGCAGTTTAAGGTAGTTGAATTCGGTTAATACAACATTAAGTTTATTCCATCTGAATTACATGTATACATGTACATGTATATATATAGATGTTTCAGATCATTTGCGGTAAACGATGCCTGATCGAATCTTTTGTGGTGGTTTAAAATAAAAATTATAAATAAGACATCTATTGAATGAAATAAGTAGAATATTGATAAAAGTCACAATATGTTTGTGGTGTTTTTCAGAACTATTACGTGTAATTGTACATGTGCGTATGGGATGTATGTAGTACAAAGTAAAAAATCGTCATTTTCAAAAAAGAAATATTAAATACGCTATCTGTTCTTTTGTTGTCTGCACTCATTATTCTCCTCATAAGTTGTACACTGTAAACAAGATATCAATTTGAAGACCTCACATACTAAAACTGACAGCGTGCTTATAATTCACGGCACTGCTCACAATTATAATAATAATAATAATATCCTTTATTTATACAGGATTGCACAATTAGTTGTATAAACTAGTTTACATTGTTTTTATTTATCTTTTAATTCATAGTTAATTGCACCAATAAACAACGGACTAGAAAGCGTGTATATAAGATATAAACATTCCCGCGTGGGTCAACTGTCCGTTGACACTAATCTCGGCTGCTCAAAACCCCTCTTGAATGAGCAAGATGCTTCGATGACAGAGTTATATCAACAGAGTTGAAGGGATCGTTGAGTGGGACTGAACGGTCCAACACGCAGGGTCTATCCGAGGAGAGAGGTCTTGTAGTGCTTGGACATATCATATATAAGTTGACATAATTGATAAGATAGGCAGACATAATGTAAATAAAATTATCCTTAGGAAAAAAACCCTGATTAGATTTACATGAACATACGAGGGCATTCTCTACCCAGAGTTCCGTGCGCTCCTCGCACTGTATGTGAAGCTTGCGTAACTCGCCATCTGGTGAAATAATGCAAACGAGGGCTGTCCAAAAAAGTTTGTGAACACGTGCTAGCACCTTTATAATAACGACTGTGACACGATAAATAAAATTTTACAAATATCAGAGCAATGTGCAGTACTTTAACAGTGATTCATTTTGGCGTGCGTCCTGCGTAAATTACGCATTGAATTTGCTCAGGACGCATTATTTCAATAACTATGCATCCCAGCGGACACATGAAAACTTATATGAAAATGTTTTCATTTTCCCTCCGGCAATTCGTACAAAATCTAAGCTCCAGAACGTACTACACATCCGAGATATTCCGAATTAAGAATTATGATATTTCATTGGTCAACTCGTATTGCATTAACCAATGAAACAAAATGATATATATGGCATTACGGCGGATAAACAAAACTGGGAACTAGAATTTCCTCGCATATAATCCGATTCCACCGATATTTTTTTTTACTTTAAAAAACGTCTAATCAAGGAAAGTTAACAACATTTTTGCAAAGTGATGTGAATGATAATATTGTCAGTTACTACGGGTAAAAAAAAAAAACCAAACACGGGAGTCCCCGAAATGAAACGTCGATCCTGAAAAAGAAGTAGAGGTTGAGAAAATTCGAAAGGTGAAAAAAAAAATGTCACCAAATATGGTTTACACTTTATTCTTCGCTAAGATTTGAGAAAAATGAAGAAAATGGAGACAAATTTATATTCCCGCATTTGCACACAACACAGAAAAAATAAATGGCATGAACAAAGTAGCTAGGAATAAAAACTTCCATCATTCAACTTTAAGCAGACGCGTGAACTTGACGGATCATAAACTTATTTGTGTGTGTGGATTGGTTAGTATCAGAAAATTTACATTGCACCACTCTTAAAATTCAAATCATTGATTGATCTGTTGCATGAACTTGGTCTTGAGAATTTTCTTTATCTGAAAATCATTTTGCAATATGAACTACGAATAAGAATTTTCTGCAAATGAATTATCTGATGACTTGTAATAAAAAGCAAAATATAAATTCCCTAGAAGGAGGTGACAACAGTAAGCTTCTTCCTTAACTTGGTTTGTTTATACCTGTGATTGTCAGGCTGTTTGAAGGAATGAAATTTGGACTCATTGATTTTAGCATGGGACTCATTATTGTAATCAAGGGGAGTCCACTGGACTCATGATAACCATTTTCAAAATGAATCACTGCTTTAAGTGTTGTCAGTATAAAGCCACACGGCCTCATCGGACGTGCAGTCAGACTAAAGTATCCTCTATAATCTATTTCTTATCCCAGTCACATGTTCACCACTTCTTACATCTCCTCAGCTGTTAATCAATATACACTATAATACCATTTACAGTCCTTGGTGAGAATTAACAACCGAAGATTCCCTAACCTCACAGACCGGCGCAACTTCTCTCGCCGTAAGATTCCCTAACCTCACAGACCGGCACAACTTCTCTCGCCGTAAGATTCCCTAACCTCACAGACCGGCACAACTTCTCTCGCCGTAAGATTCCCTAACCTCACAGACCGGCACAACTTCTCTCGCCGTAAGGCGTCTGCATGTCTTTCATCATAACGTCATGGATACGAGACTTCTCTCCGTATTTTCACTATCTAATAACGGTATTCCACTTCTTGCAGAATTTCCACAATCGAATACACCGTCAGAAAACCGTTTATGCCACTTGTATAAATCAACAGCTTGCTTGTATTCCGATTACTAGTATACCTGTGCCTCCGTTATTTGGCGTCTCCAACAGATATTATTACGCGCTTTTCCTTTCGAATGTTCGGGCGTCTACCTCAGGTATTACTGCGCGCTGTTCCTTACGAATGTTCGGGCGTTTTCAGAGACCTATGCATTTCTCGCGATTTTTTCTTGATAAATTCTTTATTCGTCAAGTAATCAATACTACTGACATCAAGTAATCAATACTACTGACATTAAGTAATCAATACTGCTGATATTAAATAATCAATACTGCTACATCAAGTAATCAATACTGCTGACATCAAGTAATCAATACTGCTGACATCAAGTAATCAATACTACTGACATCAAGTAATCAATACTGCTGACATCAAGTAATCAATACTACTGACATCAAGTAACCAATACTACTGACATCAAGTAATCAATACTACTGACATTAAGTAATCAATACTACTGACATCAAGTAATCAACACTACTGACATTAAGTAATCAATACTACTGACATCAAGTAATCAATACTACTGACATCAAGTAATCAACACTACTGACATTAAGTAATTAATACTGCTGACAACAAGTAACTGACATCAAGTAATCAATACTACTGACATCAAGTAATCAATACTACTAACATCAAGTAATCAATGCTACTGACATCAAGTAATAAATTCTGCTGATATCAAGTAATCAATACTGCTGACATTAAATAATCAATATTGACATCAAGTAATCAATACTACTGACATCAAGTAATCAATATTGACATCAAGTAATCAATACTGCTGACATTAAGTAATCAATACTGCTGACATCAGGTAATCACTACTGCTGACATTAAGTAATCAATACTACTGACATCAAGTAATCAATACTACTGACATTAAGTAATCAATACTGCTGATATTAAATAATCAATACTGCTACATCAAGTAATCAATACTGCTGACATCAAGTAATCAATACTACTGACATCAAGTAATCAATACTGCTGACATCAAGTAATCAATACTACTGACATCAAGTAACCAATACTACTGACATTAAGTAATCAATACTACTGACATTAAGTAATCAATACTACTGACATCAAGTAATCAACACTACTGACATTAAGTAATCAATACTACTGACATCAAGTAATCAATACTACTGACATCAAGTAATCAACACTACTGACATTAAGTAATTAATACTGCTGACAACAAGTAACTGACATCAAGTAATCAATACTACTGACATCAAGTAATCAATACTACTAACATCAAGTAATCAATGCTACTGACATCAAGTAATAAATTCTGCTGATATCAAGTAATCAATACTGCTGACATTAAATAATCAATATTGACATCAAGTAATCAATACTACTGACATCAAGTAATCAATATTGACATCAAGTAATCAATACTGCTGACATTAAGTAATCAATACTGCTGACATCAAGTAATCACTACTGCTGACATTAAGTAATCAATACTACTGACATCAAGTAATCAATACTACTGACATCAAGTAATCAATACTACTAACATCAAGTAACTGACATAAAATAATCAATACTGCTGACATTAAGTAATCAATACTACTGACATCAAGTAATCAATACTACTGACATCAAGTAATCAATACTACTAACTTCAAGTAACTGACATAAAATAATCAATACTACTGACATCAAATAATCAATACTACTGACATTAAGTAACCAATACTGACATCAAGTAATCAATACTGCTGACATCAAGTAATCAATACTACTGACATCAAGTAATCAATACTACTGACATCAAGTAACCAATACTACTGACATCAAATAATCAATACCACTGACATTAAGTAACCAATACTGACATCAAGTAATCAATACTACTAACATCAAATAACTGACATCAAATAATCAATACTGCTGACATTAAGTAATCAATGCTATTCACATCAAGTAATCAAGTAATCAATACTGACATCAAGTAATCAATACTACTGACATCAAGTAATCAATACTGCTGACATCAAGTAATCAATACTACTGACATTAAGTAATCAATACTACTGACATCAAGTAACCAATACTACTAACATTAAGTAATCAATACTACTGACATCAAGTAACCAATACTACTGACATCAAGTAACCAATACTACTAACATCAAGTAATCAATACTACTGATATCAAGTAATCAATACTACTGACATCAAGTAACCAATACTACTGACATCAAGTAACCAATACTACTGACATCAAGTAATCTATACTACAGACATCAAGTAACCAATACTGCTGACATCAAGTAATCAATACTACTGACATTAAGTAATCAATACTACTGACATCAAGTAATCAATACTACTGACATCAAGTAATCAAGTAATCAATACTACTGACATCAAGTTATGAATACTACTGACATTAAGTAATCAATACTACTGACATCAAGTAATCAATACTGCTGACATTAAGTAACCAATACTGACATCAAGTAATCAATACTACTGACATCAAGTAATCAATACTGCTGACATTAAGTAACCAATACTGACATCAAGTAATCAATACTACTGACATCAAGTAATCAATACTACTGACATCAAGTAATCAATACTACTGACATTAAGTAATCAATACTGCTGACATTAAGTAATCAATACTGCTGACATTAAGTAATCAATGCTGCTGACATCAAGTAATCAATACTGACATCAAGTAATCAATACTGACATCAAGTAATCAGTACTACTGACATTAAGTAATCAATACTGCTGACATTAAGTAACCAATACTGACATCAAGTAATCAATACTACTGACATTAAGTAATCAATACTGCTGACATTAAGTAATCAATACTACTGACATCAAGTAATCAATACTGCTGACATTAAGTAATCAATGCTGCTGACATCAAGTAATCAATACTGACATCAAGTAATCAATACTACTGACATCAAGTAGTCAATACTACTGACATCAAGTAATCAATACTACTGACATCAAGTAACCAATACTACTGACATCAAGTAACCAATACTGACATCAAGTAACCAATACTACTGACATCAAGTAATCAATACTACTGACATTAAGTAATCAATACTGACATTAAGTAATCAATACTGCTGACATCAAGTAATCAATACTACTGACATTAAGTAATCAATACTGACATTAAGTAATCAATACTACTGACATTAAGTAATCAATACCGACATCAAGTAATCAATACTACTGACATTAAGTAATCAATACTGACATTAAGTAATCAATACTACTGACATTAAGTAATCAATACTGACATTAAGTAATCAATACTGACATCAAGTAATCAATACTGCTGACATCAAGTAATCAATACTACTGACATTAAGTAATCAATACTGACATCAAGTAATCAATACTACTGACATTAAGTAATCAATACTGACATCAAGTAATCAATACTACTGACATTAAGTAATCAATACTGACATTAAGTAATCAATACTACTGACATTAAGTAATCAATACTGACATTAAGTAATCAATACTGACATCAAGTAATCAATACTACTGACATTAAGTAATCAATACTGACATTAAGTAATCAATACTGACATTAAGTAATCAAGTAATCAATACTACTGACATCAAGTAATCAATACTACTGACATCAAGTAATCAATACTACTGACATCAAGTAATCAATACTGACATTAAGTAATCAATACTGCTGACATCAAGTAATCAATACTACTGACATCAAGTAATCAATACTACTGACATCAAGTAACCAATACTGACATTAAGTAATCAAGTAATCAATACTACTGACATCAATTAATCAATACTACTGACATCAAGTAATCAATACTGACATCAAGGAATCAATACTGACATCAAGGAATCAATACTGACATTAAGTAATCAATACTGCTGACATCAAGTAATCAATACTACTGACATCAAGGAATCAATACTACTGACATCAAGTAATCAATACTGACATTAAGTAATCAATACTGCTGACATCAAGTAATCAATACTGCTGACATCAAGTAATCAATACTACTGACATCAAGTAATCAATACTGCTGACATCAAGTAATCAAGTAATCAATACTGACATCAAGTAATCAATACTACTGACATCAAGTAATCAATACTACTAACATCAAGTAATCAATACTGACATCAAGTAATCAATACTGCTGACATCAAGTAATCAATACTACTGACATCAAGTAATCAATACTACTGACATCAAGTAATCAATACTGCTGACATTAATTAATCAATACTACTGACATCAAGTAATCAATACTGCTGACATCAAGTAATCCTAGGCACCTGATCCCACCTCTGGTGTGTCCAGGGGTCCGTGTTTGTCCAACTCTATATTTTGTATTGCTTGTTGGAGTTATGAGATTGATCACTGTTCGTTATCTTCACCTTTCTTTTACATAAATGTACCTATATTGATTGGGATCGATGCTACATGTAACATAATTCAATGCTATAAATAGTTACATTTATTGTTTGTATTCTGCTTAATTTCTTGATATCCATTGGTTGTCATTTGCAACTATTACAACACATTTAGATCCAGTTTTTAGTGCCGTCTCTCCGTGCGTGAATATACACATTTTACGAACTCAGCGGCCTATTTCGCGGCATTGTTGAAATTGTTCGAAAATATGTTTTCTGGTGTAATGTTTACCTTTTATTTGACATTATTATGATAAATTATCAACTATTTTATACGATGGTTTATTTGATGAGTGTAGAGTTTGTCCTTCATTGACTAATTCCCTTAGCCATCGTTCAATAGATGAATATGGAGATAAGTTAGGCTACTTGTAGGTTGAGGTTACTGTCAGCTGTAGATACTAGCTACTTACTGATCCAGAATATCTACATTTCACGTACTTTAAGGAGGTATGCTACACCAGAGGGGTATGGATGAAAAGTGGGGAATATGTACAACAATATTTTGAAACTCAAAACTTTCAAATGTACTTTATTTAGTCAAAAAAAAAAAAAAATACAGTTTTAGTTGAAATTAATCTGAGAAAAATTTAAAACCCCTGCTGGAGTTGAACACCCGGTATACAGTTCAGCAGTCGACGTGCTAACCTTCTGAGCTACTCAGCTAGGCGAGAATATTTTAAATGAATAGACATTTATTTTTTTTCATCATGTTTAAAAAGGAAGTCAACCATTATCTGATTATGACGATGTAGAGTACCTCCTTAAAATAATATATCGAGAAAAATTACTGAAAATTAAAATTTTGGTTTGATAAACGGAGGATGAAGGTCGCAAACATTGCAGAAAGAAAACGCTAGCAGGTTATGCATTTACTCTGCGATGTTTGTCACCCTCATATCCCGTTTAATAAAGTCAAGATTTAAGTAATTCAATCATCTTTTTACGTATATGTATTTTGTAATCTCTAAACCCAATTTTCAAACTTGTCATCATATTTTGTTTGAACATAAGTTTTCTTGGTAGATTTGGAGCTTTCTTAATTACTAACTTAATCAGTGTAACAATATAGTTTTCTTATTGATGAAGATGAGCGGGAATATCTACATGTTTCTTCTTAGATTTTCGGTACAATACTTCTGCTCCTGCCAGGGTCTTTCATCATAGCTTACCATTGCTTGTTTTTTTCAGCATGGGTCGGATCCGTGTGTACAGGCGTGACCTTCTTGATGTGCATCTTTGCCAGCATATGCAGTGATCGGATTGGTATCAGACCGACGGCGTTTTTCGGTGCTGCTTTAGGTGTGATAGGACTCATTTCTAGTGCTTTTATTACACAGCTAGAACTTCTATATCTAACGTACGGTATCTTGCTCGGAACAGGAGGAGGATTTGTGTATTCGCCATCCTTGGTCATTCTCGGACACTACTTTAAGAAGCATATGGGTATTGTGAATGGGATCGTAGCTTTTGGAAGTTCAATATACACAATTGTCCTGTCCATTGTTCTTCCGATCGTGCTGGAATCCCTTGGCATCAAGTACACGTTTCTTATCCTCGGAGGTTTGTACTGCTTGCCGCTGCTGGGCACTCTGACTTGGAAACCACTTTTTCACAGAGAGACGAGCATCCCAGAACTGGCTTTGTCCAAAGAAAGCATTGTAGAACATGTGGATGACTGCTGCTCTTGGACAAAAGAGTTCCTTAATTTGAAGATCTTCAAAAATCGTGCATATCTGATTTGGTTTTTGGGACTTTCCGTTGCACTATTCGGATACTTTGTGCCATTTGTACATTTAGTAAGTACACGTTTTGGTCATAGTTTGCAAGAATAGCAATTTAAGTATGTCTGCTCTAGATCATAAATGCAGATTAATTTCTTTATCAATGTGTAGATATAGGCCAATCCGAAAACATGAGTTATCTTTCCTTGATCCGGAGCGTAGTGCCCTTGCGTAACAGTAGTTTAAGACTTCCGGGTAGTATATTCGAGAAGCGTCATTATCAACAGTGCAGAAGACCGCAAAGATATTGCTGTATAATTTTACAGTAATCATGCCAACAAATATGTTAACGTTAATAAAAAATCCCAATGCATAAGTTTACTTCATACACGTGAAAATAACCAACTTTGCATGTAAAAATAATAGACAATTAATGTTGTAAGTAGAGGAGGACCCCCCCCCCCCCTCCCCGATAGAATGTTCTATCGTTAAAATGATGTAATTTCCTACGGCGGGCCTGTCATGAGACGCAGTTAGATTATTCTAACTACCCTTCCCCCTCCCACTTTCCAGGATTTCACGTGTTTTATGACTGAAATTAGTATATATTATATATTGCATACATTTCATCAGGATCTTTAGCCCGTGTTTCAATAGTCAGATTTATAATAAAATATCAAAAGTTACTTGTTCAATATCAATGTAGTACATTCAGCGATAACAGTTCTGCCACGATGAACGTCTAGGTATGTCGGACTGACACCTCTGGATTTTGAAAATGTCCATCTCTTTGATTGGCGAGTAAAATTTATCCCAGCCTGTACTTTTAAGTGAGAGTCCACTGACAGATTTCCAGCTGACTACTCACAAATTTTATACAGTTTCAAATACAAGTATAGCCATAAAGAAATTCATCGTCACAAACCAACTTTAAACTGACATTTACACATACAATTGTTTTGAAAATAAAATAACTTATAATTAAACGCCCTGAATGTATAGTCGGCAAGAGTGTGTACCTGTAAATACAGCCATCTGGGGTAAAATATTTGGAGTTTTACTCCAATTATTTTGTAAATTTGTGGCGAAAGGGGGGATCTAAATCTGTCATTGCAATTTCTGTTATGACACGATACGTGCCTATATATAATCACTTACATTTCAAGGGGGCTAAAACGAATAAAAGAGGGAAGATACAGAGACGTCAATAGCATTCTATTGGGGGTTAAACTTACCTTCCCCCAGAAAGTACATTTGAGAATATACCCCCCCCCCCCCTTGGATCACACAGGTCTATGAAAAATAATTTATATCAATCGAGCAATATTGAATAAAATTAGTTAATTTTTTTTATTTAACTACCTATTTTTCTGCATTTTAAACATATCAGTTGATATTTTAAAACAATTTCAGCCTCATGCTGCAGTGTACAAATGATTTGCACACAGAATGAACACGTCCAGGCACTTTGGAGAAAGTTACCCAAACATTGCGATCTGGTTTATTTTTGAAAGAATCGATTGGTAGTGGTGGAATAATTTTAGCGCTGATAAAACAATGAGAGCGTTGATTTCCTAATTTAATTGATTTTTTTTTTTGGAGAGGGGGGGGGGGGGGGGCAGGTTATGCAAGATCTTTGCACGTGTCGATCCTCGTAAAAACCCGAGCTTTGAGTTGATGAGATACCATCATCTCTTGAGAATCAGAAGTTCTGTTCTGATTTCATACAAAATAATTATGTCAGTCGTTATTGGAGACATATGTAAACAAATGAATGTCTGCGTGATTTCCAATTCAGTTTTTAACCCCAACCCCCCAACCCCCGAAAAATCACAGCCGACTCGATCAAGAAATTCGTTTTTGTTTCCATTAACATTTTCTTACTCTCTCGTACAAATGATTTCAACTGTTTACGATTTTGAACAACACCCATACTAATATAACTCTTATAATATATGCGCAGCCTGAGTGTGTTACTACCCGGAAGTTGTCATATTCACACTAAATGTAAGAATACAAAGAGAGATAACTCACGTTTTCGGAAAGGCCTATAGTTCACCAGACTTGACATGCATATAAATAAAACAAAAAAATGTAGCACGTCTTACTTCAAAACGGTCAAGTACTATCCATTAAAAGTGTTTAATGATAGTTTATATCAGAATTTCTTATCTGGTTCGTTAAAAATTATTAATTACTACTTTCCAGTTTTATTGTGACCTGTAGTAACATATAGTACTTTGTATGAATATTGGTTTTCGCGTAGTGTCACGTGTGGCCTGTAGTAACATAGTACTTTGTATGAATATTTCGTGGTTTTCACGTAGTGTCACGAGTTAGTCAGGGGATGATGATAATTGTTGTATGCTGATTGAGCTCCGATGACTTGATTCCGTCAGGTCCTCACAAGAATAGCAAAATAGATTCAACTTTACGTTCAGTTACACTTGATTGGGGGCTCCAACAACCGTTAATGGTAAAGTACCATTAGCATTTACCGGGTATTATCAATTTTTACAATTCTCTGTTTATGAATTTCCTTCCTTGATATAGCATATGAACTTGTATTTCTTAACAAGAAAATAAACAACGTGAACAATACCAAAATAGATTTAAAGATATGACATGTATTTGTAACAAAAAATGGGATAGACGAAAAATATATATACTTACATATAGTTCAAATCTTCATGTTCTGGTTCACAATAAGGGACTACAATATTACAAAACCCTGGGAAGTTGAGTTGTCAGTTTGCCGTTAATGTCTACTTTCAATAAATAAGTATGGAGCAGGCGTGGTACGACTCTGTGGTGTCTTTAAAATCTATTTTCTACAAATTTGTGCGGTAAATGATTAATTTCATTTCATATTTTTATAAAAAGAAAATGTATGTAACTTTCTAAGAAATTTGTATGAAAATATAATTTCTTTTTAAAATATTGCCATAAAACATGCTCTTCCCATAAACTTTCATGTTAAATTCTAGGTGAAATAAATCAAGCAGTAAACAAAATTTAGAAAATTTCTATGTTGGATTATTTTTATTTGATGAACCCTTCAAAATGATACCATGATTACAAAAATCCCACCATCCATTTCATTGATTTGAAATATGGTTGTTATACATTGAGTACCTTAAATATAGGTTGATTGCGTTTATTCAGTTTGTTTAACAAATGATAAAAGGTTTCCGATATTGTCAGACAAGCATAGGTGAGTGTTATGGTCTGTGGGCCTTCAGAAGATTCGGTCATGATGAGTAGGAAACAATGTGGCCTGTTATGCACTCCTTGTTAAATGTGTATGTACTTTGGGGGTCAAAGCTTATCATAATTTGTGTATAATTGACTGATAGTCATTCGGTATATCTAGAGACACTCAACACTGAGGGGAGTGCTATCGTGACGACTTTGATAACATGTGATTTCTACCGCTGACATATAGTAGATGTGACCCGCGAGCTGAATAGAACGTGACTGTCTGGTCGTATTAGAGTGATCCGATGTTCTGATTTAGAGACACGTCAGTTTTTGTAAGACCGTTAGAAAGAAAAAAATATATGAGTAGGCTCCATTATATTTTGAGATCCGTGGTATCTATTCATATTATGCTCTAAAGTTGTGAACAAGTAGTCAGAAATCGGCAACTTATGTTTGTCCATTAATGTGATCCACAACGATATCAAGCATTCTCTCATCGTACATAGAACTGCTTGTTCTGTAACGTTTATCATTATTAGAAAGAGTATGTAATGAAGACCCTGAAGTGTGGATGGAACGATAGGAAACGATTCTTGCACGTAACCTGAACAGTTTGCATGAAATTCTGCATAGTTTGCGCAGAACGTTGAACAATTGCACGGAAAAATTAAAGGTTTGCGCAGAATAATGAACAGTTTGCACTGAACGATGTACGATTTGCACAAAACGACAAAGGTTTGCACGAAATACTCAAGGGTTTGCAGGAAATTCAAACAAGTTACAAACTTATTTTGACTGCGGATCACTCAGATTAAGACTTGTGGCGGGTGTGACTGGTTATCGGGGAATGTTTACTGCTTCTATGCACCTGACCCCATCTCTGGTATATCCAGGGGTCTGTGTTTGCAAGTGCTCTCAATCTTTTATTCTTTTTAGGATTTCTGAGATTGATCACTGTTCGTTATATTCACTTTTGTTCACAATACGTTTATATGAAACGGTCTATACGTTTAGCCTTTGTAGGATGCGGTAGGCGTGGTCTGCAAACTGTGACTGCACATTGTTTTGATTTTATTTGATATTTAGCCTTCCCCGTATTTCTATACCTGCGTTGGCAGCGCTCCAGTAAGAGTGAATAGATAAATAAATTTAAAGAAACGCTCTTCTCAGTACTACGAATACATGAAAGTAGAAATAATTAATAACACATACAAAAAAGAAATACTAATGATAAAACAAATTTAAACAAAGACCCCCCCCCCCCCCAATGTATGTATCATTTTAAAAGTATTTTTCTGAAAATGACATGCTGTCTGAAATGACGCTAATATACTCCTTTACTCGGTACAGAGTGTCGGGGAAAATCTTTGATATTGAGATACATTTGATATTTTGTAATTGTTCTTCTGACATCGGTAAGCTGTAAAGTGTGTCACCGAGGGCTTCAGTGCACTATTACTGCAGGGTAGATACACAGGGGCGTGTACTCGATGTTTGCAGTATTATAGAGGATCAAATATAGAACGAAAGGTACATCGCAGTTTCACACCCTGCAGATACATGTATATTAAAAAGTAATTTGGGAATTTATTTAAGGTCTTTATTGCAAAAAAAAAAAAAAAAAAAAAAAAATCATTTAAATGAACTTGATCTAAATGAGGTATTTCAATGTATGATTCATACTAGTGCATTTTCAAAAAAAATCAAGTTAACACTCAAATTTTCACAAAATGATAATTAAAAAACTAAATGGGAAACCATGCAAGTCATTGAACTATACTGCACTTGAGATGGGTTTATACTATATATATAAAAAAAGATTAATTATAACTTTTCTCATTAGATAGTTTTTTGTGATAAACTCTAGCTCGGATACAGACACTTTCCGACCCCATTTCCAATCGACATAACAGAGAAGACTTTTCCCTATTGTATACCTTTCTAAGGGTATGATCGTCTCTGCTTTGCTCGGACAGTTCTTGTACAGAACGGTATTCTGAACAATTTGCATTGAACACGGTCTAGTTTGCATGGAACAATAATCGATTTGCATGAACCACAACACGGGTCGCTTTTGGATGTGCTTTAGCACGCCACAGGATGGTGCATATATAGACTTGCTCAAGTCTCTATGTTGGTTTTATTACTTTATCATTTCCGCGGTGGCCGAGAGGTTAGAGCGTTCGCCCCGCATGCGGAAGGCGGGAGTTTGAATCCCGGCCGCGACAAACCTAAGTCGTTAAAACAGGTAGTGACAGTTCCATCGCCAAACGCTAGGCATCAGGTGTGAATGTCACGGTTCCTCAGAGATGACCTTAAAAACGGATGACCCGTGTCACAGTAGGTGTGGCACGCTAAAGAACCCTCACTGCTCAATGACCTTAAGCGCCGAGCATAGGCCTAAATTTGAAGCCTTTCACCGGTCTTGGTGACGTTTCCATTTGTGTGAAAAATTCTCGAGCGAGACGTTAAGCAAGATACAATCAATCAATCGTCCAAATACTGTGTTTCAAAAGTCTAATTATCTACTCTCTACCATACTTAAATGTCACCAAACCTGGCAGAGAACATGGGAGAGAGCAGAGAAACACAGTAAAATTTGGATGAAATGATAATGTAATAAATACAGCATAGAGACTTGAGCAAGTCTATGAGACATGGTATACGTGAATATACAGTAAGGAGTCTCCGATGTTTGGCATTAAAAAGTATTAAAGAGGGCACTGATTATTAAACATAGACTTGAGTAAGTCTAGTGCATATAGTGAACTCATATTTATAGAAATACTACTGCGTTCTGTGTTTATATTGCCCTGGTTTGTCGATAGAAAATATCACAGCTATTAGCATGATTACATATATGTTACGGACGCTCGAGATAAGGTTTAATTATGTGGCAACATGTTATGTAGAGAGGAATGGGGGTAACCTCGGGTCAGGGACTCCCCTACAATAACAAACACTAAATCTACCTGTTACCCACAGTCACGACCGACCTTTATTAACAGTACTATCGCACGTACATCTGAATTAAATGTTGTAGTATTGTTCGTGCCGTCATCAGTAAGTAATGTTAATGCATGTCGTAATTCATAAATAACAATATGGACTGATTATTGTCCCCCCCCCCCCCCCAAAGAAGATCAATAGCGCTGTGTTATGCCTCCTGTATTGATGTACTGTGATTTTACGGGTTAAAAGTTTTGTGGTGTTGAGTTAAAGGATTTGTGTCAACTCCACATCTACTCCGCCTCACTAAGTTATTAACTCCAAAAAACCAAAGAATGATCATGAGATCTATTGAGTTCATGTTTTTTCCCCAACTTCATCTAAACGAATTGTAATATTTCAAAACTCTATGTTTTACAAAATAAATTACAACCAGGAACGCTATTCGCAATCTCTTAAATGTTGTACTTTTTAGAAACAAATGCAAATAACAATCTATCTTGCATTTTTGGTTGATGACTTCAATGAATTATTTCCTTCATGTAAGGTTATAGCAAAAACACCACACACCAGTCTTCTATAACAAGCAGACTGCACTAAAACAATTCATTGGTAAATTTAAACACTCAAAGAGATATTTATTTTTAAAGCTCACCTGAGACAAATGCTGTTTAACCCATGAGATGACTTGCAGTGTGTATCATGGTATGATTTTTATAATGTGAGATGCAGCTTGAAATCCTTTGAAATAATTTTATCAAATCTGAACCCAAGTATCCTTAAAGTTGGGGCTATATGATATACTGAAAAGGAGGAGATGTTTCTAGGTAAAGGAGAATAAAAACAAATAGAAATAAATTTGGTCAAGACATCGCCCTTGGGTACAGGTAATTTTAAAATGAAGTTGACATTATTCTATATGCATGTATATTTAAATATCTTTTTTACAATTCCATTCAATAGAAATCATCCAAAGGCTCAGAATAATTGTATTTATGATCTTTTAAGTTTATTATATGGCATTTGACCTCTTCAAAACCTTTAGATATTATATTGATTATGAACCCCCGTAAACACATTATACTTTATATGTAGATTTACCCAGATGAGCGTTTATGCCGATATTCATAGTGTTATACTAAGTATTTTTGCGAGGTGTTATAAGGGCAATTTGCATCGACATCCATGAAAATTTATAATCATAGATTTTTATTAGGTTTTCAAGCATACTGTAGAAGACCCCCAGATATTCTTTATTACTGTTCACAATTTCATTGGGTCAAATGCTGTCTGTCGTGTTTCATACCGATTGTTAAGCCGTTTTTGGCACACTGATTTCGACTGCGGATAACTCCGTTTACCTGATCAGGATATAGGGCTCACGGCGGGTGTGACCGGTCAACAAGGGATGCTTACTCCTACAAGGCACCTGGTCCCACCTTGGGTGTGTCCAGGGGTCCGTGTTTGCCCAACTATCTATTTTGTAGTGCTTATAGGAGTTATGAGATTGATCACTGTTCGTTATCTTCATCTTGATATACTAACTAAATCAGTCTAAATGTGAAGTTATACAACAGCTCATATTAACAATATAATATAGATTATATACCATTGTTACACTTGTTTTCCATGTGTATGAAGTGTAAAGATCACTGACGTGTATTTTTTTCAATTGTAGGTAAAACATACCCAAGACAACTTTCCCACGTCAAACGCGTTTATTTTGATCACCTGCATGCAAGTCACATCCGGTGTTGGTAGATTATTATTTGGAAAATTGGCGGATTTGGAATGGGTGAACCGAATTTACATGCAGCAGACCGCTTTCGTGGTGATGGGTGTAGTAACAGCATGCATTCCTTTCTCGGCCAGTTTCGAAGGATTGATAGCTATTTGTCTTATTTTGGGAATCTGCGATGGGATATTTGTATGCTTGCTAGGACCTATTGCATTTGACATCGTTGGTCCCATGGAAGCATCACAAGCTATTGGTTTTATGCTTGGCGGGTTTTCTATTCCATTTACTGTTGGTCCTCCAATTGCAGGTGAGGAATTATTTTGTTTGAAATATATGATAATGTTATTGTAATTTAAATTTCAATATATTGGTGATGTAAACTTGCTAAAACACTTTAAGTTGCAAATCAGTTCCCTACAAAAATGCAATTAGTACAGTTTTCCAATAGGAGTCTTTATGAGTACATTTTCCATATTCTGTTAATTAGGTGCCTTTCTTCTGATGATCAGATATGGCGATGGATAAGAAATCGTTCTTGTGATGTTTAGTAACAATTTTAGTATTGGTCTAGGTCACGTCATCCACATTGGACTCTTATCGTCAATGGTCGTTGCATTACCTTGTTGTTAGTCCACTAGCTCTGTAACCAAGAGGTATGGGTTCTTAGAGGTAACACCGTGTTTAACCTAAGACAAGTGAAATACCAGTATACATATTTCTTCCACTAACACTCGGTATAATATGAGAAAATCAAGAGTTTACAGACTTTCAGACCTAATAAACGGAGGTTCCATGTATGCGTTGGTTGTGTGAATTCACCCAAAACTGGTGATGTCTCTCTATGAGTGAAACTAATCCTCAATAGGGAATAAACTAAACACAATGTATACAAATGAAAACCCACAAACACCTAATTCATTGAAGGGTCTACAACTCTGCCTTTCTATGTATAGATATTCGTCTTGAGGACCACAAAGTGCGTTTTGTCAATACGAGGTACAAAATTATTATGTAGTGTAGAGTTATTTTTGGTTAATTATAGTCACAATAAAGTTTCAATGTTTTAAAAGAATTGAATCAATTGTATTGCTAAAACGTTACATGACCAGTGCAAGGCCAGTATTTGTTCATCATCTCGTAAATGTTTATCAATAAAAAATCATTACCCAGTGCTCTGTTGAGGGAAGTGACCTATATCTATCTCGGGATATTTCCAGTGATATGTCACATGACCACCTCCCAAATCCATATGATTCAAAGACGTTTTTTAAGCTCTGTGTCCCATCCAATGCAACCTAACACTGAGACTATTGATGGCCATTTCTGACATCTACGAAGATCATTTCTGTGATAGGAACAAGACATCGCTTTAGAGGAAATTAATGTGTTGCATCCTTTGAAAATCTCTTTTTCCGAGAACATTTCGATGAGTTGTTCAATGATGATGTTATTTATGTTACTGATTTATCTGCTAGATCTTCAGGAGTGGAGCAATTTTCTCAAGAGTTGGAATAACGACAAGGCTACAAATCTGTCAGTACTCTAGCATTGCGTCTCTTCCTGTATCATACTTCTAACTATTCAGTATGTTTGTTAGATTTGTTTACGGCAACTATCACTCCTCAGAAGAAATATATATATTTATTTATTTATATATACATCTATATATATCGTATATATATATATATATATATATATATATATATATATATATATAGATAAATAGATAGATAGATAGATAGATATATAAACCATTTGAAGAAAAAGAAAAGTTCACGAATGTTGCTTTACTATTTGAAACATACAGTCCAGTCTGAACTCATAACACAGAGGTTATGTACTTGTAGAATAATAACGAATATATATAGACGTTTAGCTACTTTTAGAAGCATGTACTTTCAATATTATTTGCTCCCGTGGGAATCCGGATTAGAATAGACCCTCCGTACTACATGCTTGTCTTAGGAGGTAACTAAACGGGGACGTCCTTCGGATGAGACTGCAAAAAATCGAGGACCCGTGTCACAGCAGGTGTGGCACGATAAAGACACATCTCTGCCCAAACGCCGTAAGCGGCGAGTACAGGCCTAAATTTTGCAGCCATTCACCGGTAAATGTGACGACTCCATATGAGTGAAAAATTCTCTGATAGGACGTTAAACAATATACAATCAATCAATCAGTATGATTTACACTGTTTAATAATCATGTATCGGAAAGCCTTAGATTGCATCAAGACAACCTTATGTAAATATTTTTATCAATTTAATAAACACAGTGTCATTTTTTCCTGATTTTCAGGTTTATTATACGATAAACTACACACGTATGAAGTGGCGTTTGTGGCTGCGGGCGTGCCTCCTATTGTGGGTGCCATTATGATGTGTTTAATTCCAAGGGTCAAGCAGGTAGGGCTATTCAAAGTTGATGGAATTATTGTTATCCATTTTAAGCCATCTTCTAAACCAGACTATCCAACGATTTAATGATCGCCAAGGGTTCATGAGTTGTAGAATATAAAGATTGTGCATTCAAAGGAATCTCTTGCGTATTACGTACAGCATGCAGCGTTTGATGTCGCATTTATATATGTGTATTTCAGAGTTATCCTGCAGTGACAGAAACGCATACGTTTGCCTCTTTCTCAATGTTAGATGTTTATCACGCCAGTACCAGCAGATCAGGTATGCGGTTCATTGAGTGTCGATTCATGCATCATTCCTTGCACCCAGAGTCTTACTTATTAAGCTTTCTTAAAATAACCACAATGATGACGTTGCTATGTGTTTTCTTCTTTTCAAATTGTACATAACATTTCACACTGAAAATCGCCCAAGTTCCATATTTAGAAAATTCATGCATGAAAGGTGATTTTGTTAATAAATTACGTCGTAAATTACTTTAAGGTAGTTAAACATGCACTCAAATCAGCCATATTTTGACAGCTCAATTAAATCAACTTAACCAAGTGAACGGAGTGAACCCACATCAAGGTACGACGTCGGAACTAGAGGTTGTACGAATAGTAGAACTCCCGGACCCGAAAGACCTCGAAGGTACGAGGCTTCTAGACTCGCAGAACAACGATATTAAATATAGAAGAAACAATTCTGGAAGTTCTAATGTGAGCGAAAGTGATATGTCACAACGAGATTCGGAATCACTTTTGGGTACGGACACCAGTTGATTAACTCCATTGTTTTGGAAGTGACGGTTATTGTTCTTTTGTTTTATATGTACCCTGGTCATTAGATGTGCATGGTATTCCTTTCGTGCATGTAAAAGGGTTTGTAATGTAGTAGATTGTGTGTATATACCCAGAGCGTCTCGAATCGCTAAGAACGTACTTTTAGCCGAAAATAATGGAAATCATCCTAGGTTTTTAACGTTGTTTGCAAGAAAAAGAAAGATTTTATGGTTCCATTGTTTCAAGATTGCGTGTTTAATGGGTATCTTGAAGAAAAAAAGGGGTTTTTTTTTTGCCAGAAGCAACGAATATTTTTATTTGAGTGTCTCGCTTTATTGTGCAGCAGGTCTGTTGCTAATGTAGATGTTTATATTGTTGTGATTCCTGATGAATGGGTCATGGGAGTTATATTTTGGTTGCTGATAGAAATGAAATATGTTTAAAATACATTATGTATTATGTTATTTGAATGAATTAGTTTTGCAGATAACTGACTTTATTTTCTTTTTCAAAATTTCTATTTTAAGCGTGCATATATATATATATATATATATATATATATGTATATACATATATCAGACTATCATTTGAAGAAGAATTAGCTGCTAAAATCACGTGTTTGATTATTGAGGAATAATCACACACACACACACACACACACACACACACACACACACACACACACACACACACATATACAGTACATTGCATTTCATATAAATTGCACTGACATATTCTTAAATTTTTTGTAATTTTGATATAAACAGCTATCTGTCTACATATCTATCTAGCTTTCTAGTAGATATCTATCTATCTATCTATGGCGGCGAGATTAACTTTTCTTCCTTTTAGATCAGTCATTATTCAGAATTAAAACGTGCTTACTAAATTGCTAATGCTCTTTTGAATGAAAGATTTGAACAATTAAGATATTAATAATAAATGAAGATAACGAACAGTAATCAATCTCATAAATCCCATTGAAATTAGGGCAAACTTGGACACCTGGGCACATCAGAGGTCGGAAGAGTAAGCATCCACTGTTGACTGGTCACGCCCACTGTGATCTTGATCAGGTAAACGGAGTATGTAACATTAGTATGTGTAGAGCGATCTAACAATTGGTACGAAACACGTGCGAGGGAATTCGACCTATCGACAGGTTGTATTGGTAAATTAGATCTCTGCCTTCCTCCATTTGAAAATTGATTATACGCATAACTATCGATAAAATATACTAGTATGAAGAGAGAGGTGGAAGACTTCGTGATGTCATTTATTTCGAGTTTATTGGGAAATATCGAGTCGATATCTGAACGAAAATTTGTATTGTTAATAGATAAAACGTCATCGCTATATCTGAATTTAAGTAAAAGTTCATAGGAAGAATTATCTTAATCTTATTAAGGAGCTTTTGAATAAATTGTGCCTCGTAATAATATAAAATAGGAAATATGGAAGTTGACGACAGAGAAGCTGAAGTTATCCCATTTCTCTTATAGTGGGGTTGTTAGGTTGACGTATGCGACTTATTATGTTAAAGAAAACAGCACCCATATGAAAAAAAAATGCTCAAAACATGCAGTGTTCTTTATTTAAGTTAACTGAGGTTTATCGAAATAATAGAATTAAATGTTGTTGATAAATAAAATGTCAATGTATATGAATGTGGAGTTGAAGGGCACAGCAAGCTATTTCTTCTTTTTATGTCGCAGCTTTGTCAATAAGTTCTGTCGTATAAAATACAAAAAGCCCGCATATATCACGGTGTCCAATGTGGGCTTAGTAACTAGCATACAAGAATATATATATACATTGTATGTAATAGGCGCAAAAAAGATCTTGTAAATTACAAATTCGGAATTTGTATTCTACAGTGATTTGAAATCATTGTCAAAAATTTCTAATTTCAATTTATTGTTAAGTGCATCTATCATTTATGTGAATCACACAGTTTGATTAAAGTTGATTTGGATTTTCAACCTAAAGAAGTCCGTGGCAAACAACATTAGTTCTCCTTCTCTATGCTATAGTTCACCTTCTCCATAAGTCTCGTGGAGATCCGGATTAGAATAGGTCCTCAGTACCTGTTGCTTGTTGTAAGACGTGACTAAATGGGGCGATCTTTCGGATGAGACCGCAAAAGCCGAGGAACCCTGACACGGCAGGTTCAGTATGGTAAAGATCCATCCCTTCTCAAAGACGTGAGCGCCGAGCATAGACCTACATTTTGCAGCCCTTTACCGGCAATGGTGACGTGTCCATATGAATGAAAAATTCTCGAGTTAGACGTTAAACACGATGAAATCAATCAATTAATCAACCTAAAGAAATCTTAAGACAGGTGATAGTGTTAGAAAGAAGTATATGTTCGAACTCTTGTCGCGCCAGGCCCGAAGCTTTAAAACTGTAATGATTGCTTCTTTGCTTAACACTTTGTACTAAATATGAATGTTGTAAGTTCTAAATATTGAGAATACAAATCAGAATAGGCTTTGGAAGGATTAAAAAATATCCAATGCGAAATGATTTTGAATGCATAACATAGATCTGAATTTGTTCAATTTTCTTCAACTATATTTGGCGATGTCTCTATGGCGTGACATGTTCTTGTGGGGACAACACACCTTATTAAGTTGGAAATTAGAAAGTTGTTGTATGCTGTGTCCAGGGGTTCGTGTTTGCCCAACTATCTATTTTGTATTGTTGATGGGATTGACCACTGTTCGTTGTCTTCACCTTTCATGCTGTTGATAATATCTGTACTTTATTTCTTAGTCCGATGAACGTCAAATCGGTAGAACTCTTATGAATTTCATCGGAAACTGTACAGTATATGATTTGACTGAGTGATTGTGATTGTGATTTGAGCAATAAGATAATGGATGCAACAGTTGACCTATACTTTCTGGTTTAGTGATCAACATTTTAGAGTCAGATCATTCTTCCATTTAAGATACATGAAGGTTGATAATGTATGCATGATACATGTGCGAATGTATACAATGATGTTTGCTTCAGATTCTGACATGTTTTCCTGAGGGAAGACTACAACACTCTACGGGAAGTATATGCTTGTATGTCAGTAAACTTCGTAATTAATCCTATGTACCGCACCAATAAAGTTTTTGATATAACTAATTTCTTTGATACAAATCCAGTTAGAATAATAACGAGATTTACAAGGTTAATAAATGTAAAGATACCCGAAATCAGACTTCATAATCATGAGATAAAAGCCTTTGTTTAGAGGAGAAACCTGTATCCCCCAATGCTTGTCTAATATGGAAGTCATTTTATTATATCATCAACAAATTTTCATATGTAAATGTATAATGAAATTTTAGCATCATGTAGGAACATGGACGAAACGCAGAATATTGTGCTATAATAGTTACATTTGCCAATGTGTTTCCTTATCTGACAATACTAACTGAATTGGCATTTAATTTTGATGACATGAAGTAGGTCATGTGATCAAAATTTCTTTTGAATGAATACAATCAACGCTTCGAAAGTCAGGTACTTTCACCTGGCTTCTTGCTAACACCTGTATATTGTGTTTATATCTCTCAACTGATTCGATACGCAAGAGCTTGTTCTGCGTATGGTCAGTTTTTAAATCGAGACACGCTACTGACAAACGAGACGATATTACAGGGGTTTCAACAGGGTGCCTAGGAGGAGTAAGCACCCCCTGTCGACCGGTCAAACCCGCCGTGAGCCCTATGTCCTAATCAGGTAAACGGAGTTATCCGTAATCAAAATCAATGTGCCAAGAACGGCCTAACAATCGGTATGAAACACGTCAGACAGCATTTGACCCAATGATAAGTTGTATTGAGGAACTAGATCGTTATAACGACCATATAATTTGCGAAATGCTGACTTCAATCGAGACTGTTGAAAACCCTGTACCATCAACTTGTTTGTCAGTAGCTTGCCTCGATTTAAAAACTGACCATACGCAGAACAAGCTCTTGCGTATCGAATCAGTTGAGAGATATAAACATCATATACAGGTGGTGATGGAATATTGCTACATAAATATGGGAATTTGACAATGGAGAAGCTGAAATCATCCCATTTGTCATATAGTTGAGTTGTCAGTCTGCCGTTAATGTCCACTTTCAATAAAATATCTAAGTATGAAGCAGAAGTGGACGACTCTGTGGTGTCCTTTATTTCGAACTCACAGGGATATATCAAATCGACATATGAATGAAATTTATTATTGTTAATAGACATTTCTAAATGTCGAATTGAAGGCCACAGCAAGAATTTCTTTTCTCACGTTAAAGTTGTTGAATAAATTCTGCTTCATATGAATACATAAACCGGTCAGTATATATTTGATATATATAGATACGTGTATCACATTAAGTAAATTTAATATAATAAGATAATGTAACTCTGTTGGGTACATTATGACTCACACTTGCATGGCTTCATCATATCTAAATCGAGGACTATAAAGTTATTTTATATACAATAAACACTTCAAATCACACTCTTTGCCCGAGTCCAAACTGACAAATGTTAGATACTGATTGAATTCAGAACTCGGTCTGGAAGGAGCCAGGTGTATGGGTATGTTTGAACTTTCCACTGATTCTGGGGATGTTGTTGGATTTGACTGTTTCTATTCTTTATGTCAATGGTTATTTGACCAAGGGCTTTTTGGAAGCTAAAAAAGACAAATATAGTATAGATATAAGATATTTTTGACAGTTTTCCCCAGTAACGTACTACACTGTGATATTTCTGTTAAAATACATCAATTTCAAACGGTGTGATGTACATGTGTACATTCATTCAAAAGTTTACTGCATAGAGAAGATAACGCTATTATATGCAAGGTGGATATAACGAACAGTGATCAATCTCATAACTCGCTATTATGTCCTTCGTTTTTCTCTCTCTAAAATTTACTTATTTTCAAATTGATGTTGGTGGATAGTGAAGAACAAAAATTAAGACTCATTTCCACCGATTTGAAATCCAATATTGTATATTACGTCACAAAGAGGGCAAAACTCTTCACTTTACAGGTTTAATCCGAAACGGATTTCCCAACAAGGGAAATGGTGAATGCACACCTTTTAAACAGGGTTTGAATTAAAAGTCATGGATATTGCGTGTTTTGATTGCCAAAACTATTTTAATACACTTAGAATATAAATCACAACATATCTAAAACGCATAAGGCGTATACTTTATGAATCTCACCAGATATAGAACTTGAGGAATATCACGTGATTGTAACGCATGTGAACAAATTACATAATTCATTACAAAGACTATAAGTAGTTTTGTGCATTTCACCTACTTCACAATAAATGTTAGATAAAAATATTTTCATTCATGTATTGCTACATGGTTATGGACGTATCTTACATATATATATATATATATATATATATATATATATATATATATATATTAATGTATATCAATTTCAGAATTTGCACCAAACTAAATTGGTTTAAAATTTTAGTGCCTTAAGGAAACTATCACGTGAATATGCTTTATACTAAATAATCCAGAATTAAAATATAATAATGTTACGTGCTTTTGAACGATTCGTTGTGCATCTTTGTCCATTGCATTCATGTACTCCTTTTCATAGTTTCCAAGATTGTTTGTCAATACAGTTGTCAAGAGTTTCATCATCCTTATAGTGGAGAAAAACTCCTTGCCCGTGGGTAATGCAGCATCTAGCTGAGTTGCTCCCTGCAAATCAAGCACATCGACATTTTAAAATTCAGGAAACCCAACAGTATCATTTATTTTAAAAAAAAACGACAGTAAGTAAATAAAACATTTGATCTCATTGTATTCGCCTTTCATTAGAAAAATGTGAACTCGTTGATTTGATTCAATGTATATTTATATATAACTAGAATCACATGCTGTTCCTCAGGATGTCCGTTGAGTTTAGCAGCGTAGTTTGGTGGAAAACCATACTGCTCATATTGTGGGAAATTTGTGGCCGAATGTTCGACACTACATATGTAGATGAAGCTGACTAAAGATGTGGCAAGACTACTGATCGAATCAAAATTTGGAACACCCTATAAATATGAAAAGCAAAGAGTTCAATTATTCTTGTAGTTTGAATAGATTATTTTTTTTCAATGCAAAAAGTGGAGATAACAATCAATGATCAATTTCTTAATCGTCAGAAGATCAGCAGCAGTGCAATTTAGGAACCTGGAAACGCCAGCTGATTTCCATTGATTTAATTTCAAAATGAAGGATGACATCTCTCTCATGCATAGCTCTGATCCTTGGACGAATTTGGTTCCATATTTTGGCACTCTAGCTTTCCTTTTAGCTGTTACAAGTTTTTTGTCATTTCGAATTTCCATAATTTCGGATTGAGCATCACTGAAGAGACATTATTTGTCGAAATGCGCATCTGGTGCATCAACATTGGTACCGTATAAGTTTTACATTAACTACATTGTCCAACATATTTTAATACCAACTTCAGAGTCAATCACAATGACGTTTCAAAAAGTTATTTTTCTGAACGACATGGATATTTCCAAGTTCCATTCTATTGAAAAGGTAGCTCTCTATGATACCAAAAGGCCTAGTCTTTAATTCATCTTAATGATATAAAGTGTTGTAAAATCAGATATTTGATGTTGATTTTTTGAGAATCTACATTTGATTCACACAACATCTCGCATATGTTTTGGTATTATACATCTAGAGTTATCCTTCACAGTCCAAACAATATAAACGATGGCAATGTTACAAACTTTCTTAACTGGAAACAGTGCATATTCCCCATGTAACATATATGCCTAATAGTTTCATAACTTTTGGTTTACTAAGATAAAAGGAGAGGTACGCATTTTCAACGTGCCTAATTCCATTGGAATTTGAAATATTGATGGGTTTCAGTTTAACAAGAACATATGATGTTAGGATTTGTACAGTGTAGTATCAATTGTATCACTTATCACACTCAATACAGGATTTGCTGAAATGTACATGATGATGTGATGTCTAACAAGCTATGGACCTTTGACTGCGGCATTTGACGAATTTGCTGCACAAATGAAAGGTAAAAATGACGAACTTTGATCAATCTCATAACTCCTTTCAGGAATACAAAATAGAGAATTGGGCAAACAAGGGCCCCTGGAAATACCAGAGATGGGTTCAGGTGGATATATATATCAATTTTGTATTGCTTGTGGGATTTATGAGATTGATCACTATTCGTTATCTTCACCTTTCATGCTATAATGATTTGAAACAAGAAATGTGGTGTAGATATTTGGGAAAATAAATGTATGGAAAATAACGAGGTGAATGTAGTTTCGATTAAAAACGATATAAAACCTTGAAATATAGCATGTCTTACTTATCATAAGATGTACAACTCCGAACTAAAGAAGCTTTCCTTTATTTTACCTGCATTCCGCATCCTCCTCCACCTGTCAAAGACCTTGGAGCCGTAAGCTCTCTTCTTAAAGCCTGAAGTTCTTCATCTTGCTTAACTGTATTGTCGTTTTCTTTTTAGAAATTAAATGATAATATTATGATTATCAATTTCATAAAAGCACGATTAGAGGAAAAATAACGGGAAAAATAGAGTAGGGATGTTTGAAATATTTAAGGATTGGTTTATCTCAATTTTATGGTTAAACTCTGAAATACATTTCATATCGTGGAGCAATTTTAAAGGATTGAACACGTTCAAAAGATAGAACAGTACCGTAATATAGTTTTAGGTACTCCTCCACGTAATTGCGGATTGCTTCGTGAATATTCCAGGCATCATCTTTGAAATAATACCCTGGTAGACCCTGCGCAAGTAAATGTATAATGATTTTGTGCAATGACATTGCTGTAGACAAAATACTAAAATCCGACATTAAAATCCTTAATGATGCGTACAGTACATACTACTTGGAAAATATTGAAAAACACCTTCGGAAAAAAGATGTTAAAGAACTTATTTTGAAGTTGGCATAACATGATAATGCGAATGTTTAGCAGTACTAGTGATATTAAGATAGCAACAATTTTTATACTGTTATCTAATATTATCTAAGTGCAAGTGTGAAAACGAATTTGTTTTTACCATCTTTATCTAATCTATTTAAATTTGATATACATCGATCAGAAAAGAAGAAGAATCATGACCCTCTAGGAAATGTGTCGCGGGAACACCCTGAAGGTTGAATGGTTCCTTCGAGGAGAACATGATTCAAGGATGACAAACCTCAACACCTCTGTTTTCCAGGTCCCACTTCAGAGAGCCTTGTTGATTGAGATGCCATTTCGTATTGCTACATATGAAACAAATCTACACTCTAATATCTTATGACACAAACACAACATAACACAATTAAAGGTTAAGATAACGAATAGTGATCAATCTCATAAATCCCATAAGCAATACAAAATAGATAGTAGGGCAAACACGAACCCCTGGACACATCAGAGGTGGGATAATATATTGAACTATTCCAAATTACAAGTAAAACAAATATCACAGTTGAGCTGGATCTGGTTGTGACATTCATACATGACATCTATTCATTTGTTACTTATGCATTATAAAATGCATTCCGTTTTTACGTATGTGGTATTTTTTGTAGGCTCATGGTAAAACATGGATATTTTAAAGACGCAAATGATACTCACTGTTTCGCGATCAATCTCAGCATGTGTTTCCTTCCATAATACATGTCTAAATCTACATACCCTCCGAAGTCGATAAGAGTATTTGCTGCAAGGCTGTAATGGGGGATATATATATATATATATATATATATATATATATATATATATATATATAGATGACACTCTCAGGGTCAATGATAAGCATTTTCTACTTCAACATTAACATGCACATCACAAGCAAATTACTGTATATTACTTAGAAATTTCGACTTTAGTATTTCTACATAATTTCAAGATGCGTTGTACCTGCAGGTTATTATAACATGATTTCATTTTCTATATGTAATATATCAGCAAATATGCATACTTATTTATGGCATGCATGTGACGAAAATGAGGTGCCAGGAGTTTGAAAACCGGGTGCCTTTCCGACAGGTTCCTGTGAACGCAGACACTCACCCCGTCCATAAGCAAATGTGTGAAACCTTCAACAGAATATTCAATTCAAGTTTCAAATCAATGTCATATTTCAAATGTATTTTTAACAATTTGAAAGTTGTATCACTTGACTTGACAAGCACTTCTACCAATTTTCAAAAATGAATAAAATTATTTACATAAGTGAAAATATCTACATAAAGATACATGTCACGAGCAGTGATAAATCTCATATACATGAATGACGAAGATAACGAACAGTGATCCATCCCATGACTCTATAAGCAATTTAAACAAGAGAATTGGTCAAACACGGACCCCTATATATGCAAGAGGTGGGATAATATACCCAAAAATAATATAAAATTAAAGTATTGTCTTTCTGTCATATTTTTATTTTACAATATAAACTGCATTATGGCTACTTTATTTTAAACTAAAATTGGACAGAAAGACAGTTGGGTAAACACGAACCACATGCCATACTAGAGGAGCAAGTATCCCCATCTCATCTGTGACGTGTGTCACACCCGACATCTCACTTTTCTGACTATTTTGCTTAGCATTTTCAGCAATGTTTTTCCAATGTCCGACAATATAGACGCAAATTGTCCGTTTACGTAATAGAGCAAATTCAACCTTTTTCATCATGTGAATGATTCAAATCATTCTGAGAGGCAAAGGTTTTGTTGAATATTTTAGAAAATAAATATAGTCATTTTCTGTCATTTGGAGGTCTTCTTTTAGAAAGTAAAAGATACGAACTTGCTATTTATTTCTAAGTTGTAATGTTGTTATTGATTAGTCAAAATGATTGCAGGATGGGACCATTATGTACTACCATAACAATTTATTACTATAGCATATCATTGAAAGTACGAGAGTTGTCTTGGAAACTTGTAGGCATTCCAATCCAAACTGAAGCTGGTGAACGGGTTCTATTTAAATTTCATCGAGAAATGCACTACGATAACTTTCGTCTTAAGAGTTTCAGGACTTGCATCGCAAGGATTTAAGCTAAATTTTGGTTTCATAGACGGCAAGTTTAAGATTATATTAGGAAATTTATAATCCACAACTTTGCCATAATTTGGATATGATGTATGCAATACATGTATATGATGTTAATAAATGGCATAGGTTCAAAATTGTGCATATCGTAGAAGTTGTGCAAGGATTACTAATGTTAGAAATTCCACACAAGCATGGAAATATATTAAAGATTAAGGAAATATGACGACAGGTGTTTTTTTAAAAGGATTTCTAATATGATCTACAAAGAAAGGGACTTTGAACTGTAGACAATACCCGTTCGTTATCTCCGCATTTCATCAAATAGCATGCGTATTGTCACGAATGCGGCCCATACAATTGCCAAAATGTTATTTGATGACAGGAAATCAAATCCTCTCTTATTTACTCGCAATTGTACAAATAGGTACTCGGTATGTTAATCCAACGCTAAAATGCTCAACACTTCAGTGACATTTGAGATGTCAATCCCCCACCCCCCAATGTTAATACTTTACCATGGGATGCACACGTGGAGTTTATTTTAAAGAAAATTGTAGGAAAACTTACTGTACTTAAGAGAGTGAGTTATTTTATGCCACCAAATGCACTTATCAAGGTTTTTAATAGTATTGTTTTTCCACATTTTACTTACTGCTGTACTGTCTGGTGAAACGTACAAATTCAACTATATTTAGAAAAACATTCAAGCTACAAAAGAGGGCAGCAAGAGTACTTTTAAATATTCGAGATATCAGGACCTCTACTAGCTTTTTATTTTCTTGTTTGAACTGGATGCCAATTAACGATTATTCTATGTTTAGAAAGGTTATCTTTCTGTTCAAAGTTTTAAATAATCAAATGCCAAATTACCTAAACGTGTTTAAATATACAAGGGATGTGAATTGCCGTCAAACCAGGTCGAATGAATATATGTCTAATTCATTATATTTACCAAGAGCTAAAACTGAAAATTTTAAGCGTTCATACAGCCAGTCTTCTGCATTCCGTTGGAACAAACTGTCTCAAAATGTTCGAAGCTCTGGTTAGGTTGGTATTTTTAAAGCTATGCATTTGATGGAATATTTTCATAGAAGTATAACATCGTGCTTTCCTCTTTTTGTTCAGGTGTGCCAAATGTAGTTTTGATATGGCACTGTGTGTGCATGTGTCTTATGCTATTTCTTCTTCTTTCCTTTTATGTCATGTATTCATATTTAGGTAATAATCTTATCACTAATTAGATGTGTCTGATGATATATTTTTCCCCTTTTCTTTTTATATCGTATTCATGTTTAGATACTAATTTTAGATGTTTATTTTATGTTTTTGTAAATGTTTTAACTCAGGATCACAATATAAACTAGCTATATGCTAATTTGTGTTATCATGTATGAATAATAATAATAATAATAATAATAATAATTATTATTATTATTATTAATGTGAAGATGATATTGCATGCATAAATGTCTGTGCTATACACTTTAACATATACACATTATCACAGTGTTAAATCAAGCGATATTATTATGAATATTTCTGCTTACTCCTCGATGATGTCTGAAGCTTTGCTGATTTTCAAACGTCTTTAAGAGGCATAATCATGATATAACAGGTCATAATCATTACATAGCAGTTCTAAATCTTTCCACGAATAAGTGAAACAGAATTGATGATACAATGGAGTCGAACTAGGTTTAACGTCTGTATTACTTAAACTATGATAATAAATTGTGTAGTCTTTCTCTATGTTTATTGCATTAAAGATAAATATACCCAAATGAGTAATGGACTCGTGGTACTGGGCGTCTAGCATGTTGAACCACATTTTTGCTTTTGTCCATCGCTGTATGAGTTTGTGGTCTGCACCAGTCGGCGGCGGTGTGAAGATCTGTAAAAACATTCAATGAACGCACGATTTGTATATTCAAATTCAACTGTATCCACAGTTTACGAGTGATCTAAACGTTCTCTGAATGTGAACGGAAATGATAGATAATAGTGTATCATAAATCCTGGATGTTACATACCAGTTGGACAAAAATACTAACAATGTACTACTTTGAATTAATCTCCCCTCAGTAGTGCTATTTTTCGATAAAATTCATCCATAATTCCATGAATAGTAATGAGTAAAGTTACCTGGCCATCCCCGCCTTCAAACTTTCCATGGATGGCAATAGGCATTAAGATACCTTCCCGTACGGCAAACAAGGCTTTTGGACACAACAACTAAATAAAAGATACAGTCCTTTAACTATTTTATCAAAGATGACCCTATTAGATTTAATATTAATGACAAATGATCACGAAGTTATTTTTTGAATATTGTCAAATGTACAAAAAGGAATTTCACATACTATAGTATTATGTTTTTTTATATCTGCAAATAATCCTGAGAAATATAGGTTTGTAATATGCTGCTATGTATGTAAATCATTTTGGCACAAATCTTTAAATAATTTCTCCTTTAAGAGTCTAAATGTCATCTACATTTTTGTTTGCAAAGTAACTGGATAACACCAATGTAAGATACTTTCTCTCTCTTTCTGTCTCACTCTCTCTCTCTCCCTCTCCCCTCTCTCTGTCTCTCTCTCTCCCTCTCTCTGTGTCTCTCTCTCCCCCTCTCTCTATCTCCCCCCCTCTCTCTCTATATATATATGTATCAAAGCATATGACCTTAGAACCTTTATTTTTAACTCCTTCTTGTGTAACCTTCGACGAATTTACCTGACGGAAAATACAGATTTATATTTTGATCGGTCCTGTATACGATAGCTACTTGTATGGATTACTGGTAAGCACTTATTATGCTTTAATAAAGTAAACGACCACAGTAATAATGCAACCAGAAACATTATTAACGAGGAATCTTACCTTTGGTTGATCTAGAGCAACATCGAATAAATCCACGACATAAAGGTCCTGGATATCTTTGAGAGATTTCTTTCCTAGATAAGGATGGCCAGAACCAACTTCATTTTCAAAGGTCGAAAATCTTTCAATAATCAAAAAATGCACATATATGTATGTATAAATATGTATGTATGCATGGTGAAGATAACGAACAGTGATCAATCTCATAACTCCTATAAGCAATACAAAATATATAGTTGGGCAAACACGGATCCCTCGACACACCAGAGATGGGATGTATAAATATATCTTTAATGAATAACGTGGAATCACTAAAAGCCGGGGGGGGGGGGGGGCAATTTTTTTCGTGGATTGTACATACCCACAGTTTCGCTAGGATGTAATTTCAACGATGAAAGGTAACGATAACGAACAGCGATGAATCTCGTAACTCCTATAAGCCATTATACAAAATAGGAAGTTGGACAAACATGGACCCCTGGTCATACCAAAGGCGGTATCAGGTGCATAGGGGGAGTAAGCATCCCTTGTCGACCAGTCACACTCGACGTGAGCCCTATGTCTTGATCAGGTAACCGGAGTAAATCTTTGTCAACATCAATGTGCCAAGATCGGATACAGTTTCTGTGTATTGGAACGATTTATAGATTGTGTATTTTGTTGTGATTTAAAATTCTTGATGAAGGGGTATCTAAGAAATCCAGGAAAATCGATCACCACACATCATAATAATTCTACGGTAATCTTTATAGAAAGAAGAGGTATGTCGCTTCTTACCAAGCATGGTCACGTGATGAATTCAAGATACAATGTTCACTCCGCTAATTAATGAATATCTCTGAATTGTAATATGTCTCTGAATCATTCTAAGAAATTCTTTTTCTAAAAGAATTTCTAAAATGCACTCATTATTTGAAAAATAAATAAATAAAACCGTTCATACAAAAATCATTGCTTGTTTGGTTGTTGTACATTTTAATTGGAATAATCTGATAATAAGAACCGTATGCTTTATATTTCTCTCGTGTAAATTGTGGTCTCTTTCATAGTGGAATTCTTTCATAGGTATATTGTCACTAAGACATTGTTACAATACATGTACTTACTCCTTGGGTATGTCCTTTGTAATTCTGATGAGATTTCGAGTGACACCATTCATTCTCTGCCAGGCAAACCAGTGATCCGCCTGTGCCATCTGATTCTGTTGATTTCAATATTTAATCATATTCATTTGTTATATAACATTGAAGAAAAAGCGTACATATTGTAAAACGAACTGACAAAAATACATCATAATTCTACAAACCGGTGTTTGATTCACATTGTTCACATTTTCGGTTCTCCATACTTCACATCCCTATCAAAACAAATTTATTGTATAACTGCATAATCAATACTGTTGGAGAATGTTCATTTCATGTTTTCTATGGCATCATACAATACCTTAGGTTCATTAAGAATCCATGAGGATTTAAAATGTGATATCATATCGTCAACCGTCCAGTGACCTCGTCCGTGTATTCTTTGGTATATTTCATACAATGCGGATTTTGCTCCCACTTTAATCTAAAATTGAAACATTTTCATTTAAAAAGGATTTCCTAGGTAATATTTTAATATCAACACGTTGTCAAAAGCATCTACCATGTCCCAAGTGACAAAGGAAAGTAAAAAAGCCATGGAAATTAAATTAAAAAGTCTTTTTTGAAGATTTCATCAGATTAGAAATATTCTAAATCCCATGAAGAAATTCATATCCCTTTGGAGAATACAAAACTTTTGAAAAAGAATTAAATTTTTCTTTACATGTATAAGTTGGTTGGTTGTATATTGTTTAACGTTCAACTCGAGAATATTTCACTCATACGGAGACGTCACCATTGCCGAGGAAGGAATGCAAAATTTAGGCTTATGCTCGGCGCTTATGACCTTTGAACAGGGAGGGATCTTTATCGTGAAACACCTGCTGTGACACGGGGTCTCGTTTTTTGCGGCCTCATCTGAAGGACTGCCCTATTCTCCTTACGACAAGCAACGGGTACAGAGAACATATTGTAACCCAAATCCCCACATGACTACGTATATGGGAATTGATTAAACACAAAGTAGGTCGAGTGTGGATTGTTCTTCAAATCCAACGGGAATATTATTTCTTCTAAATGAAATTCGATCACCTCAGACATCTACGTTTTCCCATAAGATTTTGTATCGAAGGCGTATTTCTCACCCCTTCAGATGATAGTCAAATGTGCCAAAGCTGTATTAGAAGTTCATATATATATGTATATATAACAGCTTAGTAGATAACACCTTGGTCTTTTTGAGAAGTAAAGAAATGGTGGGTGTCAATGACACAAAATACGTTCATTTGTTTAATTCTAGAGGAAAACAGTAATTCAATACTACTTACGAGATAACTGAGTGGACTTCGTTCTTCACATGGCACTTTGCTTAACTACAAAAAGTGACAATGAAACTTTTCATTTAATTAACAAAAAAAAAAACACCAAAAAAAAAAAAAAACCCCAAAAAAACCAACAAAAAACCAACAACACCACAACAACCTTGCAATCAGAAACTATGTTTGAATCATATGCAATGTATGCAGATTATAAAAAGAGAATCCATTTAACAAACCCATTTTTAATCTGATAAAGACGCAATATTGTGAAGTAAGTAATATTTACCACATGCTGTGGAATCAATATATTTCGTGAGGGTTCAATTTTCGCATATTTCGTGGATACTTCTACTTCACAAATCTCAGACCACAACGAAATACACAATCTATACAATTCATCAATGTATATAAACCATATACAACAATTACATCTCAACAAAACAGTAAGAAATCCACAATCCACGGACATTGGCACCAAAGCATTGTGAAATGAGACATCATTTTTCTGTAACAAACACCTGGAGCCTATCCCTCCACTGACTCTTCATTCTCCCCACAGCCATGTGTACATGTAACATTACAGGCATGCCATGCATATAACATCACTACATGATATACAACTAACATCACTACAACCATAATACATAACTAACATTACTCCATGCTTATCGATGAATATCTCGACAGCCATGTCTAGCAATTAATATTACTACAGACATGCCTTGCAATTAATATTACTACATACATTCCTAGCAATTAATATTACTACACTTATGCGTAGCAATTAATATTACTACAGACATTCCTAGCAATTAAATTTATTACAATTATGCATAGCAATTAGCATTATTACACCCATATTAAGCAATTAACATCACTACAGCCATTATGAACAATTAAAATTACAATAGACAGGTATACTTCTAACACCGCTGTGCAATTAACATCACAACGTGTAACATACAGCGATGATATAATATGTATTTGATTTGTCATCATCGACACAGATGATTAATTCTTGTCAGCATGCAGGTAAATAACAATGAGATGATAGGTGACACACATTTTTTCCAGTTATAAAGTAGATCATAATAATTGCTTACAGGTGTAGTATTTCACGAGAGCATGAGGTCCGGGGAACATGAGTTAGGTACCTGTCAATATTTATTGGGGGTTGTGACCGGTGCATTCCTTATTTCCAGTTTAAAAAACAAAACAAAAAAAGTTGCTGTCCTATATCAGATGTGTAATTAAAAAGTGTGTGTCCTATCTAATGAATAATTAAATACATGTATGATTAAACACCAGTGTGATTTCATTTTAAAAATCTTTTGAGTTCTTCATAATTGTTTCTCCAGTTATATCAGCTGAGGGATTCACTCTCCTGAGAAACTTTTGTTTACTTGGTCATGTTCTTGATCAGGTAAACGGAGTTATCCGTGGACAAAATCAGTGTGCCAAGATAGGCCTAACACTCGGTATGAAACAATTCAGACAGCATTTGACCCAATGATAGGTTGTAATGACAAACTATCAAATTATTAAAGATGTGTTGAGACTTTAGTTAAAATCTGGTCTGTATCCTTCAATTTATGGCCAACATGATACACCATTTTTATTTTCTATGATTGAAATCTATACTCCATGCAAAACTTACATGTAATTTTTGCAATTTTATTCACAGCTGAATACTTCGTTTGTGATTTTTAATTACATGTTTTAATATTAAAAATTTTCAAAGGTCCAGTATTTTATTGCAAATTGTCTCTAGTATATTCAACTTGGACATGAAATAAAGCATCCACACTGTCACAATTCAGTATTATTGTTTAAAAGATAGTTGAAGTACAAGTTTGAAATACTTTATAATATTTTTTGTTCATCGATACATTTGCAGAAAAAAAAAACTAAAAAAAAAACCCACCAAACAAAAAAAAAAAATATTAGCTGTCCCATCAGTGCTGAAAAGAAAAAAAAAGTTGGAGTACTATCAGTAAAATAAATGTGTGTCCTATTGCATTTTGCACCGGTCCCATCCCCCACCCCTAATAAATGTTGACCGGTCCCTTATGGGGACAATATTTTAGGTTAATCAATAAAAATCGTAGAAGCATGCCAGGCATAAAAGATCAATGTGAAAAAGATCTAAAATCATCCGAGGAAATTCGATTTTATCAGACAGAAATAGTTGCATATATTGGGGTTATACTGAAAAATTAAAACAAAATCACAAGTATATGCAATTTATATCTCTACCAATGCAATTTCTATGGTCGTTGATTTAGTAAGAGTGTAACCTTGAAATGGCCTGGACATAAAACAGCCACGCCCATTTTTCTCTGTTAACACAATTTAGACAGTATTTAGATCTTGCAGATTAAATATCATAATATCTCAGTGCATCAACGCGTCTAATGAACATGAGAAGAACCCATCCCTAGCATCATCATGCATGAAAAGCATGTCATTATGTACCCATATTGTATTATCGAATCAGGGCAACAATAAATCAATATTTTTGATCTTCCTCCCATATGCTTTTTCAGCGGTCTCATGTGTCGGGGGATGTCTTAAGGACAACCTATCAACAAGCATAAAATGGACGGGAACTCGGAAAAAAACTGTAATAAAGCACCTCAAATTGAAAAATACCCACCACTTATTTTGTGATAATGATTTTTAAAATGAACGACTAGCATGCATAACCTTATCTCTGGGTATGAAACCACGTGTTAGTTTGTTCGAGGAGAACTTACCATTGGGGGTACATTCACTAACTGTACCTCCCCGTCTCTGGATTCGATGTCTTTAATTCCGAATGTCACCTGTTTCAGTTGATATTTTCCCCGGGCGTTTTCAATTCTTTTCTGGCGTTGATATGGATATGGCTCCTTCTGTGGTAAAAAGGTCGGTGGTGGCGGTTTAAAGTATCTGACAATGGACGACGGTATACATCGAAACATGTTGATCAGTTGTGTTTCGTGGATTACACTACGTTCCTCCCGGTATCCAATGAATTAATATGAGTACACCAAGTGTTTAGAGTATGGTTATTTTATATGATTCCGAATGGTTGGTTTTGAAAGAAAAGAAGATATTTATAAATTTCTTAGGAATCTACACATTCTCATATTCAAATTCGTGGAAAACTATTGTAAAGATTCTAGATGCGTGCTTCGCTTTGGTATTCTATGAATGTTATGATTCTAATAGTAATCACTTTAGATAATTTGTATATATGCATAAACTGTACAATGCTTTTCTTTGAATCATGCAATACCTTATGGCACGGATAGTTACCTCAAAATGCGAAGAAACGGGATTGACATTCGCGGAAGTTACTGTGTTAAAAGGATATATTATATGTAGTGGGTGAATGCATGGATACGGAATATATTTCACTTGTGAGACTCATCATGAAAATTATCTGAAATCTGATCCCTTTTGTGAAAATACTATCTAAGTAAGAAGCATCGAATATACTTCAGCCTCTAATGATGAAACCTTTCAACGACACCTGTTACGAACAAATTTAATTAAAAAATGATGAAAATGAAAGGTAAATTGATGTTTTATAAGTAAAATGAATACAATTTATCCTATGAAATGTCATAAATTCCCACGATTTCTCAGATAAGTCCAAAATAGTGGGTGGGGGATTTATAGAGTTATATAGGGAAGGATAATATATTTCAACATTTGAACATCGTAGACTATTTTTAAGTTCTGCAATTTTTATGAATTCTATAATTGTACTTAATACAACCAAATTAAGCCAAATAATATTTTTGATTGTATCAAATGTCCTTTAAAATTGACTCTATTGCAATTGTTCTGTAATATCCCGATGTTGTTGTTATCAATATTTTGTAATAAAATTATATCAATTATTGATTTAAGCACAGCGAGATCCAATTTTGTGTATGTTTCGTGAAGGGTCGGTTTGTTTTGGATCGGAGAAGGCTACTGATCAATACGTTGGTGTTTCAGGAGTTTCAACAGTTTCGTTTAAAGTCAAAATTTCTCAAATTTTTCCGAGAAATTAGCGATCTAATTTACCAATACATGCTGCCATTGGATCAAATGCTGCATGACGTGTTTGATAGCAATTGTTATACCGTGCTTGTAATATCGTGCTTGTTATACCATGCTTGGCACGCTGATTTTTACACTGATTACTCCGTTTACCAGACTGAAATAAAATTCGTGGAGGGTGTGACCTGTTTCTGATCCCACCTCTGGCTCGTGATTGCTCTAATTTTAAATATGCATTCTGTATATGAATCGTGTGATATATCACTGTTCGTTACTTTCATATTTAAATACGATGATTTGATATTGATAAAATCAATGGAGCCCATTAAATTGCGTTTACAAGTGAAATTCAATTATTCCCGAATATGGAATTGAGCTGTACAGGAGGCTGTCTGACTTTGAATGCCCCTCATTAGACCTTCGATACTATTTAACTGTCCCGCAATCACACCTGAGCGTTTATAATATTACCTCCGCGATGGACTAGAGGTTAAAGCGTTCGCCTCGCATGCGAAAGACCGGGTTTCGAACACCGGCCGCGACAGGCCTAAGTTGTTAAACCAGGTAGTGACAGTTCCATCGCCAAACGCTCGACATCAGGTCATGGGTCCTCGGAGATGACCTTAAAACGGATGTCCCGTGTCCCAATAGGTATGGCACGCTAAAGAGCCCCCTCTGCCCAATGGCCGTAAGCGCGGAGCAAAGCCCTGACTTTGAAGCTCTTCATCGGTCTTGGTGACGTCTCCATATGAGATACGTTAAACAAGATACAATCAATCAACTGAGCGTTTATTCGATCAGTGATTAAGTCATGCTTAATCAGCTTTATATATGTTTACAGACTGAAATATATCCGATATACGCCTGCTGTATCAATATTTCTTGTGTTTATTTGGTTTTTTAACCTTAAAATCATCTTATATGTCTTTACGTTTCTATGCTTGTTTTGTTTATTAAGATGCATGTGTATGATAAAATGTCGTTCAAGTCAGATTAAACGATTTGAAAGAATTTTGAGGGTTTCAAAGAAATGCAGATGGATTTTAATACGAGGAATTTTATAACTAACCTGTCAGATTGAATCGCAGTGAAGTGCTTAATTGCATTATTGAAGCAATGCATGAACAATATTGACATAGAGGTTTAAAGATATCTAATATCCAAGATTTTGTACGCGTCAAATGACAAAAAATGTTACCGTGTTTAAGTGGGCGTGACCTTTATTTGATCAAACAACAAAGCAAAACCGAGCACTGATACATAAAATGTACCAATATAAAGTTTGACTGTTTTAGAGGATTTTAAATTTTGGGTAATGTGTTCCATTGAATTGTAAAGCTTTGTGAACAATGCAAAAATGATAGACGTTTTATTGGGAAATTTGTTGTAAATATATTGGGTGTTAGCAATATCGAAAATTTACAAATTGTTTTACAAAATTCTATAACAATTTTTAGGGAGCATCCTATATCCCCCAATGCAAAGAAAAATTGAAAACAATTAAATAAAATGGTGAGAAAGAAATTAACATCCTGGAAGCAAGATGCCTTAAATGAATGACGACAATTCTGTTTTCCCCAGCCAATTTCTTTCTACATTTATTCTTAACACTCATTTTTTGTCATTTTGAATAAATGATAATCTTTGTACCTTAGCGTATTTCTCTTTTATGATTTAAATGAAAACAGAGCTGCAATGTCACCTTGGATTTATAGAGAACTTTTAACAGAGGATGATATGCATAACGTATAAGGTATTTTGCATTGACAATCCTTGATTTGACCGTAACAACTCGTCAGTTACACAATTGACAGACTTGACAGAGATGATCGATACCAAGTGTAATTATGTAAGATGTTTTCATCGTTAAAATCCATTTATCAGATTCCCTCTTCTATAACTTGGAATTTGTCAGCATAATATACGTTAATTAACTCACATGGATACGTTTTTCTGATGAAAGGTTTTCTGCTATCTCTCGGCATGTCCGTCGTTACCATCGGTATATTGCGTATGAAAGAATTCATGATTATTCAAAGAAAGCGTTTTATTTAAAAGGCGACGGTAGTGTCACATCATTGCAGAAACAAACAAAAAAAGAAACTTTGAATTTGACTTATGCACAAGGGGTATATTTGTCCTTATCATAGATAAAGGGTTAATACATGTCAGAGTTTCTCGTCATATTTATTATGTTTTTAATGTTATTTTTCCAGGTGACTGATAACTCTGAAAAGTGTCAAATCAAACTCAATCCGAAGCAAAAAGATTTCATTTTGGAAAACGCAATCAGAATACAAGGGACACATATTTCAATGTGTTTAAAGACCAGTATCAATATCAGGAAAATATACAAAATCACAAAGTTAATAATGGATCGGAAGGTCCTGGAAGAAGTCCGAATCTCAACTGGATCAACAAATGCAATCAAAATTGCGCCCACCGTTCACGCATCAGTCACCTACCCCTCTCCCCAACACAAGCAGTACAAATGCTACCATTCTGTATAAGTGTTTGTTTGTTTTACAGTACATTTGCAGTTATTGATCACACATATTTCAAATTACGGCTGTTGTGATCATTACAGGTATTGAATTTTCTTCAATTTGCTACTTTGTAACTCAACCACAAAGACGTTGTCGCTGATCTCCACACATAAACCGTATGGGCGTTGTAATCCACAGTTATCAATGAAACGAAGGAAGTGTCCGTCACGGTCTAGGGTATGGATACGGTTATTATGAAAATCTGCTGTCAGGATTTGACTGTGGCTATCTGTTGTAATGCTGTGGGGATCAAACGGTTCTTCGGCGTGACCATTATATCTAAATCTGAGTTTTCCCGACTGACTGACTACTACCACTGCTTTAGCTTCCAGGTCGGCCACGCAAATATCAAGGTTTCTGTTCCCACATATATATTTAGGGTAACCCGATGAATACAAAGATTTACCCTGATCATCAAATTGAATGGTCTGTTTTTCTTTGAAACCAGACGAACCTTTGGACAAAGAATAACGGACAATTTTTGATTCTCCAACCAATTCTGTCCATGGTCACCAGCATGTCACCGTTGAAGGTAACACGGACTTTGAAAGTCTCCCAACCTTCTAGATTGATAACTTCCCGGATCTGCTTATTCTTCACTATGTTTACAGTTTTTGTGACATCATCGGTATAGACTAAATCGCCATCCCCTGTCACTGCTATATCAGATGGCACATTCCCTGATTTCGTTTAAACTGACTTCAGTAGTTGTCCCATGAGATTACATAGTCTCATGATGTTTCATTTCCACGTATCCAGATTTCGTCATCGATGAGGCACGCAACACTTCGTAATCCTCGATATCCAATGTCTATGGTTGCGATGACCTGTGACTCATAGAGAAATGTGTAGCCTCGTTCTTCAGATGTTAACGATGATGATGTTAGACATCCAAACATCTTATGTATTCGTTCTGTAATGATTTTTCAGGAGAAAAACATGGAAATGAAACTCTAATTGTATCTGGTAATCGTCTGAAATCATCAATTTTGGATTTGTAGGCAGAGGCATCGTCGGTTTTTAATAAATTTTTCAAATGGAGTATGAGCTTCTTCAGTTCTGAAATCTTGGATATGATTTCATCGTCTTGTTGATTTAGGATATCCATGTGTTTGGTTTTCATTTCTTCAATATCACGTTTTAAGTTTTTGACAATGTTGTTGATTTGTTGGTGCCAGAGTTCACCATGTTCAATGACATAATCTGTCTTTTTTCATAATCTGATTTCAAGTTGGCTTTCCGAGTTTTCAACTCTGATGCACTGTGTTCGAATCTGGGAAGGATACTATTTTCTAATCGTTTTAGATCAAGTTCTGCTGTTCTCCGCAAAATATTTCTTAATTTGTGTCCAATATGGTTATCGGACTCGACACAGACAGAACATATATGAATATGACAATTCTCATAGAAAGAAAAAAGAATAATGATGGGCATGTTTTGGGCATTTAGGAGTAGATTTTACATCGCTGTATGGTACGACTAGGTGCTGTTTAGAAGAATCGGAGAGATGCTTTCCAATGCAGTTTTCGCAAAAGTTGTTCTGACAAAGTGCACAATGACTCTGTAGAGGAACAGTTTTACATAAATCACATTGTAAGACTTCTTGGGCACTGTGATCTTCTTCCATTTCTGCTGTTTGTTACATGATTGATAGGAAAAGCTATAAATAAAGAGTGCAACATTAAGTTTTGCCCATCAAATTTAACTGTGTATACAAAACATGATTTTTCTGTGATTATAAACTTATCAGCGAACAAATTAGGTGAAAAAGAAATGCTAAGATCATCAGACTGTAAACTGAAAGAAACAATGAAGCTTGCCCAATATAAGTACATAGTACTTCAAAGATGTATTCCCATCGCCTAAAGTCTTGATAACACGCAATTCTAATGATCGATGTAAGGTGATTTATGAAATCGTAAAAAACCGGATCAATCTTTTAGATACCATGAATATCACAGAAATAATAGTATGACAAACCCAGATCCCTGAAACCACAATAAGAGGGATCAGGTTCCTAGGCGAATAAGCATTGCCGACATGTCACATTTGCCGTGGGCTCTATATCTTGATCAGGTAAGCAGAGAAACTCGTAGTCCAAATCAATATGTAAAGAAGGTCTAACAATCGTTAAAGGAATTATGAGATTGATAACTGTTCGTTATCTTCACCTTTCATGAACACGTCAGACACCATTTGACCTAATGACAAGTTGTATTTTAAAATTAGAACAGCACAACTGCCATAGAATTGACAGAATGCTTTAAACGAGGCTGTAATATCAACTTATTTGTAAGCAGCTTGCCTCGAGTTGAGAATTTATCATATTCAGAACATATCCTCAAATATGTGGAATCAGTTCATAAACATGTGCTAATGGAATATTGCCACAAAAATGAGAGGCCAATAACAAATAAGCTGAAGCCATCCCGTTTGTTATAAATATGTTTCGAGAGTTTGTCGTTATTGTCCATGTGCAATAAAAGATCGAAATGATGGCTAAGATCAGCTAATAAAGGAGCACAATCCGTGCCCTTGGGACTCCCAACATACTGTTGGTAGACATGAGCACCACATACTACAACGATATTGTCAATGAAGAACCCAAGGATCTATACAATATCATCTTCAGAGTACTTGTACGTAGAAACAGAGTGGTATATCATGTAGTTATTTTCTGAATGACTGTTCACAAGATTTGAATATTTGCCTGTTCCAGTTTTCTTTAAAGCGTAGCTATCTATGATATCAAAAGTGTAGTGTTGAATCTATCGCGAGAAATGGTAGTGCGAAGTGTTTAAAGGTCATGAGTTTTGATGTTAATGATTTGGGAAAAGTTGTTTTGATTTTGTTGTCTAATCCTCTTCTGGCATAATTTGTGGCACAATAAAGTTTCTCCGTTGGTATTTTCGTGAGGAGTAAAGATGGGGGCTTGGTGAAACATTGATTGGATCCAGCAATGTATCTCTGTTAGGGAGTTTGTGAAGTTTAGGAATCCAGTATCGGTATTGTAACTCATATCCATTTGTCCCATGGACAAGGATATTGGATGTGTTTAAAATCAACGCAGGATTTTGAAGAATTCCATCGTTTGAAAGGGAAGTTGGAGTATATGCAGCATTACCAAATGTAGAATCAATGCCGAGTTCGTTAAAGGACACATCTCATGTTTTCAAAGTATACAAAATTATTTGCATTTTGTCTTCCTTATGCTTACAGTAATTAATTATAGTAGTTCAAATGCCGAAATATCGCAATAATTAACCATAATACGGACTTAAATCTATGCCCCGATTTTAAAAAGTCTAGTTAATTAATTGGGTAGTCACGTGGTACAGTGAGGCCATATGCAACCTTTGTCGATCAACTCATTGTGAAAATAGTGTTAGATATTTTTAAAAAAAAAAAACTTGGGTTTTAGGGACCTAATCTATTCACTATGGACAACATTTTTTCGATGTTGAAAATTTTTCTGAGTCTTACAAGTTTTAGCCACCAGTGTGTACAAATAGCGGCCCAAATGTAACGAGGAAAGCGAGTAATTGCAGAGTAAATGATGTTTACATGGGGTTCGTTGTCCAAACACAACTTGGTAATATTATTCCTTTAAATATCTGTAATTAGCGTTGTTTATTTTTTCTTAAATAAACTTTACAATTATAATTAGATTTATTTTTGGATTAGATAAATTATGATACGATATATCATTGCAATATGAGAATAAATTGAATTGAATTGACAACTAGGCCTACTGTGACGGATGTATTTTGAAAAAAAAAATTGAAATAAAAAATGATCAAATCTATAGTAGAAATCACAATACTTTATTTTAATCAAACAATTTTATTTCACAGTATCTTTTTAATCTACACGTTGTTAGGAAGTGAGAGCACTGCATCTCATATGCATCCTCATTGATTGCCTGCGCTAGACTCTTTTATAAACCCATCATAAATTCTACCTCTAACCACTGGTATAAGACAGAGTAAATTTCAAAAGTATATTTTTCGATAGCAGTTTAACAGGCTAATTTCAATCAAGAGTAATTAAACAATCTATTATAAACATTCAGACCTATACGATTTAAAAATACAATTCAGACATTTTATTTAGAATTTCAGAATTTTGCAATAGCCTTCAGACATCTTACAGACAGTCTGAAATAAGGTCTAACGTTTTTGAAACTCTCCCCGTCATTACAGCTCAAGTATACAGTGACTTGGCGTAATTTTCCATTATGACGTCATATATTGGTAGATCGGAGAAGTAAAGGCACAAAGTGCTCTGTGGTATTTTATGGGAAGCCTTAACCTACCCGGGGAACTCTTTTATGTAGGAGGTACATTTGGTTTTACTTTGAACGCCCAAGTGGAACAGATTGAACCGTCAGTCGGCGAGGAAAATGATAAAGATTTAACTTTGTTAGACAAGGGTCTCCGGTTCACTTCATATGTTAAAAATATATGAAAAGAGGTTTCTATTTAAAGATTTAAATATAGGAAATATATTAAACAGTCGAATGAAATGTAATGCTAAACAGACTTAAACAATAAAAATGATACCCTACATTTGATATGTCAAACAAGGAAATAACGTGATAAAATACACATCTTATCTGTTTATTTACTCCCTGACTACTTATTTCTTACTTGCATGGTGTATTAATGAAATTCGAGTTTTGAAAATGCGCATGGGAAACTTATTCTGTAAATTCAATAATGCAGTAATGGATATTTGTCCAAGACCTGGTTATAAAGAAATTGTTGCGCGCCTTACTGTGTACGATAATTCTCTAAACGGAAATAACTCGGACTCATCTCGAAATTGAAATGACCTAGCTTTTCTCATCCAGACGTTTTTGTTCTGGAATCTTTGTTCAGTATTTTTTCTGACTCCAAATCGAGGCAATCAACATTGTGGTAAAACCTCTGACTGACTAATTCAAAATGCAGTGTTTAGAACAATTGTCCTTCAGAAAGTATGTTTACACCACTGCTTACGTGGCTAATGTAAGTTGAATGGGATACCTTGATGTGAAATACGCTTTTTCAGATAGTCTAAACTCCGTTTACCTGATCAAGATATAGGGCTCACGGCGGGTGTGACCGGTCGACAGGGGATGCTTACTCCTCCTAGGCACATGATCCCACCTCTGGTATATACAGGGTTCCGTATTTGCCCAACTCTCTATTCTGTATTGCTTATAGGAGTTATGAGATTGATCGGTGTTCGTTATCTTCACCTTTCATAATCCTATCGAAGTATTGTTTATTCAAGTTCAAAGAAGAAAATCACGATTATGATCAGGCACTAACACGCGTACTTTTAGTTGTAAACATCCTTAGCCTGCACCATTTACTTACCTACACTATCAATAGCCAAAACTGCATTGGAATACAAATACAATGTACATTAAACAGTTCATAAACCCAAACTTGCTTCAATGGCTATGAATTAAGTGTCTTACAAAACACATCTAGAAATCTTTATCTTTCTCTTTTTCTCAGTTTTTGATATTTACGGTCGTCTCTTCCAATTTTTGATATTACAAACTATATGAAAAATCATAATTGTTTTTAATGTGATTTTTCAAATGCAAAGTAATTAAATATAATATGGTGTATGTATACTATACCCAAAGGAAACGGACACATTTCAAAGTTTTCTAACATCTTTCGTTTTCAAAGGTAAAAAATAATAATTAAATCAATATTTGTTTTTAAAGAATATTTGATTTGATTTGAAATCATATCGTCTCAATAAAGAGTTCGAAAAAGTTAAAGTAGCATTTACTGTAGAATGGTAAGCGTGGTGAATTTAAAAGCGCTCTGAATTAATTGACAAGTATATTTGTTACTACCAAAATAATCAAATTAAAACAAAATATAACCAAACATAAAAATATGCTGTTTTTGAATTTACATACCCTTGAAAGTGTGGGGCGCCTAAAACACTCCAACACCACCAGTCTCTGCTAAAATGCTGTTCGGTAAACTTGTCACATATCTTCAAAAACTCTACTATGCATGATCATATATTACGTAGAACTAAAAGCTACTACAACGATATCTTAATATGATTCGATGCATATACACGTACTAAACTTTGTTATCGATGAACAAACAAAAATATAAATATACACTGTATCTCAAAGTAGACTATTTTCTGCAATACAACAGACATGGGAATTGTCGGGAACAGTAAAGACAACACGTGTGTTATCAGGGAAAAGCAAGGCAAGCGCATTAACATTGGTGGTTTGTGCTATTGACGAAGGCAAGCGCATTAACATTGGTGGATTGTGTTATTTACGAAGGCAAGCGCATTAACATTGGTGGTTTGTGTTATTTACGAAGGCAAGCGAATTAACATTGGTGGTTTGTGTTATTTACGAAGGCAAGCGTATTAACATTGGTGGTTTGTGTTATTTACGAAGGCAAGCGCATTAACATTGGTGGTTTGTGTTATTTACGAAGGCAAGCGTATTAACATTGGTGGTTTGTGTTATTTACGAAGGCAAGTGTATTAACATTGGTGGTTTGTGTTATTTACGATACTTAGATTGAATACACATATCTTTATAACATAGTTACCCCTTAGTTACCGCATTAAACAATGTAGAGCTCTTTGTGAAGATTGTATTCACGCCTTTGCTTGACATTCGCAAATTGAATTTCAACCTGAATGGGTATGACGAAATCCCTGATATGTGTAAATCCTGATTGACTTTATGAAGTATATCTGATTTATATTTTATGGTCAATTTAAATTTGATTTTAAGGTTTGTATTTCAATCTGTATTTTCAGTTAACACACTAAGGTTTTTAACTTAAGATAATTCATTTAAGTTTTAGTTACCTGGCCCAAGGAGTCAAAACTGCCTCTTTGTAACCCTTCCTTGCATTCTGTCGTGACACAGGTGCCCCTTCGTTTGTTTGCTTTTACGATTTTCTGTTTTTATTTTTGTGTATTGTTCTTATATGTAACTGACTCAGTTTAATCGATTGTAAATTTATCATGTGTTTGATGTCATTGAGATTTTTTTGTTGCATAATATATATACTACTCAAAATTTGATAAGGATCAGAGATATTTTTCTGTTTAAAAAATTAATAACTGCATAACTGGCAATATTGTGTCCGAGTGAAATCAAAAACGTCTTCAACAAACTTGCACGTGCATTTCATGCCATGGGAAATGCGCTTCTCATCACAGTTTATGCTTTTGCTACCATTGCACGATTTTCACTCAGGCATCGGTGTCTGATTCTTTCTAAAATTTCAAACTCACTTGAGTGTTTACACTGCGTTTATCAGCACAATGCCCCCTCAACGTGTAAGGCGTCGCCTGACGACAGAACAACTGGGCAGATGTATTGGAATGCTTGACGCTGGCTATTCACAACGTGACGTTGCAAATGCACTAAACGTCAGCCAGAGCGTTGAATCCTGGTTAATTTCCATACTTGTACAATAACGTCTAGATGTGAACTAATATCCCCACAAATATTTTAGCTAAATATTCTAAATAATATATCATCCCAGTGCCTTTAAATAATAATTATTCAAATAGCTAAACTCACGGCAATGCGGCTTTTGTTAGTCTGGTTCGGTCTCCATCCCTGCCACACGAGTGTTAAGGACTTTAGTAGCATTTTCATGAATCAAGAGCTTATTTTACCTTTAGAAAAACTTTATTTTTTTAATTTCTATAAATTATTCGTATTGATAATAAATGAAGAGCGAATACATAACATATAAAGAATTTTATGATTATATACCAACAACAACAGGGTACGAACTGACCCGGCTACCTAACATGGCTACGTCAACAAACGAAATCATTTGAAGCTGGGAGTTTTCAGGTCGTGTGGGGTTTTAATGAATATCTGAAGGTATGTTTAGACACAAGTATAGTAGGAAAATATGTTAAGAATTGTTTTATATTAAATTTATGAGACAGTAACTCAAGAATACAACGATATAAGGCCTCAACCGTGCGCAGCTTTTTGTACGCCGTGAATCGAAGGCTTTTATAAGGGGTGGCTCTGTAGCTCTCTGTTATGTCAAAATATGTTTTCAGAGAGCTACAGTTCTGCAGCTAAAATGTATAAAGAACAAGAATGTGAAGTTGGTCGAAAATGAGAAAAAGTAGCTGACGTTTCAAGTGAATCTGCAAGTTAAAAATAATTATAGTTTTAAACCGCATTCATGTTTTCGAGAGGTTTGTTTGGCTTGGGAAAGTGAACAGTTCAATGTGTTTGTGAGGGGGTACGTGTTAGATAAACATAAATATATATTGTAAATTAGAAACAACTTTAGTTGTATTTCTGGTTAGAATATTAAGACATGATTAAACTACATGTATATGGAATTAAAAATTTAACCTTAATGAGATTCAAAAATAAAATTATACAATTACATGTAGGCTATATTAGTTTATTCATTGTTACTGCGATCATACGATCGCAAAAAAAGAAGAAAAGAATTTCAATTATTAACCGCGCAACACAATTTAGATATATAGCGCAATACATGTGCACATTTACATATATCAAGACATTTTGCGATATACATTTTGTAAATAATTGATCATTTTGTCCATACATATTTGATTTCCCCTTCGAAACCAGGAGTCAATAACGTTGTTTTGAGTTCTTTTTGAAGTGGTGCATGGAAAGTAAATGAAAAGCTTTGTTGCATGACGTCGCGAATATCTATAACGTTATTTGTTAAAAATTGTTGCTTTGATGGTTTTTATTAAACTTTGACATATTTTTCTTTAAAAAAACGAACTCGAATACCCCAGATTTTTTTTTCAGAAAGATTTTTCAAATTATTTTTGTTTCGCGTTTATATTAATATTATCAAGATGAACAGCACCACATTCTGTCTATTTTAAGTTGAATTATGCAATGAATAAAGTCAATCACTATTATTTTCTATATAATTCAATGGAAAACAGTGTTGCTACCGTTAAAACAATGGTATGTTGAAGACGTAATTACCCCCCCCCCCCCAAAAAAAAAACAACAAAAAAAACTGTGTTTTTGAATGAAAAACAATTTTCACAGAGTAGTATATACATTGTCAAGATTCATCGGTCAAATTTTCAGATAGGGTTTTCGAGTGAGAAAAAAAGGTCTGTAAACCCGCGACCTACATGTACGTTAAAGGAGCTATAAGATTGATCACTGTCTATCATCTTCACATTTCATTTGGATATATCTCTTAGTTGTACAGCTAGCGTAAACCTCATTGGTTAAGTTTCCCGTAAAATATATAGCATTGGGTTTTCGTTCTCATACGTGCAAATATCATGTACCAGCTGCTCGAATTCCATGTGAAGAAAATTCTTGATTGTTCTATGTAAGTTGTAAATCTAGTGGTAAGAGTGACCTCCACCGTTAGAATAAAGTTAAAGTACATGATAGCTTTGCATATGTCATTAATGTTTTGTTTACAATCTTTTCTTGACAGGGCAGATTTTGGCCAAAACCCTACCTTGTTCTTTAATAGCAGGACAAATTTTCTTTATAGAGACAGATTATATAGCATTGATGAATGGACTTTGTCGAACGATAGGATGTTCCCTTGAAATAAGTTTGGAAATAACGAATACATTACATACGACTCATATATTAGTGATTTATTTGTTCTTATGGCAGATAAAGGGTTACATTCAGCATATGAAAACAAGCTCTTCAGGACTATTTTCTGCTACATACATTAAAATCACATATCACAACATATTCAAGATAGTATTATTACAATATCTCAAAGGCAAGTAATGATTTAGAACAATATGCGTATCATAAAATTAGCTACAGACACAAGTTCCACAATCCCCGTGCCGATTATTTGACATTTGATTGGATGAAAGATGTCGTATTTATAATCGATTCTGGTAATCATATCCACAGTTTTACATATTCATATCTAAAGTATTTCAACCCATATGTTGTTGAATTAAGGTAATAAATCCATAACATCATATATTTTCTCATAAAGTAAATATATGTAGCATTAAATCTTTTGTGAAAACAAAATGTCTTATCTTTAGTCAGATAGAGACAACAGATGGAGTAGATGATGCCCAGATCAATTTATAGTGAATACGATTTTCATCAGAGTTATCTCCCGGTAGAAATCTTTAAAGATGGCAATTTTCATTTTTGTTTGTGATGCCCTTTACTTTTCCTTGCATATTTTAAAAAGAAGATAGTAATAAGAATCTTTTCGTCATGAGTTTTGTATGGAAATTATATTCTGCATTGAATTTACTTGTTAGAAATATGAATTTTCTCATAAGGACGTTAATCTTTTGTCAATATCGAGTTTTTTCTTTTGTTAATCCCCGTGAATGTTAAGTATCTTTTATTTGACCAAAGATTTTAAATTACATAACAATTAAATCTTGAAAAGGAAGGATTAGGGGTTCTGTGGATCGGATACCTTAAGTTTTAGTAAAACCGAGGTTTTCGTGTCTAAAAAATTTGAAAAAAAAAAAAAATTGAAGTCAGCTATAGGTCGGACATTGTTTTGTAAAATTTATCCGATGCCCCAGAGTTTAAGACAGCGTAGTTTTCATTTTTAGAAGATATATGTCCTTGAGTAATTGTAATCGTTGTATATGAAACGTGAAAGCTTTTTCTGAGTTTTGTCCCCATTTTTCTAGTTTTCATTTCACCATAAAAATGCTAGAGTAGCAGACAATAGTTGATGAAAGTGTGATAAATTGTCAGCGTTTCTAAGTTTGTAGTTGCTTGTTTGCAAATGACATGGTTGCTTAACTTCAGTTTGAAATATTTAGTACATGAAGCTTAACTTAATTGTTCACAGATGTTCTCTTATTTGTGTCTTAGATTCGCATTTGACTGATTTTTAACCACTTTGCAGGAGTTAACATTTGGATTCTAGAGTTTTTGTCATTGCATAAATGTTGTTGTTTGAGTTTGAAAGAGTTATATCAACAGCATAATTGTAAAGCTCACAATCAGAGACAAATTGAAAAATATCATTGATAATACCCCCCCCCCCCCCCGACAAAACAGGACAAATAGATCCTTGTGCAACAAGTACGTACAATTGTACAAAATCAATACAAGCATTTTCCATGTTTCACACATTGTTTGCAGCTCTCTATAACATTAGCAGATTCTCTCGTAAAGCCATAAACATTTGATTTTGCTGAAATAAGATAATGCGAAATACCGTGTCAAATGCTTTTGAAAAAGGAATTCTGCAGTGTACATTGTATGGTATAGAGCTAATATTCAATCTTTAACAATTTTGGCGCCCACAACCAGGTCTGAAAGCCGATGACATATCATTGAAATGTAATTAAACACTTTGATAACTGACAATAAATAAGTTTTTCAAAAATCTTTGACAACACCCGGTACCTAGAATTACAACATGGATAAAAGTCAAATACAAAAATTATACAAAACACTAAAATTTTCAACGACATGAACAGCCACATTGTCAAATTTTCGGGACGATCTGCCCCTTCTTCAAGGAAAACGAAAAAATGTACATGATATGGCTAATATTAACAGAGAATAACAAATCAACAAAAATACACCTAGCACTAAACCTACACAAATCTACCAGCATATTTACACAACAACCATGTTTTTGGTTTTATGCCTGTTAATCAATGTTTAGTGCGGAGCAAATTAGGACATGTCCTATTCCTCCAATGGGCTGATCCACAATGCACGAAGTAGTGTTCACAGACTTAGATAATCTCATTATTTAAATCTAGTATTATTTCTTCGTAGTAATAATATACTTAATCATTAGCAAATGATTATGTTATATGTTTGACATCAACATAATGCAAGGAGGACTTGAACCCAACATTGAGCTACCAAGAGCTGTCGAATGGTACGTAAAGTGATATCCAAAATAACTCTATAACAGACACACTAAACTAACGTCTACTTAAACGGTTCAAATTAATTTGATTTCACATTTGAAACTGGTTTGTTCAATACGTGCGTCTACAAGCAGGGTTCTTAGGATCTTGATTTCTTTTCCTCAGTTTTTTTTAATCATTTATGACAAATTAAATCATAGCATTACATTTTATTTCAGCATCATTTATCTATGTCTGTCATACACTGTGATAACACCTTGTTATATACTAATTGAATTTAACACCTTGCTTGGGAGAAGCCATTCGTAGGGATAGTCTTGAAGTGGACCATCTTGATTTTGCAGTATGCCCGCATTTCGCTGATTTATCGTTGTTTCGATTTCAGCGAGAGCCATCCGAAAACTGGAAAATAAAAAAGGCATGCTGCAATAATACTGTCACATCATCATTATGTAGTAAAGGTAGTCTCGTATTAGTTGGATATACCAAATGTGACATCATGAGCCCTATATTGTGATCAGGTAAATGGAGTAATCTGTAGTCTGAAGCAGTGTGCGACGACCGGTCAAACCATTTATATGAACACTATTCTACAAAAAGATTTAGAAGATAACAAAGAGAGAAAAAACTGATTATTCTATTAAAGGCCGAGGGTTTCAACAGGTCGGGTTTCCTCGGGTAAGTTAAGTGAGGGGGAGCTGATTTAAGGCAGGTGTAAAGCCCCGAGCCCGAGGGAACCCTGCTACTTGTAGTTTGTATATACCGTCCCAAATATACAGGATGTTAGCTGTGTTACCTGCATTACCTGTACATTTGTGTATGATTGAACAATTCATGGTAGTGATTTTTCTTGTGCAGGTTAATCGAAACGTTGATAATTAAATCTAATGAATCAAACGTAAAAATTAAAGCTCGATAAATTTATTTTATATAAATGAGAACGTTAGCCATTGAAAACTAAGGCAGAATATTCTTTATTCAAATTTTTCTTGTATCCATTTGACTGCCTTCGTTGGTCGGATATCCAGTATCCGACGATGTTTGACTGCCTAACATACAGTTTCCGACGGGAGTTCCTGCGTAGATTTTCTGGCTATATACAGCTGATGTACCGATCATCGTCCCACGCCCCATGATGACTATATATTCCAAACGAGCTTAGAAAGTTTTATTCTGACTGAATTAGATTTTCTGGACCGCACACCAGAATTATCTAGCTACCAAAGTTGTCTGTGTGACTCGTCCATAACGCATGGCCTACAAAACAGGACGATCGTATTTTCCCACAGTTCCTTCAATAACTGGTCTAGACGGATAATTTGTTCTTCCTCTGGATCCCAATTCCAACCATTATACACAAGAAGGAGCCCTTATAGCGACTACATTCTCTTCTGATAAGTTGAACTTTTGTCGCCATGTTTCGAGAGGAAAATTACGCTTAATAATTTTCATTTGAGTGTAAACAAGATTTCATTAACGTACAATATATTTACTCATAATTAATCGGTTTAGCATAAAATCGATGTCCGTGTAAATTATATTCAACAACCCATAATAATTATTATCAATCGTACCCATTCCTAAGCATAACCTACTATATTCTATTATAATTTAAGTAATTGTATGCAAAATTTACTACTATTACTGTGTGATTCTCTCTACATGAAAAAGCCAACCCCTTTCCCCATCGAGCTGGATTAAGCGGTAAGCATCAAACGATTGCACGGACGCCTCGATCGCCAGTTAAGATAGATAATGTATATACAAAAAGACTAGTAATTAAATGTCCATTAATTTCTAGCATCCATTTTGAAGCTTAATTTCTTTTAATTGACAAGGGTTGACAAATCAGGTAAATTTGAAGACGGTGCATATTTTCAGGGTCTTTAAGGTATGTTTGGTTTCATGTAACAACAGATCAATTAGCACCGTTCAAAAGAATTGAATTTTCCTTATCAAATTGTTAAAACGAATGATGTTACAGATGGGGACATACTTTTCCACAAAACCTCTTCCGATGTTATCCATTGCGTTCAAATAGACAGACTCGTAATTCCCTAAGCTGTTTGTCAGTACTGTCGTCAGAACCTTCATAATTTTGACTGTCGAAAAAACTTGATGTCCTGTAGGCATGGCTATGTCCAGTGCATTTGCACCCTTGAATAAAGAAAAGGAATTATGAATGAATAATTTGATATCGAGATATTTTACAATATTGATTTAAAAACTATATTAAATATACAATAAATATGGATTTACATTTTGAAGTTCGGGCTGGCCCAGTAGAGTTGCAGGCATATTGGGTGGGAAGCCATATTGATCATACTGTGGGAAATTTGTTGCTGAATGTTCCACACTACAGATGTAGATGAAATTTGTCAACACAGTGACGAGGTTTGCAATGCTGTCAAACTCAGGCACACCCTAATAATAGATATATAAAAAATCATGTGATTTATCATACATTGTCATGTATATACTGTAATGCTCAATGGCATAAAGACAATCTCAGTTGAACATGAATTATTAAGAACTATTGATTGGAATCAATTTACGAATAATCGAGGACATAAAATGTACTGTGGTAATTATTTTCACAAGAACCTGCATTCCACAACCGGTGTTTCCATCCATTGTTCTATCGGCTTCGAGTTGAATTCTAAAATTTTGAATTTCGACATCTTGTGCCACGTTTTCATCATTATCTATGTGGATTAGATAAATTAATCGAAAACTGATACATCCTTCGTTAAAATCATATTTAAATTCTAATTAGGCTAGGATAGGCATACATTTCAAAATTTGTCATTAATACGTATGTATGTTAGAAAGATGCATTACATACTGTCATAGTAATGAGAAACGTATTCCTGGACGTAGTTTTGTATCGCACCTTGTAGCAATAAAGCATCATGTCTGAAATGGTATCCTGGCAAATCCTGTTATATGAAGGAAGGAAACGACTCTTTTGCTCAATCATTATATACAGACACAAACTTTGATATTCATTACATGTATAATCATAACATAGTGTACCACTTCAATGGTATCATATCTTTCCAAATAATAGCAACAGGTTTGATATCAGATAGCTAGTTTCGTTACTTATAAAACATTGTTTTTTTTAAATCGTTTGCTATTCACGAACTATAAACTTGGTTTTTGATGCAGCAACTCTATTTCACAATATATATTTACAGTACTTGTAATTATAAGAATCTATAAACAGGGTTACCATTACTCCTCTATTGTTTAAGTCGTTGTTCAGTATTTGGTCGAGGAAGTTCCAATTTGCATTGCTAAAATATGTAAACGAATAACAATTCAATAGCAGTTCATTTCTTTTAATAATATTAAAATGCAAACGCAATGTGCCGCAAAATATGTCAGAAGTGGTGTAAATCAAATATAGATTCTAAAACATTCAAAAGAAAATTTAGTTGATTTGAAATCACAAAACGTTTCTCAGATCAACAACAGCAAACACAGGACGTTTTAACAGTTACGTCTTCAACAAGAATAGAAAAAGTAAATATTCATCTCTTGTGATCAGTCATTCATCTCTTCTTAAACACAAATTTTCTGCACAAGTACTCTGAAGTTGACATTAAAAAGATACTGGAGTTCTTCATTGACAATATCTTTGTAGTCTATGGTGATCAGGTCTTTCCAACAGTCTGTTAGAATTCCCATGGACACGGTGTACAGGGTTAAGCTGGGATTTTAAGACAAAAATGCGAATGTAAATAATTTTCGGCTTCTCTAAAAACTTAAAATAAGGGTGACGAAAGTGTGACGTTTTAAAGAATATAATGAATATAGATAGATAAATGAATGAATGGGTAGATAGATATATTACTATTTGTCAAATTTCGATTCCCCTAAGATATCCTATAAAATATTAATGAAACAAGGTATAGCAACAAGAATTTTTTTATCTACCAAATTGCCAAGTATTGAGATTTGAGAAAAAACGTTTTTTATTGTTAATTAACAGCACTGTCAGTGTGATCAAGGATTTGGCGAAAGTACTATCACATTTATAAGTACTATGTGCATCCGCAAGGGTTTTCATTGAAACTAATATCAATACTTGCAATTACTGCTACTGACAAATTAGTTGATGCTACCGGGGTTCCAACATTCTCGTGTGCACATCATGGTTGATATTATGATCTAATTTGCAAATACAAACTATCACTGGGTCAACTACTGTCTGACGTGTTTCATTCAAATCGTTAGGACCTTCTTTCGTTACTGATTTTAACCATGGATTTCTCCGTTTACCTGATCACGATATTAAGATTAAGGCGAGTGTGACGGTCAGCAGGATATTCTAACTCCTCGTAAGCACTTGATCCCACATCTGGTATATCCAAGGATCGGTTTTTGTCCCTCTCTTAAATTTGAATTATTTACGGCACTTATGATATTGATCGCTGTTCGTTATCATCAGTTGTTTATGGATTTTCTCTGTCAAATTTTACTTATCTGGACATACATATTGAAATACTGCCTCACAGGTAAAGTTGCCATTTGTTCACTGATAGTGACAAAATCTCATACCTCCTATAAGCAATACAAAATAGTGTTTTGCAAACACGGACCCCTGGACACACCAGAGGTGGGATCAGGTGCCTAGGAGGAGTAATCACCCCCTGTCGACCTGTCACACCCGCCGTGAGCCTTATATTTTGAATAAGTAAATGGAGTTATCAGTATCTATAATTAGACTGTCTAAAAGGTGGGAAAATATAAAGATGAATTATCCACTGAGAGATTAATTTGAAAACATGCATGTGTGTAGTGTAATCAAAACGTTTGTTTCTGAAATTACCGTCTTGCTATCAATTTCAGCATGTGTGTACGTCCAAAATACATATCTGTGTCTACGAATGCCCCACGCCCCAGCAACTTGGAAATGGCCAACCTACAACATAATGTTGGAAGTATACATAATTGTTATTTTTTTTAAATCGTTGCTCTTAAGGAGGAATTTACTCACTCATTAATGGAGTGCATGTATCGGAAATGCGGAAGCATAAGTTTGTAAATGGGATGGCGTTCAGAAAGATTTCTGTGCAGGCACACACTTACTCCATCCATCAGCATATGCGTAAAACCTGCAAACAAATGTTTACTTTCACAATTCTCTCTTAAAATATTCATTCAAAATGTGGAACTTTGCAAATAAGTAGACAAGATCCTTTCAGGGATTTTAAGGTTTCTCTTATTAGAATAATGATAATTGAAACATAGTTGAAGATCAATTTTCAAAAAGTGCTTTGTTTGGTTCAACCATCATTGATCATTGATACAACTGAAAGAAGGGGAACATGCATAGAAAATTACCTAAGTGACAAATGTTTAGAGCATTTGTGTATACAAGGTATAGATGCAATCATGCTTAAATAGCCTACCTAAGTGAGTAATGGACTCGTGATATTGCGCGCCCAACATGTTGAACCACATTCTCGCCTTCACCCATTGCTGCATGGCTATGAAACCCCCAACAACGGGAGGGGGCCTGGAAATCTTAAATGTGTTGTAGTATAATTGTAAGTTTTGAACGACGTTATTACGAGAAATCGTATCAACTCACTTACAGTTGAATGGAAGTTTATTAAATTAGAACAATTGTGAGTTTTTGAAATTTCAATGCAATTACTGATCTTGAAAATCATTGATATACAGTAGCAGTTCCATGATATATATATAGCATATCGAATTAAGTTATTTACCTCATTAGCATCATTCTGATCTATCCGTATAGCTACCGGCATCAACAGGTTGTTGTTTATAACGAATAATGCGATGGGAGACAAAAGCTGATAAATGAAACAGTACACGTTAAATATATCGAATAAAAACTAATATTTTAAAGTTTACGTTCGATGGCCAAAACCATTTCAAGGAACTACCATAACCAGCATGGTCAATATCTTACTGAGGTGAAAATAGCGAACAACGATCAATCCCATAAGGAATACAAATTAGAGAGTTGGGCAAAACAGACCCCTTGACATACCAGAAGTGGGATCAGATGCCTAGGAAGAGTAAGCATCCTCTGTCGACCGGTCATACCCGCCGTGAGCCTTATATGTTAATAAGGTAAATTAAGTAATCCGTAGTCAAAATCAATGTGTCAAGAACGATCTAAGAATCAATACGAAATACGTCAGAAAGCATTTGACCAATGAAAGAAATGGTTCTAAAGTATCAGCTAAAGTATCAGCTATCGCCCAAAAACATATCTAATCGAAATTTGAAAACTCACTACAAATGTGTTTACACAACGTAACGTAAATCATAGAAAGTACAGGACGTCGTAATCAAGGAGCAATTTTCTTTCTTTTTTCTCAATTAATAAGACGGTAAAACATATCAACACTTAAAAACTGTGTATATTTTCAAATATCTTTTAAACTTGACTCGTGTTGCTTTTTAATATATGAATTTAATTGAACATTTACAATATGTCAATACATGCTGTCAAGAAATTGCAATAAGGGGGCCAGGATTCAAAAGTTTTAAAATTAAAACACGTTGCATTTAGCTATAATCAATTATGTGTATGTATATCTATGAAGTGCAGACTATTGATTATACATGGAAATCACTTACAGTTGGCTCATTAAAGGACACATCCGCTAGATCCACCACAAATAATTCCTCATTTTCTGCATGCACATCGAGTGCGTCATTTAGATAAGGATGGTCATCTTCAATGATGTCCACAAAAGGCAAAAATCTATCATACATACATGTACATTAAAGTCAGTGGTATCAATTCGGAGTGTACTTTATATTTAGATTACATCATATAATCATTCATGATCATAATATAAATATTGATATCTATTTAATGTTGAATTGAATAAAATATCAATGTAGAAAATTGTATTACAATATCAAATAAGATATAAATACTCTTCAGGGATTTCTTCAACACGTCTGATGAGATTCTGAGTTACACCATTCAACATTTGCCACGCAAACCAATGATCCGCTTGCGCTTGTTGTTCCTACAATGTGTATGTCAGCTCTACATATTGACAGCTTAGCAAATTTGTGCAAGAAGTAAATCCACCTTCAATAGTAATACCACTGTCTCAAATATACGAATGCCTTGATTACAATAATCGACATATCAATGCATTGAATTACCAATTACTTTCTGCAAGGTTGTATGATTACATGTAATAAGGTATATAAACAAGGACTATACAGACCGGTGCTTGATCCGGGCAGTTGACAGCCTGTGAGCTCCACACCTCACAACCCTAAAATCAGAAGAAAAAAATCCAAAATATTTATAATGGCTAACATTACTAAGTCGCTCTTTACAAATTTACTACTATTATGCACGCCATACAGTGTAGTGATAAACTAATGCTTAATATAAAATGCACAGAGGTTGAAAATGCATATTCTTCGTAGTAAGATATGCATGCTGCGAGTAATATGACAGTTTTAAGATAACAACGATTCTGATTATTGTGGTCAATAAAAGAGTAAATACACTTCTAGTCATACACTAACCTTTGGTATTTGCAAAACCCTTGATGATAAAAAATGTTGGACCATTTGAAAAATCGTCCATCGCCCATGTCCAAAAACAAGTTCATAAAGACTGTAGAATAAAAATCGACCAACAAATTTCATCTGGAAAAGAATTGTATCCCCTCACTGGTAAAATATTCTAGATAATCGCATTGTGATTGTTATTACTCTTTTAAAATTTGTTACGCCACTTTTGTTTAGGTGGATGTTCTGCAATTATCGACATTTTTAGATCAAGAGGATAATTTGGCTAGTTTGAAAAGCTCTTAAGGAATGAATTTATTATATTTTCATTGGATGGAAGTATTCCACGAAAAAAAAAAGAGAAGGAAAACTGCATCATTGCGCGTATTTAGGCAATAACATATTCAGAATGTAATAAAAGGAATTTTCAATCCAAGAAATATGATATTGCAAGAGGCGAATTCGATGTTACATTTCATTTGTCTATTAATTTTCACTTATGTTAACCAAAACAAATCTCGAAAGGTATTTTGGTATGATAATGTTTACATTTCAAAATTTCAGCCTGCTTTTTTTCTTCAAAAACTTTCTTTAGATTTCCCGTGTGTGTGATGACATTAATCCAACCAATAATTAAAACCAATTACGATATAAAACAGAGCCATGGTTATAGTTTATCAGGTGAAATATTCATGATAATTAACAATCGAAAAAAAAAAAAACCCGACAAGCATTGTAATGTTTCGAATGTAATTGTACGGTTTCAAATTTGAAGTTTCAGCAGCTTTTCGAGTCAAATGAAAGTGTACTATGTTTCAGAAATAAATCCGATCACTCAGAGAACATACAAAAGAAGAAATCGATCTCCACTCTGCAAATGGAACTTCTCGTATCTGAAAATTAAAAGTAATGAAATTGAACTGTGGTTCGTATGTGGAATAAAATAATATATTTATTCAAGCATTGCAATCCTATGAACTTAGAAAAAACAAATATCTTTGATGGAGCTGGACACAGGGTTTTATATAGTGTACATATAGCCTGACACTGAATAAGTCATTAATGATATCAATAAAAATATTTCATTACACAAGGAGCAATAGTAAATAATGTTTATATATTATTCATGTATCATCAAACAATATCAACAAATACGAACCATTGGCGGAATGTTTACAACATTAACTTCTCTTTGGTGTATATCCTTCAATGCGAAAGTTTTTTGTTCGAGTTCATATTTTTCCTGAGCTCTCCCAATATTAGCCAGTCGTCCGACCATATCTGGATCATCCTGTGGTAGTGATGGCGGGTGCCGGGGCGCATTACCCATTTCGAGAAACGGTGGCTCGGAATATCAGTACTGGTCTGAAAAATCTGAACAAGATTCAGCTATTTATACTTCTAGTTCCTATTATATAGAATTGATGATTGCTAGGATTAAAGGGAAGTCGGTTTTCTCGGTATGCAGTAATGTGTCATGCACTGTTGAAAAATAAAGTTTGCATTGTTATGCTTGAATTCCAGGATCACTGTAGGTGATATTCTTCAAAACACCCACTGCATTAATTTTTGGAATCACATGCATTACAATTTCTCAAAAATATCTAAGATATAAGAGGATGTTTCAGAGAAAAACATGCAAAATCTCTAAAATCGGAGATGGGTACATAGAACTTTCCATTTTGTTATTTGTTTTTATGATCTAGGGTGTAACATGATATGAAAAATGTACTTTGGAATTTCCTCACGTGTTTCTATTTTTAGAAACAACTGGTTTTGATATTTACCAGTAATTGGCATTCGTGCATAGCAGTTATTATGGGAGTTTGAGGCCTTATAAAATAATTACAATACTTTAAAAAAATTATTTGTTTTGCTATATCATATATATATACGTTAAATTTAAAGAAAATTAATGTTTTGCTCTGATTGCATGTATTTATAATTAAGCACAAAGTCATATGTAAGCTAAACTTTGGAATTACAGATAAAATATGCAAGTTTGGTGCAGCAGTACAGCTTAAATGGAGATTAAAATTTCATGTAATGATATTAATTATAAAGATCAATTTAGTTTTTAACAAATATATAAAATACACTGATGGCTTTTCATATCTAATATACATGTATTAAGCAAGTAGTTGAAATAATGACCATAGCGAGTTTAACTATCTTGTTTACTTGATATTTTTATCTAAACATAATTTATATGGTTTTATTTTATAGGCAATAAACAAATTTTATTGTAAATGAATATTATAAAGTCAATGAAAAATGAAAATCATAAAAATGAACAGTACATACCATAAATGAAAAAAATATTACAATATTATGAGAATGTTTGGAAGAGGTATATCCCGTAATGCCGCTCTTTATTCAAGTACGGTACAAAATGGCGAGCAGACGCAACATGCATCATATATTGCATTAGATGTGTGATTTCAGCGGTTTTTCGAACACTGCGTTTAGTGAATGCCATATATTTCAAATATATGAATGTAGGACAGATGTGTCTTGTCACTTGCGACTGTTACAATGCTCTGAACAACTTCCTGGACAGTATGGTAAATATTTGGACATGCCGGGGCCGGGGCAATCCTTCCGATATTTAAAATTGTAATATTTCCGTGGACAATGGCATATTAAGACTAAGAATATATCAAATGCATCGATCGAATTTTGGGTTACAATGGAGGAGAAATAAAGCTAGGTGCTGTCATCCAGACCACAACGCAGAAAGATAAACCACAATGAGGGGCAACCCCTACACTTGTCAACACTGGTCGGTTGAGAAAGAGACGGACAATTGTGATTATGGTTGGACCAGGTAGGATCTAATTCGTAAACAAATTAAGAAAATAAATATCATATGTATGTATGTGTATCTATTTATGATTTTTACATATGTTTATATTTCACATGTGTATGTATAAACACGTGCACACACATACACAGAACCCACTTTCATGAACAAACAAATTGACATATTAACTCAGTCATTAAACAGTAAACATGATAAAGGTGAACCTGGGCAATGCATGGGTATCAACTTAACCACTCCACCCCCACCTCCTCTGACGTCAATTATTTTTTGTTTGTTTTTTTTAAAAAGATATTTTTGTTTCTATCAAGAAGACAAAACATAGAAAAACCTAGATATTATGTCAACAATCAAAAAAGTTCATCAAGACAATACACTAATATTTACTCCTAAAATTGGAATTACCTGATGACATGATAGAGTTGTTAAACACTCACACTCTTGTTTAGTTATAACCAAATTAATATGAAATTACTAATGCAAAATAGATAGTTGGGCAAACACGGACCCCTGGACACACCAGAGGTGGGATCAGGTGCCTAGGAGGAGTAACCATCCCCTGTTGACCGGTCACACCCGCCGTGAGCCCTATATCCTGATCAGGTAAACGGAGTTATCCGCAGTCAAAATCAGTGTGCCAAGAACGGCTTAACAATCGGTATGAAACACGTCAGACAGCATTTGACCCAATGCGAGATTGTACTGACGAACTAGATTGTTATAACGACCATAGAACCTGCGAAATGCTGACTTCAATCGAGACTGTTGAAACCCCTGTACCATCAACTTGTTTGTCAGTAGCTTACCAAGATTTAAAAACTGACTATACGCAGAACAAGCTCTTGCATATCGAATCAGTTGAGATATATAAACACCATATGCAGGTGATAATGGAATATTGCTACATAAATATGGGAAGTTGACGATGGAGAAGCTGAAATCATCCCGTTTGTCATACAGTTGAGTTGTCAGTTTGCCGTTAATGTCTACTTTCAATAAAATATCTAAGTATGAAGCAGAAGTGGACGACTCTGTGGTGTCCTTTATTTCGAGCTCACAGGGATATATCAAATCGACATATGAATGAAAGCTATTATTGTTAATGGACAAAACGTCATCGATATATCTAAATGTCGAATTGAAGGCCACAGCGAGAGATTTTTTCTTCTCGCGTAGAAGGTTTTGAATAAATGCTGCTTCATATGAATATAGAAACAGGTCAGCTAACAAAGGAGCACAATTCGTGCCCATGGAAATTCCAACAGACTGTTGGAAGACCTAATCACCAAAGACCACGAAGATATTGTGAATGAGGAACTCTAGCATATTTTCTATTTCAACTTCAGAGTACTTGTGCGTGGAATCAGAGTGGTGTTTAACAAAGTAAGTTTTTGAATGACTGATCACTAGATATGAATATTTCCGTTTTCCGTTTTTGTTGAAGAAACAACTGTCTATGATGTCAAAAAGTCTAGTCTTTAATTTATCATGAGGAATGGTCGTGTATAGTGTTGAAAAGTCATAGATTTTAATGTTATTGATTTGGGAAAAATTCTGCGAGCAACATTCTTCGTCATAAAAGGGTTCAGTCGTGCATTCCAACTTATTTCAAGTTCAGGTCTACACCCTGTATTTCCTACAGCTATACTTCTACTATTGCATCCAAACTTTTTAATTATAAACAAACTTTGCAGTGCATAGATATAGACCATCTTATACGTAATTCACCAACATGTTCTTGTTCTTCATCTTCTTTCAACTATAGTCCAGCTGGATATGTCATTACTGGTGATGTTGATATAGTTGAAAATGAAGACCTCAAATCACTTATTATTAAAGGTCCTAAATACAGAGAACCTCGGTCTTTTAATTGGCGACAGAACTTCATCTCTATTATGAGTTCTGTCGAAGATTATGCCAGACGATGGACTAGATATGCAAAAAAAACTTGATACATTGTCAGAATGGGTTAAAAGCATAAGAGGGATATTAAAATCCCGCATTAGACACATGAAAACAAAAGTACGTACCATCTATCCTTCTGTGTTTAGTAAACCAGAAGTGATAAAAGAATTAGATATGTTACATGAGGAATATGTTTTGGTTCCAGCTAACGAAGCTAGTAACAACATTGTCTTTGTTTGTAAGGCTCATTATTACAACTGTATTTTAAACGAACTTGGCATTAATTCCACTTTTGGTAATCATACTTATACTCCAACTGCCCTTTCAAAAGATGAAATTCTTCAAAACCATGCTTCAGTTTTAGACACATTTAATATCCCAGTCAATGGGTCGAATGAATATGACTTGCCGTACCTATACTGGATTCCTAAACTACATAAAAACCCTTACAAACAAAGATACATTGCTGGATCCAGTAAGTGCTCTACCAAGCCCCTATCTTTGCTCCCAACGAAAATGTTAACAGCTGTGAAGGAGAAACTTCAAACTTACTGTGCGACTACATATGCCAGAAGTGGTGTTAATCAAATGTGGATTCTAAAAAATTCTAAAGAACTTTTAGTACCTAATTGTCTGTTGACGTAAGGCAAAGGTGACATCATTTATACATGGTCTTTTATATGAACGATGCCCATGACTGCGTTTCCGTCTTTGGGTATTGGGAAAGAGTCCCATCACATTCACGTTATTTCCTTGTGGACTAGTCAAATTTCCCACATCATATACATTATCATTGCATCCATATGGAAATGCAGTGCCTAGGGTCCTGATCCAGTAATCTTCTCGTTGTCTACGAAAAGGGGTGCTTAATGTAGGATTGTTTGTGTGATAGTAAATTTTTTCCAAAATCCTTACCCTCATGGACAAGATGGAGTGGTCCGGTACATTAAAATGCCTGAAAAGAAGTTGGTTACCACCATTATTAATTTGAAATCTGTGCCCCGATATTCTTTTATTAAGTGAACCCTTGGTTTCTCCCACATAAATTAAGCCACACAGGTTACACTCAATGGCGTAGGCAACGTTAGAAGATTATATAAAAAAATCATAAACATAATTAGAATATGGATGTATAAACTTGTAAAAAATATATTATTTGTGTACAATTGACTTATCAGGACATTATACTGAATATCAGGATCGGTCAACAGGGGATGCTTACTCCTCCTAGGCACCTGATCCCACCTCTGGTGTGTCCAGGGGTCCGTGTTTGCCCAACTATCTATTTTGTATTGCTTGTAGGAGTTATGAGATTGATCACTGTTCGTTATCTTCACCTTGCATACATACAACCACATGAATTATTTTGCATCAAAATTTCTTTCTTTTTAATTTATGAAAGAAAACAGCTTATTTAATCAAAACAAATCTTAAAATATATTTTTCAATACACTTTAGCATGTTTAGTGATAGGGTCCCAGATGTTGACATTACTGCACACGGGGGGGGGGGGGGGGGTGTGCTGGGGGGGGGGGGGGGGTTAGTGGAAGGATTGATTAACCAAAAAGTTCTAAATCTTTGTGATATTACAGTTTCTGTTTCATCCAATATATCTTCGATTTTTATACTCCTATACGTGTATTTCAGTTTTATGATTCATGATACAGGTAGTTGAGACTTGGAACTAGTTCAAATGTTAATAAATTCACCAATTACAGAAAATCTTACTTGTCACTAATGACGAGTGTACTATGACATTCACTCTTCTTGAGCCAATTTTAACTTGTCCAGAACGAGTACTTTTTTCGCAACTTGCATGGTTGCCTGGTCACAGTAAGAATATTTTTTCTACTTTTGGGTCTGTGTACATGCAGATGAGTTAATTCATTGTCTATTATATTACCATTTTACAATGGAATATTTGTAGGATTGTGCAGGTAAAATCTTTGAATTCATACACAGTATTTTCACAAGAGTCACAGACTCACAGATGATATACAAGTATTAATTTTAAGTATTCACAATTACTATTTATCTTATCTTTTACACCATATTAGACAAATGTTGCATATTTAGTGAAGTTTAAGGTGTTTCAAAAAGATGGTATTTGACTTTAGATTAGGCCAAAATAAAATATGTGTGTTTCCTATTTCACTCTTTAAAAAATTAGGTAGGGTACTAAGGTAGGTAAAACATTTTATTTTATTGAAATATTTTATTTGAAATCTTAGTTTTTGATATCCTTTCAATACAAGTCTATACATTACAAATACTTTTCACACATTTTGAAGATCAATAGTAGTAAAATGTACATCAGAGAAATTTGAATGCAAAGAGATAGAAATTCCAAATTCAGGATTTTTATTTTCTTTTTCATACATGTATATCATCTATAAAATATTTAGGGTCAGCAGCAAAAAGGGAAACCGGAAACACACATTTCATTTTGGCCTTACTATGATGGCACTAGTATGGCAAGGTTTTGGATATGATAAATCATTAATTAACTTTTAAAACATTGTTTTCCATGTTTCATGAATTTTCCAAGAGAAAAGGAACACAGAAGAGGTACTGTTTTGCTCAATCAACACCATAAATTGACTGATCAAGAGTCAGAAGATACTTACAGACAATAAAAATTCTGCATGTCATTCTACGGAAAGCACAGATAATAGTACTCAACAACATTATCCTTGTGAAAAGGCGAAGACAACGAACAGTGACCAATCTCAAAATTCTCATAAGACTCATCATGCAAGAATGTTGAAAAACTTCCGGCAATTTGAAATCATTCTTACAATTCAAGTTGAAGATCAAGTATGGACACAGCAGCTAATTTGTATGTCTCAAAATATGATAGTATTTCTCATGATCTGCTGATATCAACAGTCATTTCAGGAATTGATGACAATGGACTCCACCAAGACAACTAGCAGAAAAAAACCTGAATGGACATTGAAATGCAGAAAAAAGGCCACAGGGTTCTCCATTAAGTGGTTATATTGCCTCATATTTGTCCAAAAAATTTAAGATTGTCATTGAACCTCCTGAAGCAAAAATGAAAACAATTGTTGTCTGAAAGATGTTTGTTTCTGATTTAGACTCAACTGATTATGTTGAGCAAACGAGTAGTATCGTCAGTGATGTGTTTACTTCTGTAATTGTTCAATAAGTATGCATACAAGTTAACATATAATTATGAAACGTATTAGGAAACATATTTCAATCCACAGAATGGTACATTTTTAACAGTGTTATCATGCATATATACATTGAATATTTCAAGTTTATATATATATATATATATATATATATATATATATATATATATATATATTACACAAAATTACTTGACTGTACTAAGGAACCTCATCAGTAGTCAGAAAAGTGAATTTGTAATTTGAAATTCTAATCTGATGATTATTTAGGTATTGTTGTATGTGTATTGCTGAATTAGACACATACTATGATTCTTTTAGATCTGACCTTTTTACATTTGTCTACAAACTTAAACAGAGAAATTTTAAGGAATTTTATAAAAAAAAAAATCAAATTGTTTTACAATTTTATTAATGATTTTTTAACAACACATTCGTATGTAGTTTTTCCAGAAGTTTGAAAAGTAAAGAGAGAATGGCATCCGTTAGAAATTGCATTTTAATGTGGACCCCCCCCCCTTTCTGATGAATGATTTGCTCTTTATTATGATCTGAATGAAATCATAAATGTATTTTTCTTTTGAAATGTATATTTATGAACAACCACAGTGACATATTTTGATGTTTTTCATTTTTTTTAATTCATTGTGTGTATAACACTACACATGCTTCAAAAACTTCGATATTTTGTCATGAAAATATACCATATATTCCTACAGTAAAAAATACTATAAAATGCATTTGCCGTCAGCAGATTTGTTATATTTTGTATACAATAGATTGGTTAACAATAAGCAAAAGAACTTTTTAAATTTAATTCACCACTATGGCTGTAAGAGTATTTTAAAAGCTTAGAATATTTGCATATTTTTCAAAATGTAACAATGTGTCAATTTCATGACCTTTTTGCACTTAAACAGGATGGATGTCAGCCATGTTGACTGTAATTGCAAGAAGTGCTTATCTGATTTATTAACTTGCAAAATAAAAGATATCAACAGTTATTTAAGATTTCATTTGATTTATCCCCAAATTTGGACAAACACCTGTAAAATTTGCCAAAAAATCTTGTTACAGAAAATCTATTTTTAGAAACAGGTCTACCACCTTGTACCAATGGAATGATCGAGATAAAAATTTGCAGCATTTCATTTCATCCATACTAGATTTTACTGGCAAAGTTTGAATCCAAACAGAGAATTTTTCTACTGGACCATTTTGCATATTTTTCACTGAGACATCCTCTTAAGAAGTTCCGAGACATACATGTATAATAAATTATTGGAGCTTGATGGACATACGGAATAAGAAGTCCTTCATTTCAGTCTGCTTCGTATTCCGAATCAATGCATTTTGTATCAATTGATTTGAACATTTACAACATATGAATTCTATTTCAAAATACAGAATATAGCTATTATAATAATCGAAATACTTATAGATTTCCATCTAAAATCAGAAAATTACCTTAAAGACTGTTCCTGTGTTTTATACAGGTAGCTGTGTTATTACGAAATTACTACAGATTGATAGAGCTATCGTGAAGAAAAGGGGTAATACTTATGATAAGGATGAAAACAATCATAAACGGTGGAGAAAACAAACAGTAATTCCTATAAGCAATACAAAATAAAGAGTTGGGCGAAACACGGAGTCCTGAACATACCAGAAGTGGAATCAGGTATCTAGGTGGAGTAAGCATCCCCTGTCAACCGGTCACACCCACCGTGAGCCCTCTGTCTTAATCAGGTAAACGGAGTAATCCGTATTCAAAATCAGTGTGCCGAACATGGCCTACCAATCGGTATGAAACACGCCAGAGAGCAAGTCACTCAATCATAGGTGTCATTTTAAACTGAGACATGAATCTTTTTTTTATTTTATTTATTTATTTTTTTTTATTTATGAAACAAGACAAAACATATACAAATATACAAAAGAAATGAAATACATGTACATCAAATGCGGATTCTAAAAAATTCTAAAGAACTTTTAGTAAACCTGAAATCACAGAATTTTTCCCAAATCAATAGCATTAAAACCTATGACTTTTCAACACTATACACGACCATTCCTCACGATAAATGAAAGACTAGACTTTTTGACATCATAGACAGTTGCTTCTTCAACAAAAACGGAAAACGGAAATATTCATATTTAGTGATCAGTCATTCAAAAACTTACTTTGTTAAACACCATAAGATACATTGTGTATAAGATATGATTATTACTTTACCATGAAATCAAAATAGATACAGTATATATGTCAAACAATTGTAGTTATTAATTTACATCAGCAGAATTTCAAGTGACGGAATAATACTGCGTATGAAACATATTTGGCAGTGTATGTATAATAAAGATAAGTTGTTTTGTTTTCTTTTTAAAACGCCACGTTGCCACAATGAGTCCACACATATCACGACAGTTCATATCCCACTCATTGGGCAGCTCTATAAGAGTACAGGACACTCTGAATAGTGGCTTCAGATATAACACAAGTATATATAATACACAGATATACACAGGTATACATACATATGCATGCATACATATAATAGCAGTAGTAACAATGTTTAAATTTTAAATGTTAAAAATTTTGATATAAATAATTTCATAGTATAACTATAGATTGGATACAAAATTTTGAAAAAGTTTCTGTTCTTTTGTTTTATATAAAAACCTGAGCACTTGACAGTGCGATATTCCTTGATGGAACGAATAACAAAATCACCTGTCTCATCAACCTGCACAACTCTACAATACATCTTACATTTATAAATTCTAAATGCAATAAAAGAAAGTTATATATCTTTATCAATTCAGTATTATCTAAATAAAACCCTACAGCAATATGTTTCCAAGTAATTGTGAAATTAATACAGGTACTTGCGACCTTTCATATATGTTGTACATTAATACAATCAAAAATAAGGTGCTTTGTGTTTTCGATTTCATTTCTACACAGTTTACACTTATTTGTAACAGTGTTGTTCAATAAGTTGTGTATTAGTTTATAATTAAACTCTGCTAAAGATTTGTCTTCAATGTATATAACTTTCAATAAAAATATTGATTCCAATTCCTTTTTATCTGTTATTTGGAACTCTCTACTTAACTTTGCAAGCGAGGGTTTTTGGAATTTATGTTTTATCAAAGTAGAATAGAAAGTTTTAGTTTTATGTGGTAAACATACATTTTTATCAATATTTTTGGTTTTAATGTAGGGAATTTTAGAAAAATCATATCCGCGTTGAAATTTTTAAAAAATATGTCTTATCATCTTATACTCGCATAGCCAGTTCATTTTCTTAGTAAGACAATCATAAATTTGTTTACCTGATTTTAATAACCCATCCTCATTAAAATATCTTTAACATATAAAATTCCACTTTTTATCCAATCATCGAAACATTGATTTACCTTTGAAGAGAAAATTTGCATTTGACCATATTGGCTGTAGAAGGAATTTTTCAGTGGAGTTAAGAGTTTGGTTTGTGTTGTCTTGACAAAGGTTGGAGCAAGAAAACACCTGTTTATAAAACACTGGAAAATTTTTAAGAATGCCATAATTGTTAGTTGATGTTTCAGAAGTATTAGCTAAATAATCTATATCAAGATTTAAAGTTTTGCTGAACCTTTCTGCATATTTTTGAATGATATGATTACTAGTAATAAGGCGTGGAATCTACATCTTTAATATCCCCTATCAATGTGTTCCTTTTGATTCTATCTTTTTTATTCCATAAAAAAATATATATCAACCTATTCATGTCTTTTATAAACTTAGGATCGGGTAATTTTAAAATACTTGCAACATAAGTCAATTTTGATAAAGCCAATGAGTTAATGAGTGTACATTTTCAATGAGTTAATGAGTGTACATTTTCAATGAGTTAATGAGTGTACATTTTCAATGAGTTAATGAGTGTACATTTTCAATGAGTTAATGAGTGTACATTTTCAATGAGTTAATGAGTGTACATTTTCAATGAATTAATGAGTGTACATTTTCAATGAATTAATGAGTGTACATTTTCAATGAGTTAATGAGTGTACATTTTCAATGAATTAATGAGTGTACATTTTCAATGAATTAATGAGTGTACATTTTCAATGAGTTAATGAGTGTACATTTTCAATGAGTTAATGAGTGTACATTTTCAATGAGTTAATGAGTGTACATTTTCAATGAGTTAATGAGTGTACATTTTCCAAATAATGATAGTTTCCTTCTTTTCCATGATTCAAATAACATTTGAATTTCGTGATATATTTTCGTCCAGTTTTTATTGTAACATTCAATCTTATCTTGACCTATATAAATACCTAAACATTTTACGGCTTTCTTAGTTACCTTTATTCCCTCGACTGTTTCAAGGTGGTTTCTCAGGTTTCCGAGTAAAATACATTCTGTTTTTGTGAAATTTATTTTTGATCCTGCTAATTCACAGAAACTTTTAATGGTGTTTATTGCATGTTTTAGAGAATCTGTATCACTTAAAGCCAGTGTCATGTCGTCTGCATGTTGAATATTTTTAATTTCATTTTCTAAGTTTTTATTTTAAAACCGTGAATCGAATTATTAGATTTTATTTTATCTGATAGAATTTCTGCAACAAATAGGTATAAAATCTCGGAAATTGGACAGCCTTGTCTAATTCCCCTGTGCATCTGGCATGTTCTAGAGATCCAGCCATTATTTTTTAAACGGAAGATAGGGTTTTTATAAAGTATTTTTATCCATTCAATAAAATTAATTCCAAAATTAAATGTTTCTAGAGTTTTGAACAGAAAATTCCACTCAACTGAATCGAATGCTTTCTCAAAGTCGAGAAATAATAATAAGCCCTCTTGATTATTGTTTTCCCAGTAATAAAAAATATCGAATATTAATCGTGCGTTGCTTCCTATAAATCTTCCTTTTATATATGCTGTTTGTTCGTTATTTATGTAATCATCGATAACTTTTTGTAAACGACGAGCAAATATGAATGCAATTATCTTGTAGTCTGTATTTGTAAGGCTAATGGGTCTGTCATTTTTTAATAGGAATTTCTCTCCTTTTTTGTGAATTAATGATATGACAGCAAGTCGTTGGGAAAAAGACATTTCATTTGAGAAAAAAATTTCTTTAAGCATTCCAAAAAAAAAGTTCCGATAACTGATCCCAAAAGCATTGATAAAATTCAGTTGGTAAACCGTCTAGACCTGGCGATTTATTGTGTTTCATACTCATAACAGCTTCTCGACATTCATCTAAAGTTGGAAATTGGTCACAATTATCTCTCGCACTCTCAGATAAACATTTAATATGGCTATTATTTAAATAACTCTGAATGTCAGAAGAATTTATATTTTTAGTATCATACAGATTTTCATAAAAATTACACATTTCACTCAAAATATCTTCATCAGTAGTTAAAGTTTCTTTTCGTTCGTTCTGTAGTTGATTAATAACATTCTGTGATTGATGCTTTTTTTCTAGACTTAAAAAGTACTTTGTGTTTTTTTCACCTTTGTCAAGCCACTTAGCGCGTGACCTAATTTGAGCTCCTTTTGCTTTTTTATCATACAAGTTATTTAATTGCAACTCCAAGTCTCTCTTTTTATTCATATCAATTTGGAGATGTGGGAGAGATTCTATTTCATTTATTTCTTTTTCAATGTTTGAAATTGTATTCTTAAGATTTTTTTGCGATTTGATTGAAAAATGTATAGAAAATAGCTTAATTTTATGTTTTAAATTTCCCCATTTTTGCGTGTTTGTTACTTGTGAGTTTTTTATATTTTGTATAATATTTACAATTTAGTTTTTATATTCGCTACTTTTTAAGTAGGAAGTATTTAATTTCCAGTAAACTGTTCCTCTCTTGTTATCGTGTATATTAAGATCAAATCTAATTGCTTTTTGGTCAGACATTCTGGTTCTATTAGAATGAGTTCCTGGAATTTTCCGTAACATGGGAGATTTGCATTTATTTAGAAAAGTTTTACTAATGAATACAAAATCGATTCTACTTTTGGGTATGTCAGAAGCATCACACCACGTGAAACCATCTGTTTTATCATGTTTGCTTGTCCATAAATCGACAAGATTTAACTGAAATATTATGTCATTTAATACTTTAGAGCTTTTATCTGTACAATTATTTATTTTACAGTTGAAGTCTCCACATATAATAATATTGGATGAAATGTTCGAGTAATTATTAATGAAAGTTCTTAGTCTTTTGAAAAATTGGATTCTACATGTTTCATTATTTGGTGCATATATATTAATTAAAGTCAATTCTATGTCGTTCAATTTCACGTTGATTAATAAGTTTCGTCCGTCGTTTGATCTGTGAGTATTAAGAATATTAATGTCTAATCCATTTTTAGTCAATATTGAAATAACCTCTGCTAAATGTTGAATCAGAAAAGCAGTGTATAGCTTTTCCATACCATGAAAAATTATACAACGATTGGTTTTCTTCAATGAAATGCGTTTCCTGTAAAAATACAATATCGATTTTTGAATGTTTTAACCAATTATAATATTTTAAACGCTTTTCTTTGGTATTTAAACCTCTTGCATTAACAGACAGAAATTTAAGGTTGTCCATGCTTCCATGCTTCAAACAAAAAATCATACTAAAGAAAAACATTTCTATTTACCTTAAACAGAAACAAAGACATTGTCCATTTGAAGTCCGAGTTAAGGGTTTGGATCTTATGCGAGCACAAAATGTTAGGGTGAAATTAGCCCTTTCCGCCTCGATTTTTAGAGTCAAATGCATTTCCTTTAGGAGATGCCGTTTTGGTTCCCGAGACGACACTCTTCATCTGTGTGAGAGTCGCTTGATGAGATCTGGTTCTCTCTCTTGGGGTAGTCTGTGTGAGAGTCGCTTGTTTAGATCTGGTTCTATCTCTAGGGGTATTCTGTAATAATAAGCACACTGTGGTGATATCATAAACTAAATTGTAACAACACAACTAGGATATGTACATACACAGTATAAGTGAAACCGAGTTGAAGTTAGTGTCTCGTGCACAACGTACTATATGTCTTAAATGCTGCGAGATTGTCATGAACATCTGATCAGATGCTATTGGATTAAGATTAATGGAAGAAGATATCTGTGAGGAACTTCTCCACGAATCCTGATTCTTTTCCTCGATGTTTTCATTCCTCATTTCATTCCTAATTTTTCTCTACTTTAGAAAGTTGTAAATGGAACATGAAATTCAAAACACAAGCTTACTAGTATACATCATATGTAACTCCCAGATACAGGAGTAAAGATGCTAAACTTTCATTTGTTTCTAGAATAATTTGAAATCCTCATCCGGAGTAGTTTTGCCACAATTGAGAGAATGTCACTACAACTGTATTGTAATAGTACGATAAACCACCGGTAGCATTCAGTGAATTGCTTATGACGTCATTCATGACATACATTTTCAAAGTGTTCACCTTTCAACAGTTAATGCTATGGAATATCGCTCACAACCTTTTGTCTTTTAAATAAATGAATTTCATTTTGAAAACAATTGCTTACAGGAGTTATGAGATTGATCCCTGTTCGTTATCGTCAACTTTCATATACGCATTAACTTTTAATGAAATGTGAATGCCGGCGTGAATCGTTTCCAAACCTCATGCATTTTCAAAATGAAATTTAGTTTTTATTAGATTTACATTCTAATTTCATTTTTTTTCGGAATTCCCAAACGTAAAACAAACGTATTATATTTATTAAGATTCATGCCTGCAATGCTTACAGCTGCCTTGCATGCATGAGGAAATAAATATCATTGCAATTTATCAAACCATTGGTAATGTAAAAGATTTTAAGAGACGATAATGAATTAAATGAAATCTGCAAGAATGTTTAACACCAACGATATTTAGGAAATGACGACAGCATTTATAAGACACCATGATGTGTCCAGAAATTGATATGTGACCAGGTTTCCTGAGAATATTTCTGGCATCGCATGATCATTGTAGTGGAATGGACTTGGAAATTAGGGGGAAAAAGATTGTATTATTTCACTTAAAATGTTTTGATAAAATTCTAAATCAATAAAAAGATAACGTTATAGAAGCCAACCTCTTATGCAGGTACCCTAACCATTTGAAAAGTAATGATACGAACTTGTGGGAGAAGTTATCCACATGTATCAATCGAATTGAATTCTCAAATAGTACTGAAATTGATCAAAACCTTCTTTTTTTTTTTGTTGCAAAATGAACATTAAAACGTATGGGGTGTCTACACCACCATTCCTAACAATAAATCAAAGTCAAGGCTTTTCTACATTATAGACAGATGTTACTTGGAAATTTTCACACATATGTATCTTTTGATCACTCTTAAAAACAACATACATTCTTAAACAACACGCTGATACCACGCACAAATACTGTAAACTTGTTATAAAAATGCTGGCTTTCCTTATTGACGTCAATAGTATTTACATACTTTTTGGAGATCAGGTCTACTAAATATCTTTTGGAATTAACATGGGTACAAATATTGCTCCAATATTAGCTGATCTGTCTTTCATTAAAAAAACTTCCACAGGAGACAAAGAAATTCCTTGCTGTGGCATGTGCTCAATACCGTATAAGTAGAAATTTTTCGCAAGGATTTCATTTTGGCAATATTAGCGACAGGTTTGAGGTCACTGAATTTTAATATCGCTAATATTTATTCCACAGCAGAGGTGAAAGCTATCTTTCTTGGAATAACAAAGTCGCTATGATTAGATTAGATTACTGACAAACAAGTTGATGGTACAGGGGTTACAACAGTCTCGATTGAAGTCAGCATTTCGCAAATTCTATGGTCGTTATAACGATCTAGTTCGTCAATACAACCTATCTTTGGGTCAAATGCTGTCTGACGTGTTTCATAAAGATTGTTAAGCCGTTCTTGGCACACTGATTTTGACTGCGGATAACTCCGTTTACCTGCTCAGGATATAAGGCTCACGGCGGGTGTGACCGGTCAACAGGGGATGCTTACTCCTCCTAGGCACCTGATCCCACCTCTGGTGTGTCCAGGGGTCCGTGTCTGCCCAACTATCTATTTTGTATTGCTTATAGGAGTTATGAGATTGATCACTGTTCGTTATCTTCACCTTGCATTCATGCACAAATCGCTAAATTTGTGTCTCGTTAAAAATACCATTTAAGCGGTATTTAAAAAAATCGACGCGACACCAATCTATTTCTTAACAATATTTTCTTCCATTGATAAGTTGATTTGATCTCAGAGAACTCAAACTTAAAGACATGACGTAGTCTTTCATATCAGCTTCATGTGTGAATGCTTTATGTAGATATTAACGGCACACTAAGACAGGACAGACGGGATGACCTTAGCTTCTTCAGTGTCAATTTCCCAAAATTAAGTAGAAATATCAAAACATTACCTGCATAATCAAGACTTCTCTACTAGGTCGATATGTGAGCGCATGTTCTGCATATGATCATTTTTTTTAACCATGACGTGCTACGAACAAATATATTGGTGTTATAGAGATATCAGTTGTTGAAATCAGCATTTCGCAAACCTATGGTCATTTTAATGATCTTTTTTGCAGATACAAACCTGTCATTAAATCGAATAATGTTTGAGGTATTTCATACCTTTAGTTTACCCTTTCATCACATAATGGATTTGACTGCGAATTACACCTTTTACCTTATCAAGATATATAGTTCATAGGGTTGTGACCGGTCAACAGGGAACACTTACTCCTCCGAGACACCTGGTTCCACCTCTGATGGGGTTAGGGGTCCAAATTGGTCCTTTTGTTAAAGTTGAATTCTTTATAACTTTTATGACATTGATGACTGTTGATTTCCTTCACAGTTTTTACATTAGACAAATTGATGAAGACATTTATTCTTACCCCCAAATGACTTGATGACTAACAAGAAATGGTCTGCAAAATAATTTTTTTTAAAGTCGATAAAGTAAAATTTATACGGCACCAATTTTGATGCACTAGATGCGCATTTCGACAAATAATATCTCTTCAGTGATGCAAGCCGAAATTTTTGAAATCCGAAATAACAATAAACTTGTAAGAGCTATTTTAGGGAAATACAGAGTGCGGAAAAAAACAACCTGGAGTCAAATTTGTCTAAGGATAAAAGCTATGCATGAGAGAGATAATCCTTAATTTTGAAATGAATTTCTAAATTTTACCACAGCAATTACATATACATCCGTATTTTCAAGCTAGTAACGAAGTACTTAGCTACTGGGATGTAGAGACCCTTGGGTTACTGTAACCTTTCTATTTTTCAATGTCAATGTAGTTAACAACTCTAGATTATCATTAAGTGAATTGAAAGCGCACAATCATAATTCATGAGGTAGTTCAACGAAATTTAGAGTGCATTCCTTCAACGATTCACAGCGCACTTCTTTTCAAATTCATATCTTTTGTAACGTTCAATGTATTTCATTGTTGTTCTGATTTATGTCTTAGATCTTATGATTTCGAAGAAGAGCACACCTGTTTCAAATTCGGAGAATCGCGTATGGAAGCTGTTCAAGTCATTGACATACAAGACGTGCTGTCATTTAAATTGATTTCATTTATATTTCTGATACATATTCTAATATTGGATTTCATACCAAATTGTCAATTCAGGATTTTAGTATCTGCGATATGACCAACTCAACGGTAGAGCTTTCTCTTTGAAACCAGGATTGATCGAATATTGTTGAACGTCCATCTCAAGAATCTTTCACTCATATGGAGACGTCAGCATTGCCGGTGAAGAGCTGCAAAATTCAGAAAGTCGTGAGATCAAACCCGCTCATGTCACGATGGCGTGAAACCTAAGACGTAAATATAAGATACAATTGCTCCTTTGCCAAACGCTCCGCATTTAGAAGTGAGAATAACGGGTCTTTCGAATATGACCTTAAAACGGAGGTCCCGTATCGCGACAGGCGTTAATATGTGAAAGAACCACCTCACATCCCACCGCACCTAAGCTTCACGTACAGCTGGTGACGTATCATTATGATTGAAAAATACTGAACAGAACATAAAACAAAACATATATGATATAAATGTTATTATAATATCCACATCGTGTCTAAGCATTAAAGATTCGTGACGCATCACAAAATGTCTCAATGTAATTATAGCAGCAGGGTAATTGGGATTTCAAAAACGACTCGTATACCTGTTGGTACTAAATATCTGTTTTAATTGATTTAATGTACATCTTATTCACACATATTTGGACAGAGATATTAAATAACGCGCGTCAAATGTCAGAAAAAAAAAATATCCAAAAGCTTTAGAATGGTTTCTGGCTGGAGTTTTACAAGATTGCGTTTTTTTTTTCTTTCTTGGAACTGTTCAATTATTCAATTTCCGAAATGCTTATCTTTTGTAACGTTCAATGTATTTCATTGTTGTTCTGATTTATGTCTTAGATCTTATGATTTCGGAGAAGAGCACACCTGTTTCAAATTCGGAGAATCACGTATGGAAGCTATCCAATTCATTGACATACAAGACGTTCTGTCATTTAAAGGGACTGATTCACAATTTTTTCCCAAATTTTGTTTTTCACTTTAAATGATCAAAATATACAGTCTAATATGTTTAGAAGGTTTCATAACAAAAAATAAAGTTATTTATCATGGCAGAAGCTCATTATAGAGAGTTTATTATTTGTTTTGAAAACAATGATTGAAGTGTGTTATTGTTTACGAAGTTTTCAAAATGAATGGATATTGACCCAATCCTATTATATATATATATCACATATCAAGTATACTTTAGATAAAATGTGTCATTTAAAAGTTAAAATTTATGATTGTACAAAATCAAAATGCTTTAATTTACGAAATTAACGTTTCACTGGTTTGTTTGTTTAAATTAAAGACTCGAGTCTTTGTTTACATAAAACAGAATTATGGCTAAAATATTGCTCTTATTCTTGCGTTCAGAGGGTCCAAATTTTGGTTGTCAACATTAAATGAGTTATATCTTAAATTTTAACATCAATAATGAAAATTATTTCTTTCGAAAAACGGTGAACCAGTCCCTTTAAATTGATTTCATTTATATTTCTGATACATATTCTAATATTGGATTTCATACCAAATTGTCAATTCAGGATTTTAGTATCTGCGATATGACCAACTCAACGGTAGAGCTTTCTCTTTGAAACCAGGATTGATCGAATATTGTTGAACGTCCATCTCAAGAATCTTTCACTCATATGGAGACGTCAGCATTGCCGGTGAAGAGCTGCAAAATTCAGAAAGTCGTGAGATCAAACCCGCTCATGTCACGATGGCGTGAAACCTAAGACGTAAATATAAGATACGATCGCTCCTTTGCCAAGCGCTCCGCATTTAGAATTGAAAATAACGGGTCTTTCGGATATGACCTTAAAACGGAGGTCCCGTATCGCGACAGGCGTTAATATGTGAAAGAACCACCCCCCTTCACACCGCACCTAAGCTTCACGTACAGCTGGTGACGTATCATTATGATTGAAAAATACTGAACAGAACATAAAACAAAGCATCTATGATATGTTATTATAATATCCATATCGTGTCTAAGCATTAGAGATTCATGACGCATCACAAAATGTCTCAATGTCATTATAGCAGCAGAGTAATTGGGATTTCAAAAACAACTCGTATACCTGTTGGTACTAAGTATCTGCTTTAATTGATTTAATTTACATCTTATTCACACAAATTTGGACAGAGGTATTAGATAACGCGCGTCAAATGTAAAAAAAAAATATATATATCTAAAGCTTTAGAATGGTTTCTAGATGAAGTTTTACAAGAGTGGTTTTTTGTCTTTCTTGGAACTGTTCAATTATTCAATTTCCGAAATTCTTATTATATCTATACATATAGCTTAGACTCAAACCGGGATAGGTTTACAGTATTTACATATGAAATGGTGCACTATGATTATATAAACGTAACATGTTGAAACTTCCATAAAAAGCAAAGCGATAATTCATTATAATGTGTAATTCAAGGTAACCTTCAAACTCGTATCCGCATATCTGTTCGTGTATTGGAACACTTATACAGATTTTTTTGTGTAAAAATCTTCTCAACTCAATAGCATTTATTTACAAAATAGTAAGCTTGGAAATGAAAAGGTTTTACGACAATATCTAGCTAGAGAAGACCAATAGGATATGATGTTCCTCTTCTATTTATGTACGTTGACATAATCTTCATGTTCTTTTATTTCTGAAAAAAAAAGCATATTATGGAACTCTTTCAGGTTTATGCAAAGATAAAACATACTCATTCTCCTGTGGTATTTATTTTGCTGAAATACAATAGTATCTCAAATCCATAATAATGTAAACCTTATACGGTACCAATTTTGATGCACCAGATGCGCATTTCGACAAATAATGTCTCTTCAGTGATGCTCAACCGAAATGTTTGAAATCCGAAATAACAATGAAGTTTTAGATCTATTATAGGTAAAAACAGTGTGCCAAAAAAGTGGAGTCAAATACGTCTAAGGATAAGAGCTATGCGTGAGGGAGATAACCCTTAATTTTCAAATTAATGTTTCTAAATTTTATAACAGCAATTAAATATACATCCGTATTTTCAAGCTAGTAACGACGTACTTAGCTACTGGGATGTAGAGACCTTGAGGACTAACAGTCCACCAGCATAGGCCTCGACCCAGGGGTCATAATGTCAAACTTATACGGTACCAATTTTGATGCACAGGAGATGCACAGGAGAACTGATCCCACCTCTCATGCATCCAGTGATCTGTGTTTGCCCTTCGTTTTCTTTGATGTTGTTGTGGAATATTTAAGACTGTTCTTTTTCCTCACGATGCTGTTTACAGATAACAAAAGAAATATATTAATTATAAGATTATGTTTTAATATAGGTTTTCCATTATGGTTTTTCTTTGTTTTACGTTCCGTCAAAAATTTGTCACTCATACTGACACATCACCAGCTGTACGTGAAGTACCACGACTTCAGGTGAATATTAAGAGCACAAGTCTGTAACCATAAGGGGTTTTAAGTGTATCAACGCCAGACGCGACACAGACCTCCGTTAAGTTTATATCTGAAAGACTAAAGGTTTGGAAATTTAGGAGCCGAGCATTTTTCGAAAGAGCATTGCGTCTTTAGTTTGATGCATTCATGGCCACGAGTGCGTTCTAAATCACGACCCCCGGTTATGTCTATTATATATCAGAGAGAGAGAGAGAGAGAGAGAGAGAGAGAGAGACGAAGGTGTGATACGGCTCACACAAACCCCTTGTGATATACCCATGCGCGCTGTGTCCGATTACCGGAGAAATTGACCTAAGATACTGATCAGATACTACTAAAATTCCGGATATATCTAGAAGAAGATATGTGTAAGGGATTTTCCCAATACCATCTTAAATTAGATCACGTTTCTCGATTTTCTTTTTCCTCTTATTAACATGTTATTGTATGTCAGAACGTTCATCTTGGAAACTAACATTTAAAACACTCATATCGAAAAATTGTCATATCTTGTGTCATTCTAGCTGCAGAATTGTAGCCCACTGATAAAATACTGGGACAGATCAGAGAGCTACAGATCCAACCCTTCTAAAAACCTTCGATTTGCGGTAGCTTTTTGTGCGCCGTAAATAGAAGGTTTTTATAAGTGGTGGGTCTGTAGGTCTCTGATCTATCCCAGTAATTTCTCAAAGAGCTACAGTTCTGCAGCTAGTGTCATCCCAAAAATAAATTTATTAAACAGCATTCTGATTCTACAGAGGTACTGATTTTGATATAGACGTTAGACGTTAGAAGCAAACTCAACCATATTACAAACTCAACGACTCCAGCCTCTTCATCGTCATCTTCCTATATCTATGTTGCAATATTCCATAATCCCCTACATATCCCTTAAATGATTCGATAGGGAAGAACAAGTTCTGTGTTTGAGAATGTTTAAAATGAGGCCTGCTACTGAAAATTAAATTCATATTGAATTTGTTTCAATAGTGTGCTTTAAAGTACCACGTAAGCTGTTCGTAAATTCTATTGTCGTTAGAAATTATAAATTTACTCCGATTTACAAATACACTCCGTCCTTTATATACTGAGTTTGATTGCGGATTACTCCGTTTACTTGATCAAGGTAGAGGGCTCACGGCGGGTGTGACCGGTCAACAGGGGATGCTTATTCTTCAGATGCATCTGATTCCCCCTGTGGTGTGTCCAGATGGCCGTATTTGTCTTGTTATTTTTTCTCAAACATTTCTTTAATTTTTCTTCATTGAAGTATTATGCGTATATCTAATTGTTATGAAATCGTTTACGTTCAATGGGTGAAGTCATATGAATTAACTTGATGATATATGTGCTGCATTATTTGGATATTATCAAAGAAATAAAAGTAAGTAATTTTATCTAGTAATATAAGTTATATACTTTATACAAGTTATGTAATCTAACTTATAGTCGGTTTAAGAGCTCTGTACAGCTCATGTTATTTGTTTATGTCTGTACACAATGCCGACGTTAGATAAAATTTACTTACTTACTTACTAAGTTGACTAAAATGAATTTAAAACCAATCAAGACGATTTCTTATCTATTGGTTCCTTATATTAGGGAGATAAAAAATGACATTTTTCGAAATATCCCATCGGTCATAGGTAGTGATTGCTGCTTCGAAAAACGCTCGGCATTTAGAAGGGAGAATCACGGGTCTTTCGGATATGACCTTAAAACCAAGGTCTCGTGTCGCGACAGGCGTTGGCACGATAAAGAACACTGACTTCTACGGCCCTGAGCGCTAAGCGTAGGTCTAAATTCGTGGTACTTCACCTACAGCAGGTGGCGTCTCAGTATGAGTGAAAAATTCTCGCCAGGACGTAAAAATGAATCAATTATTTAATCGAAGTATCCATAGAACACTTTCATTGATAACAGACAATCAGATGGTAGGGAGAGGCAATTTGAGTAATAGAAACTTGTAAAATGTAATTGAATTTAATGCTTAACTTAAAATAAGTTTTAATACGACTATATGCATATATTGTAAACGAAACTCATTTCATCGGTGACGTTTCTAATTATATTTACACTAGTGCTGCTCGCTCGCGCACATCTATCATAAATGGAAGGTAAAGACAACGAACAGTGATCAATCTCGCAAATATATATGTAAAGGATATAAGCCTCAAACTGTCCATTCTGTGAGAGAAAGAACTGATCGAGGCCCGTAGGGCCGATATCAGTTCTTTCTCTCAGAGAATGGACAGTTTGAGGCTTATATCCTACTTAAAACGTTACATATTTTGTTCTAAGAATGGACAGTCTCAGGTAAACCCATTGAGAATGATAATCATGAATAAAGCTATTTTTGAATAGTCTGACAATATAACCAGTCGTGCGTAGACGTCTGTTTCTTTTGTTCACTTATTGGACAGTGTCAGGTAAGTTGTCTTGTACTGCAGTTTTTATATTCACTCACTCTATAGTACTGAGCCATATCAACATGTCTTCCTTTGATGGGATTTTCATTGCACAATCAAAATTTAAGGATTTTAATGAAAATACTGCAAATATTATCTTAATGAGTGTTATATTCTGGATATGGAAGGTGAGAAAGTTATGGAGCCAAATTTTGATTTGAAAAGCATTGCGTTTTCGAATATTTGGATGAGGAAATAATTAACGTCAGCCTAAAGAACTCAATACGCCCAACTCGTGAAAAGAAATTATTCATGAAAGCGAAAATAAAATTAGGATATGCTAATAAAGAAAACATAAAGAAAAGCGTCGCGTTGTGAAGAAGTTTTGGAATGTGTCTCTGAATCCAGCGAAATTCAAATACGGTATGGAAATATGTCTTTCAAATTTAAGTTTTGATGCGATATAATGGCCAATGGAATTTAAAAAATTGGGAATCTTAAAGTTGAAGCAGAGAATTCTACCAAGGGGAAATATCGTTTTAAAGCTGCATGGTCCGAATTACATTTTTTTTTCATTTCGTAAAAACGCTATTAAATCATCGCACGTATGACATATCATACATTATTCCACCTGTTTTAACCAAAATTTGATTTTAAATCGATGTTTACAAATAAAAACGTCACTCTGCCATTTCAAGTGACAGTCACGTGACCAGTCAAACTTTTAGATCATCGGTGGCCTTATCTATGTAAAGCTGTGTATTTTGTTACAATAGTATCGTGTCATAAGTTTAATAGAAATAAAAATATCAAATACCTCTTAGTAATTCGTTGTTTTACGCTCTTTTAGCCTTAAAACTAGGCAATTGCGTATGAGTTAATACATCATGTTGGGATTCCCCTGACGCACGCGGGTCTATTTATAGACGTCTAACACTGTATAATTTATGCGTTATCTGGAACACCTTGGGCCTTTCACCGAAAACACCGTGTTTTGGGTGAAAGGCCTGAGGTTTTCTGGATGATTTATATATGTACCACACTGTATTTAGTATATTTACTTTCTAAATAATAGTCTCACTGTTTTCTTTTACATGCAGAAGTTTTCAAGCATGTAATTAAGGGAAAGTTGATAACTTTATAAAGTAATTAATCTGTTTTAAAGTAATTATGTACAAAAATAATACATGAACTTCGGGTCATACAGCCTTAAGTGTTTTAGTGATTTTTCCTATATCTGTGTTGATTCTTACTTGTAGGGAATTTAAAATTAAATTTGTATCTCTTTGACAAAGGTATGGTCTTTCTCTTATTTTCAGCCTACCTGTAGACGTCTAATAAGTTATTGGATTTACCTGACACTGTCTTAAAAATAATGGACAGCAATTGTCAACTTATTGGACACCTACAGGTAACCCTTTCACTACAAGTGGACTTTCTCCTATATAAAAGCCTAAAAAGACAAAGGATTGCGTAACAAAAATGTGTTAATAGAAAATTATTCTTTACACTAACCAATATCTACTTTAAAATATTTTATCTTCGATATCTTCACCAATTGAACTCATGAATGTGAACAATGCGCGTATGAATCTTGATAAATATAGCACAACTATTTCAACAGCTGGGAATATCCCAAAATAAATGATTGATTGATTGTATATTGTTTATTGTCCCTCTCGAGAATATTTCACTCACATGGAGACGTCACCATTGGCGGTGATAGACTGCAAAATTTAGGCCTATGCTCGGCGCTTATGGCCATTGAGCAGGGAGGGATCTTTATCGTGCCACACCTGCTGTTACACGGGACCTCATCCGAAGGACCGCCCCATTTAGTCGCCTCTTACGACAAGCAAGGGGTACTGAAGACCTATTCTAACCCGGATCCCTACGGGATCCAAAAGAAATGAAAACAAAATGTAAATATAGAAAATAAATCTATTAATTAAATATACCAATACTTCATTAATACAAGTCAATATTTTGCTGACATTGTCAGGTATTATCATTTCATATAGTTTATCACAATAAAACAAATTTTGGTCTGGTTTGCAACTCGGAGAAAACATATTTTCATTATCTAAAACTACTTTTAAAAATCTGTGGAGATTTACGCTATTCACATTTTTTTTTTGCGTTTTGTTTGTTGCATTGTTTTGGTTTAGTATATGACAGTTGGTACCATTCATGCAACCTTTGAACAACATATCTAATTCATTATGCAACATTACCAGAACTGTGCGTGTTCCCCAAGATGGATCAGGAATGGCGTGACTCGGCCTTATGAAGTTTTAAACACTGTAGTATTACGACAGGGACCCGTAGTTTGTCATATCAATATAAAATTTGGGGTTAATATATGGCAACAGTGGACTCCGAAGCACGTTGAAAAAGAATTTCATGAAAGCCATAGGATTATTTCTATGATCATATTATATATAATTATGTCAGTTGTGCTAGTTTGCATTAAGTGCATTTAAAATCTCGCTTCATTGTGCAATGTTGCTCTCAATTCCTGTCCGATATAAATCTATGTCGACACAGATCTCGTGTGATTTTTTTGAGTTCTATCACCCTATATTGTTTTTACAATTCTACTTTAAAAATTCTAAAGGGGCGATATAATATTTTTTTTTATTGCCAAACAAATCAAACAACACAGCTCGGTATCGCACAAAATCAATAACTTGAAGAAAAGAACATAAATAACGTTATGTTTTACATTTCTTTTAATGCCGTTTTTCCAATTTAGACGTAAAACGCAACAAGCCCGACATTGTCGTAACGGTTCACATTACTATGACACATGTTTTAATGTTTACAATGTTGCTATTTTTGTTCGTCACATGATCGGATACAATTACCACCGCGGTGGTCTAGAGGTAGGGCGTTCGAATCCCGTCCCCGACAGACCTAAGTCGTTAAAACAGGTAGTGACAGTTCCATCGCCAAACACTCGATATCAGGTGTGAATGTCACGGGTCCTCGGAGATAACCTTAAAAACGGATGCCCCGTGTCACAGTAGGTGTGGCACGCTAAAGAACCCTCACTGCTCAATGGCCGTATACGCAGAGCATAGGTCGAAATTTACAGCCCTTCCCCGGTATCGGTGACGTCTCCATATGAGTGAGACATTCTCGAGAGGGACTTTAAAGAAGATGCAATACAGTCATGTGGGTGATGTTTCTGGTAAAAAATCAGTACATCAACTTTGAGACAAAAGTTCAAGGGCAAGTCGGCAAATGTTAATTTCGTTCAAGATTTAGAGTCTATATTATTCAAACAGTAATGCTCAAACAATCAGACATTCCATAAACGTATTTTATATGAACAAAAATAGGGAGAATATACAGAATTCAGTGCATTTCCTAGTGTACAATAAATAAATAAGGATAAGATCTCAAAAATACTCAGTTACATTGTGGAATTTCGAATGTGACTGAACATTGCTTTCAAATGAAGAGCTGATTCCAAATAGGGGAGACAAATCTTCAGTACTTGTTGGAAATATTTAACAGTGTTGCTCTCAAAGTAAAGGTAAGGTCCTGTTTCACCTATTTGAAAAGTTAATGCTGATGTTCAAAATTAAACCGGATAGAAGGAAGAGCTCGGCGCGGTATTCAATTATTCTCATTTTGTCGAACATACATACATGATGCATGTGAATGTAACCTTCCGTGCTGTCGCGAGTAATTAATTTACCGACTAAACAAACAGAACGAACGAAATTAAACCATATTCTAAATGCAAATCCTTTGCAATTAAAGTATCATAGTGCAAATCACGCGCTGACCTAGGAATTTACCCCGGGTGCCCGACCCCTCCTTTTTGTGGGAGTGGAAGGTCGGATTGGGGATGTACATGGCCTATACCAGGGGGGGGGGGGGGGCACGGGGGGGGGGGCAATATTTTTCCCTCCAAAAAAAATTCATATAGTAAAATTCACATATAGTGTAATGTATAATTATTTTTAAGCAGAAAGTTCATTTAATTCAATGAGACTCAGAGTCAGTCAGTGTGACTGTCCTTTAGCTTAAATAAAAAAAAATATGAAAAGCACTTAATGCCTTAACATTTCTTAGGGCATCATCCAAAAGGTCGTAATCATGAGGTAATGGTTTGGTTCTTGTTCCTAGCTCCGCATCTGGCGTCAAACCTATGATATGTAGTGACTGTTCCTTTGCTAAGTGCCCGGCATTAGTGTCGTTTAAAGTCCTTTACCGGTATTTGTTGACGACTCATACGAGTGAAAAAATCTCGCAAGGGACGACTGATCAAAAGGTATCTAATATGTGTGACCTTGATTAACTTTCAAGGTCTAATAATTCATTAAATAGCTTGTTCATAGAAACTTCGTCTTGATACAAAAATGTCTATGCCCAACTGCCCTAATACCAGTTCAACGTTTGTATATATTTAAAATCTTTTTGCAAAGCTAATATGATGAATTGTTGACTTTTTTATCATCACAGTTTTTATGGTAAAGGTAAACCCGACAATGTGTGAAGTACTATTTATCAGTGACGTAACACCCCCAATGTGACGTAGGTCATGACGTGTAACAACTTTTTCAAAGTTTGTAAAGTCTCAGGCTGTCAAGACCTGTTTCATTCTTGGTCCAAGAGTAGACACTATCGTATCAGTGTAAGATCAACCTTCCGCACAGTTTTAACTTTGATTATATTTCACAATGTATGCCCAGACGGACGAAAGAAAGGCATTTTTCGAAAAAGTGCACGAAGAAGCAAGGAATGCAGGAAAAAAGGGATGGGGAGCACTAAGTTTTCTTGTTAGACTCAAAGGGCAAATTTTTAAGAAATATTCTCTTCCAACAAGCATACCTAATATCCCAACTTCGAATATTCGAAAAGATGCTGTTTCCTCAGGCTTTATCCAAATGATGCTCCTTCTGAGCTTATCCCGATTCAGATATATGGTGATGGGAATTGTTTATTCAGAACTCTCTCTTTTTTGTGTTTGGACATGAGGACAATTTTAAGGAAATGAGGGTACGAATTGTGTTTGAATTTGTTTCAAACCTGAAGCGCTACACGAATGAAAACACTTTTGTGACCATGTCCAGAAACAAAAGTTCACTTCAATATGTCTTTGAAAGTTCCCTGTCAGAAGAGTGTTTAATTACTGGTGATTTGATTGCTTCGTTGCAAAAGGAAACAATAAAAACAACCCAGAACGGTTACTATTCAAGCCTTTTACATATGTTCGTAGCTTCTAACGTTTTGCAGAAACCAATCATGTTGATTTTCCCCCAGGTGCAAAACCCTGATGTAAACAGACAAGATCATAATCAGCTTATTGTTCCTCTTGACCGTGCTGATGCTGAATAATATCAGGATGCTATCCACATCATGTGGACTCAAACAATTGCTACAAAAATAGTTGGTTGGACACCTAATCATTTTGTTGCCTGTATTCACAAGCATGAGGAACCTCTTTCAAAGCGTTCGAGGTTATCCTTTGAGGATTCTGAACCTCATCGCTCATTTGAACCAAAACAATCACAAGATAGTCCTTCCCCACTCTTGGAGTCTAACACAAATGAGGAGTCTGTTGCAACAGGTAAATTGGGGGAAACTGCAAACAAAGAAACAAACAAACATGTTAATGTTGTTTCCTTTATTGATTCTTCTCTTCTTCAGATGATGATATCTCAGAAATACCAGTTGAAAAGGCCCAGGTTGTACATGAAAAATGGCATACCCCAGAGATCGGTAGTACCCCAAATCAGTCACGGAATATTTTCTTACGAGCAAAAACGTTTGGTAAAAAGATGAGATCTTTCAATGTCTCCTGGTTTGATCGGTGGTCTTGGTTACATTATGTAGAAATCAAAGATGTTGTATTCTGTTTTCCGTGAATAAAATCATTTCAGAAGAAGACTCTCAGTTGTCACAAGAAAGCTAAAAACTTTCGTATCAAGTGGTTTTAAAAACTGGAAAAAAGCAACCACAAAATTCGCCGCACACGAGAAAAGTGATTGCCATAAAGAGGCAATGGAAAGGGAGTTTACGATAAAGGAGGAGGTTAAAGATGTTGGAGAATGTCTTTCAAAGACGCACAAAGTCGAGAAGAAGTCTAACACAGAGATTTTGCTTAAAATCACAAACATTTTGAAGTTTCTTGCTCGACAAGGAATTGCTCTTCGGGGTGACAAAGACGAGAAAAACTTTAATCAACTTCTCATGCTAGAGGCTAAACGCGATCCTCAGCTTCAGGAATGGCTACAACGCAAGACAAATAAGTATGTTGCTCCAGATATACAAAATGAAATTTTGCAGGTGATGGGGTTGCAGGTTTTGCGACAAATTATTGCTTTCATCAAATCGTCTGAATTCTTTTCAACAATGGCAGAGGAAACACGAGATATTTCCAACAAAGAGCAACTTGTTTTATGCATTCGATGGGTTGATCAAAATTTTACCGCTCATGAAGATTTATTAGGGATGTACTGTCTTTCTGACATTGGAGCTAATTCAATAACCCTATCAATTAAACAATGCCCTTTTGAGGTTCGATCTGCCTATCAACAAAGTACGAGGCCAGTGTTATGACATGGCTGTTTCTATGGCTGGTTCAAAGACAGGTGATGCAACACAAATTCATGCACTTGAACCCAGAGTCCTTTACATACACTGTTATGGTCATGCTCTTAACCTAGCTTGCAGTGATTCTATTAAGGGATGTAAGTTGCTTAGAGACACCCTGGACATTGCAAAGGATAAAACAAAATTCATTAAAGAATTTCCAAGAAGGGAGATGATTTTCAATACATTAAAAAATGCCCAAAATCTAGAAAAAACGTCAGCGGGAATAAAGGTTTTAGTGTCCCACAAGATGGACAATAAAAGCCGACACATTTTTGAGCATTTTGTCAAACTATGGAATTCTAAGAAATTCTAAGATATTGGCCTCCAATACTTGCGTGAGGTAGAAATGAGAAACATAATTAGGGAAGTGGCTGCTTATATGTGCAGGTTTGATTTCTTCTTTGGGTGTTTACTGAATGAAAAACTTTTACGTTATAGTGATAATTTGGAAAGGGCTCTGCAGGCTCCAAATATCTCGGCGAGTGATGGTCAAAAAATGGCATCAACGACAATGAGTGCATTGCAAAGTCTCAGAGATGAGACAATCTTCACTCAGTTTTACGAGGAAGTTGTTGATAAAGCAAAACAGATGAACATCGATGATCCTGTTCTTCCTAGAAAACGCAAAATTCCTCGTAAACTTGATGATGGGACAGCAGCACATACTTTTTCATCGTGTGCAGATATGTATAGGAAATATTTCTACGAGGCATTAGATCTGCTTTTAGCAGGCATAAAATCTAGATTTGACCAACCAGGTTACAAAGCTTGTGTTAATCTTGAAAACCTCGTAATTAAGGCTTGCACAGGTCAAACGTTTGAAGAAGAATTCAATTTTGCCACGACCCTATATGATACAGATTTGAAGCCAAAGGATCTTCACTGCCAGCTTATAATGTTAAAGACTGTTTTGCCAAAAAACTTTACGCCAGATATACCAAGTGTGGTTGAATTTTTCAGACATTCAAATGAAAAAAGTATGTTTGCCGAGATCCTCAAAATCCTCAAACTAATTTTGGTACTTCCTGCAACTAACGCTACCAGCGAGCGCTCATTCAGCGCCTTGAAAAGATTGAAAACATCACTGAGATCAACAATGAGCCAAATACGAATAAACAATTTGGTTTTATTGCATGTTCATAAAAATGAGACTGATGAACTGAATCCAGAAAAAATAGTTGAGGAGTTCGTAAGTGAAAGTGAACACAGACTGGCGATTTTTGGAAAGTTTACCGAGTACTAAATACCTCATGACTAACAAATGATTGATAACAAAAGGATAAAGATATAAACAAAAAAGATTTTAAAAAAAATCCTTAACACCCCCCTCCAAAAAAAACTTAAAATCAAAGTTGAGGGGTTTTCTGGGAAACTAATTACATTCTATGTACATAATTAGATTTATGAACATGATGTACACCTCAATGCTTGCACATATTTATGCATTTATCTTTTTACTAATGGTTTTGTCGATATCACTTTTTTGTCGTAAATTACTTTGGTGTGGTCCCCCCCCCCCCCAAGTGATATTGCTTCCTACGGGCCTGAACAATGAAGTTTTAGAGCTATTATAGGGAAAAACAGTGTGCCAAAAAGTGGAGTCAAATTCGTCTAAGGATAAGAGCTATTCGTGATGGAGATAATCCTTAATTTTGAAATGAATTTCTAAATTTTATAACAGCAATTAAATATACATCCGTATTTTCAAGCTAGTAACGAAGTACTTAGCTACTGGGCTGTAGATATCCCCGGGAACTAACAGTCCACCAGCAGAGACCTCGACCCAGGGGTCATAATGTAAAACTTATACGGTACCAATTTTGATGCACCAGATGCTGCATGAAAATATACAAAACGCATTAGTTTGTATATAGTTGTCAATCTTGAAGGGGTGGGTATCTGGACCCATGCTGGATCTACCTTGCAATTAAACACAAATTTGGTGGTGGTGGTGGTGTTAGGTTTGATAATTTAAAAAAATGTCATGGAAAGTGGAAGTTGACGATGGAGAAGCTAAAATCATCCCGTTTGTAATACAGGTGAGTTGTCTGTTTGCCGTTAATGTCTACTTTTAATAAAATATCTAAGTATGAAGCAGAAGTGGACGACTCTTTGGTGTCTTTTATTTCGAGCTCACAGGGATATATTGAATCGATATATGGATGAAATTTATTATTGTTAATAGACAAAACGTCGTCGATATATCTCAATGTGGAATTGAAGGTCACAGCAAGATATTTATCTTCTCACGTAGAAGTTGTTGAATAAACACTGCTTCATATGAATATAGAAACAGGTCAGCTAACAAAGGAGCACAATTAATGCTCATATGAAGCCTATATGTAAAGCACATATGTAAATATGGTAACAATCCACATCCCTGGGTAAATATAGTGGTTGAACCACCTTTAATATGCAGCTAATAAAGATAAGTAGAATCCAATGAAATGGCTGTGTCATCTCAGGAAACTAGACAGAGATTAAATTTCATTTTAGAATATTGAAACACAATATTGTATCATTCTTTCAGAATTAGTTTTTGTATTACCGATAAATTCAATCAATCAATAGCCTCGAAATTTATTCATTTTGATATAATGCCATTCTATGTGAAGAAAGCTGCACCAAACAGTAGTCATACCTCATTATGTACTAATGGAGTCCAACACATTGATCTGGATAAATCATTCATACTAACAAAATACTCACATTTAGCTGATCAATCTATAATCCGATCTCGACGAGATTTGTCCGAAAACTTGATTAAGAATATGCGACGGGTCTGCATTAGGACTATGAAAGATATCATAGGAGTTGTGAGATAGATCACTGTTCGTTATCGTCACCTTTCATAATGAATATTGGTAAGCGTACTTTACACAATATATGTAAATCTTTTAAATGATATATATAACTATCTTGTAAACACACACCTGCAATTTTAAAATCATTTTATTGCTACTTATTGACAGAACTAAGATAAAAATGAATTATAATAAACATAGATTATTGATTTTAGATAAGAAATACATATAAGTAATATAATATATATATATATATAAAGTTGATAAATGCATAATAAGTTAAAACAACTGTAGTATATATGGGAAAGAGTCACATTGTATTTCAACCCAGGTTGATATTTGCTCTCCGTTGTCAGTGTAATTTCAAAATAACAAGAAAGAAAGACACTGTTTAATTTATTAAATGAAATCATGCATTTAGAAGTTTATATTACATACGTTTTATACCCCCCCCCCCTCCTAACTGAATATAATTCTATGTGTATTTAACAGAAAAAATAATATCTTGAAATTGCAAAGGGAAAGCTCGATCCGCAGACCAACAAAGGTAGGCCCCGAGTGTTTGTGTACAGCCGAATTCATATAGTTCATAACGAAAGAATTTAAATCACAATACCAATGGCATGGGTAAGCGTAAAACAAACCGAAAAAAAATGTTCAGATTACGACACAAATTAACATCTCTCTTACTTATCATGCTGTTTACATCAAACGATACAAATCTTAACCTTTGTATATTTGAAATTGACTATATGATTTGAATGGATGTTTTCTATAATGTCTGTTATGTGTATCAAAGAAGGGTAAAGGTGGTATGTGGCTCACACCTAGTTCCTTGCAATTTATTCATGACCACTCTGTCCCGGAACGAAGTCCAAATCCAATAAATACAAGAACAAAACAAACAAAAACAAAGCATAAAGTACAACGTGGTCCGTATGTCTAAGGTGCTGTGATCTTGTCCTGAACAGCTGATCAGATGCTGATGGAATTCAGGCGGCCGTTTCACTAACCGATCGTAGATCGTAAACGTACGATTACGTTTAAGATCATTTGACTCGCACGTATACGAGCGTTTCACGAAACGTATCGTTGTCGTAACACTTACGATTGCGATTTACGTCTGACTTTTTAGAACTCTTTTCTCCATAGAGGTATATTTAAAATTAATCCTACCATGGAAAGAAATATCCATTCATTATTTCCTCATGGTTTTAAACATATCCTTATCGTCTGCAGTAACCCATGCAAGTTGTCAACAAAAATAATGGAAATTTTGAGCCCGATCTCTAGTGTAACGTAAAGAAAATTCTTAGAATGTTTAAACAATTGATAGAATAATTTTTATTAACTTTCATGAAACTAAAATTGGGGGGAAAATGATACAAGAAATAACATAAAAGATTTTCATTTTAGAATTTTAATTGTCATGTATCGATCTGCTCATGTGAGCCAAGTTTCCATCAATAAGTAAACTATGTTCAAGATTAAAAAAAAAAAAATAAGATAATGAAATGATATTGATAAAAAGAAATAATAAAATGAAAATAAAATTGCACACAAGTATAGGAAATTTTATCCTACATCAAACCATGGATATGTACTCCGTCGTTTAATCATTGTTGTAAAATACGCTGTAACACTAATGACATATCTATTCACTTATTTGTATAAATTTCAAACAAAGCATGGGCTCAATTTGTTCCTTAAATGACTTGGAATTTATTTTTCCCATACGTTTGTATTCTATATAATTTTTTTATGTAAGCATACGCTAACTTCCGTCTTTACGTGATGATGTATAATCCAGATCTTTTATTAAAAATTATTATCGATATTGCACTTTATGATGATTGATTTTTATATTGTTTAACGTCCCTCACGTGAATTTTCGCTAATATGGAGACGTCACCATTGCCGGTGAAGGGCTACAAGTTTTACGGCCATTGATCAGGGAGGCATCTTTATCGTGCCACATCTGCTGTGACACGGGACCTCAGTGTTTGCAGTCTCATCCGAAGGACCGTCCCATTTAGTCGCCTCCTACGACAAGCAAGAAGTACTGAGGACCTAGCTATTCTAACCCGGATCCCCACGGGAGTGGACTTATAACAAGGGGTAGGAACCCCAAGGGTCCGATAATGACCCTTCCCTTGTCTGTGTATACATATAGGTCTAGTTTGTATGTTTAATTTCTAACGACCTTCATAAAACTACAGAAACGATCCACTTGCAAAATTGGGATTTTAACCCCTCCCCCATTACCAAATCATTTTATTATCATATTTTTCCTTAAAATGTGCATGTATTATGCAGTTAGTCAGTTGCATCAAAGGTATTGATTCGACGGGGAAAAAAATAGCTGAGTACGTCGAATCGCAAAGTCTCGGGTTTAAATCAACTGTTACTAAAGAAACTTAATTTCTGAACATGTCTATGAGAATATTAATGTCTTGAATTCTGCCTAATGTTAAATATACATGTAATCTAACGGTGATGCAGGCACATGTAGCAATACCCCCCCCCCCCTATTACATTTCTATTACATGCAAAGTTTGAAATATTGACTAATCCAACCCCAACCCCCCTCCTCATTTTTTAAAATATGAATTGATGCATTGCCTATACATTTATTTCAGCAGACTGGTCACAGAGGCTAGGCCCAAAACGGACTTGACCCCTGTGAGACTGTCGCGTAATAAAGAAGGACAACTCTAATTGATTTAAGATTCGGGCTCGGACTGTACAATATTTTTGTGCAAAAGCAGACTGCAATTCATTGTGATTGTTTTCTTCCTACAAAGTATATACAAACTCAGTCAGGTAAATACTACCACAAAATGATCTCAGGCGGGCCAGCATGGCGGCCATATTGCTCATTTACGTGCATGTAGGAGCACTTACGATAGCCCTAGACCACTCGTAGGGTTACGATCAATACTGATCGTAAATCGCAAATCGTAACTTTTAGTGAAACGGTCGTACGTGCTACGTTCACATTTAAGTCTACGTTTACGATCTACGATCGTTTAGTGAAACGGCCGCCAGGATGTTATCGGGAAGAAGATATACGTACGGAAATTCTTTAATAACTTCTGCATTCGAAGCACTGTCCTCGATGGCCTTATTCCTCGTTGTAATTTGTGTTTGTATTTTAGAAAGGTTACCTTGAAAACTAAAATTCAAAACACATGTATTTATATATAGTCAGACATGTATTTTTCAATATATAGATATATACATGCATGCATGCGTGTGTGTGTGTTTGTGTGTGTGTGTGTGCTCTTGTGTATACCTTTCGATAATCCCTTTGGCTGATCTATCCATTGCGTCCCAGTATTCCTTTTCGTAGGTACCCAGTTTGTTCGTCATAACCATTGTTAAAATTTTCATGATGCTCAAAGTGGAAAAGAACTGTTTCGTAGTTGGCATTAAGACATCAATCCCTTCCTCGACCTTTTTAACAAAAAAGAATAGCAAATGAAATGATGAATATGGAATAGATTCCTTGAAGGGTGTATAGTTCATCCCCTCATTAAAAGCTTCAATGCAAATTGAAATGTAACCCTAAATTCTGCATTATGTTTTCAAAGGAGCATAATTTGGTCCTCCAAAGATAAAAAAGTTGTATTACAAATCTATGTTATTCAATTTTTAATATCTATGTGAAAAAATCATAATATAATTCATTCAATATCAACCATTTATTGACAATTCAGATCAAAAATAGGAATTATTCAGGGGCCAGAGTTTCTACGATATATATAGGCATATTCCGAGTTTAGAATAGCTGATTTTACATCTTTATGTTCTGCCATGTCCAGGATGGCTGGATGATTTGGTGGATATCCATAATGGTCAAATTGAGGAAAATTTGCAGCGGAGTGTTCAACACTACAAATGAAGATGAAACTTGTCAAGGTCGTGACAACGTTTTCTATGTTCTCAAATTCAGGAACCCCCTGAAAAGAAAAGAGATCCAAATAATACATCAGATGTACATACATTTTCAAGTAAATTTAATTAGGGAGGAATAACGCACCAGAGATTGTGGAGGATCTGTACAACAATATTATGAAATTGAAAAATTTCAAAACGTTATTTAGTCAAAAACCCACAGTTTTAGTTGAAAATAATCTGAAGAATTCAAATTCCATGCTGGACTTACAGTGTAGCAGTTGACATGATAAACGACTGAGCAATCCAGACACAATGTAGATATTTCAATATAAAAGGAAACTACAAATATTGCTGGCATTTTATTCAGTTCCGTGTTACAATACGCCGGTTTCGAGAGACGTCCGAGTTATTTCCCTTTGGAGAACTCTCGTACATAGTAAGGCGCGAAAGAATTTGTTTACACGCGGGAGTGGGACAGATATTCATCACAGCGTAAGTGAATGTACTCAGTAAGTTTCTCATACGCTGTTTGATAACCCGAATTCGACTGATACACAAACTAATTAAGTGATAATTATTTAGGGAGTAATTAAATACATAGCATTCTTATCCTATCACGTTATTTTGTTGGTCATAAGTATCATATCCAATATATTTCTTGCAAATATGACATTGTTTGTATGTTTCCACTTCGGTAAAACATTTCTGTCGATAGTATTTTGTATTTCCCACATTTACATATTTAAAGAGAAGCCGCTTGTAATACATTTCATCGTCTTCCTCGTTGGCTGTATATCCACTATGTCCCACTTAGGCATTCAAAGTTCCACTAAATGTACCTCCTATACAGAAGACTTCGTATCTCGAAACTAGCGTATTCCATCAATATTTAGAAAACTTTTTTTCTGGTATTGTAGGTTGTTTCCTTCCGATTGAAAGATGAAAAAGTAAAGATAAAGAACAGTGATCAACCTAGTAATTTCTATAAAGAATAAAAACTAAAAAAGAACAAACACGGACCCCTTGACACACCATAGATGGGATCAGGTGCATAGTAAGAGTAAGCACCCCTGTTGACCGATCATTCCTGCATTGAATCTTACATCTTGATCAGGTAAACTGAGCAATCCGTAGTCAAAATCAGTATATAAAGAATACAGGAATTGGTATTCAACGACGTCGCAACTTTTAAGTGTACAGCACGACTAGCCAGACATGCAAATATAACGCTTCAAATGACTTCGCATTTTCTCTACTGTGAACAACACGAAGTAGTATACATTAAATCTAGTAAACTTAGGCTCATAGTGAATCAAGATACATATTCCGTTTGATTTACATTCGCAATGATTTATGAATAAGCGAAATTATTTCAACATTAGCCACAATCCTTCACATGACTTATAATTTGCAAGGTGATGAGAGTGAGATTCGTTTGGGGTTGAGAAAAATATATTCACCTGCATGCCACATCCACCTGTGCCATTCAAATTCCTTTGTTTTGTGAGCTCCGTTCTGAAATCCTGAAGCTCATAATCCTTGCTCACGTCATCGTTGCAGCCTGGAATGTAATAGCGAATATTACGTATAAATCATGCTTGATTAATATATGTTTAATATGGGATAGTTTATCATGGGAAAATTGCACAATCATCTCTATGACTTCAATATATCATATTCTGATATAGAAAACATTTTGACATGAAATCATTGTGTTGAACTATACAAGCTTAACATCCAAATACCAACCAATATTGGGAGAAACCCAAATAGGCCGTTAGTACTGTCCAATCCCTTTCATTGTGTATATAATCATTATCAATCAAACAATAGCATATAGTGTTGTCACAAAAAGCACATTGTCTATTCTTTGACTGCTACATGTTGTCTATAGACAAATACATTTTTAAAAAAGAATGTAAGCCATATGACCCACTTTTACAATCTTCGTGTTGTACCTAAATTGCATTCGCTCCAGGTTAAATCAAGAGATGCAGAAGAAATGCATCAAATCTTTTAAAATCTGTGAAATAAATTATGAAAATTCATAAAATGATATCATTGTGCAGCGTTTTCAAAATCCGTTCAGAATGGTTAGATATAGAGAGGTTTGGTATACATAGTTTCCTAGGATCATTAGCAATTGTCGGAAGAACAAATTATACAGAGGGGAAATCCTAAGAATTCGAATCATTTCCTCCCACATATGAATGAAAAGTTTACTCTATTCGGAATATATCTGGTTTTGTTTCTTTGTAGAAGTTGCAATTTACCATTTAGATGTTGCAAATTTGAAACAGTGTTACAGGAAGAATATAACGAATTGTGATCAATCTTATCAATCCTATAAAGAATGTGATACGATAGTGTAAGAGAAGCGTTTTTCACAGGTTTATTTTTGTCACTGGAACCTTAATAATGGGACCGCCGCGGTGGCCAAGAGGTTAGAGCGTTCGCCCCGCATGTGGAAGGCCCGGGGTTTGAATCCCGGCGGCGACACACCTAAGTCGTTAAAATAGGTAGTGACAGTTCCATCGCCAAACGCTCGGTCTCAGGTGTGAACGTCACGGGTCCTCGGAGATGACCTTAAAAACGGATGACCCGTGTTACAGTAGGTGTGGCACGCTAAAGAACCCTCACTGCTCAATGGCCGTAAGCGCCGAGCATAGGCCTAAATTTGAAGCGATCTTGATGACGTGTCCATATGAGTGAAAAATTCTCGAGTGAGACGTTAAGCAAGATACAATCAATCAATCAATCTTAATAATGGAAAGGTGAAGAAAACGAACAGTGATCAAACTGACAACTCCTATAAAAAATACAAAATTAAGAGCTGGGCAAACACGGACCCCCTGAATATACCAAACGTCGGATCAAGTACCTAGGAGGAATAAGCATCTACTTTCGACTGCTTCTTTATGAAGTTTTACAATCAAGCAATTCTTGATCCGTTACATTTCATACTAACCGTAATATAGTTTGACGTATTCATCGACAAAGTCTTGGATAGCTTCATGCACCTTCATGGCATCATCTCTGAAGTAGTATCCAGGAAGATTCTGTGATGTAAATCAAATATATTGCGTTTGTAACAATATAACATATCAACAATCTTCCAACCACATAAGACATGCATTTATAAATCACTAGATAATCTTTGACATGTTTAATACGATTTAAAATAATGAATTCTTTCCTGCATTTCAAAGTTGACAAAATACATACTGCAGTAACTCTCCGACTTTGAAATTAATTACAATCCATTTCATAAAATATTCATGAAGCTTTCTGTAACATACCTCTACACCTCTCGTTCTCAAATCTTTTTTAAATGATCCATGGTGATCTAGACGCCATGTCCTGTTGCTATAGCAAAATATATAAAACTGATTACATTTTCTGTACATTCTAAGTAGTCATCTTTATTGCTAGTGTCATTGTCAGATGAGAACATCTACTAGAAGAAAAGTTTTACAAAAATGTTGCATTTGTTTCATCAAAAATATCAATCAAAACCCATCAACTGATAAAGTTTTGAAGCATTTCATACAAAGTAAAAATAATTCATATCACAAAGCTGTACATGTGCTCTTCAAAAGAATTCCTTTAAGAAACCTGAAGTCATATTAGATAGATTGATTGTTTGAATATTGTTTAACGTCCCTCTCGAGAATCTTTCATTCATATGGAGACGTCACCATTGCCAGTGAAAGGCTGCAAAATTTAGGCCTATGCCCGGCACTTACGGTCTTTGAGCAGGATGGGATCTTTATCGTGCCACACCTGCTGTGACTCGGGACCTCTGGTTTTTCGGTCTCATCTGAAGGACCGCCCCATTTAGTTGCCTCTTACGACAAGCAAGGGGTACTGAGGACCTATTCTAACACGGATCCCAAAGGAATAGTCATTTTAGAAGGTTGAAATAGAAACATACTACATGGCATGACTTTTTTCTCGTTTTTATATAGCATAATGAATATCTTTATAACAAAATATGGATAACTTGTAATTTAAAAAAACCCCGTAAAGATAAGAAAGAAGTGAATAGTGTTATGAATCCGGCATGGATAAGCAATTCAAATTAAAAAAAACACGACAGAGGATAAGTGATACAACGCTCTAATTGATACAAAACATTCCTGTTTTTATACAATACTTACTGTTTCGCCACTGCCATTAACATCTCCTTTCGGCTAATCAACATATCCTGATCGACGTAACCGTTTTTATTTAAGAGCCTCACAGTTGCAAGACTATAAAACATAAAGGTGTTGACTAATATTTAATTTTAGATATAGAATATATATCCACATTTGTATAATTAAAAAATTCTAATATTCACAACCAATTATAACAATGAATATATAAGAAATGGGGCTAATTTCTACCTATTTTATACGATATAACATAACTTAGGACAATCCGTATTATATGGTCGTTATAACGATCTATTTTGCCAGTTAAACCTATCATTAGGTCAAATGCTGTCTGACGTGTTTCATACCGATTGTTAGGCCGTTCTTAGTACACTGATTTTAACTACGGATAACTCCTTTTACATGATCAGGATATAGGGCTCATGGCGGTGTGACCGGTCGACATGGGATGCTTACTCCTCCTAGGCATCTGATCCCACCCCTGGTGTGTCCAGGGGTCCGTGTTTGCCCAACTATCTACTTTGTATTGCTTATATGAGTTATGGGATTGATCACTGTTCGTTATCGTCGCCTTTTATGTAGAAACCTTTGAATAAATTCTGCCTAATAAAAATTTAAAACAGGTCATATTATAACGAAGCACAAATCGTGGCCAAAGGACACGATGCACAGGTTATCTGGTAAAACGTGACACATTTTATGCTTTGAAAGGCAGATCAAGGAATCGTTCACAGTGGACAAAATTTGCAAATTCTTTATACATCATTATTTCGAATGCAAGGTGAAGATAACGAACAGTGATCAATCTCATAACTCCTACAAGCAATACAAAAAGATAGTTGGGCAAACACGGACCCCTGGACACACCAGAATATGGCATCTTTGTTTTTCGCTGTTATTCAAATATGATACGGATATCATAAAGGTTTTTCTACATGTAGATGTACGTTTGTTTGACGTAGAGAAAAACCGTTTAACAAAAGTATCTTATTGTTTATTTCCGTCCATTTTTATTTCATAGTAGGCCTGTATCTTTACAGTACTGCAATGTGCATTCAGAAAAAGTACCTGTAGTACCGACTTGAGTTTGCTAGGAGTTGTGCCCCAATACCAAGTTTGGCTATACATTACATACTTATTTTCAGTGTGCCCATCCACTCAAATTGCGTGTTACGAGTGAAATTAAATTATCACCGGATAATGGACATACCATATTTTGTTTCATATGAAGATTAATATGTCTAACCTCTCTGTGTTTGTATATAATAAGCACTTACTAATTGATTTGATGCATGTATCGGAAATGAGGAGCCAGTAGGATCAGAAGTGGATGTCTGTCTGAGAGGTTTCTACGAGCACAGACGCTAACACCATCCATCAACATATGTGTGAACCCTACAGGATAAGTAGACATTTAAGGACTATATGTGTGAACCCTACAATATAAGTAGACATTTAAGGACTATATGTGTGAACCCTACAATATAAGTAGACATTTTAACGTCTATATCGTGACCTCTACAATATAAGTAGATATTTAAGGACTATACCTATGAAACCTACAGCATAAGTAGACAATTAAGGACTATACATATTAACTCTACAGCATAAGTAGACAATTAAGGACTATACATATTAACTCTACAGGATAAGTAGACATTTAAGGACTATACATATTAACTCTACAGAATAAGTAGACATTTAAGGACTATACCCATGAACCCTACAGGATAAGTAGACATTTAAGAATTATACCCATGAACCCTACAAGATAAGTAGACATTTAAGGACTATACCCATGAACCCTACAGGATAAGTAGACATTTAAGGATTATACCCATGAACCCTACAAGATAAGTAGAAATTTAAGGACTATACCCACGAACCCTACAGGATAAGTAGACATTTAAGGACTATACATATTAACTCTACAGGATAAGTAGACATTTAAGGACTATACCCATGAACTCTACACGATAAGTTGACATCTAAGGACTATACATATTAACTCTACAGGATAAGTAGACATTTAAGGACTATACCCATGAACTCTACACGATAAGTTGACATCTAAGGACTATACATATTAACTCTACAAGACAAGTACACATTTAAGGCCTATATGTGTGAACGCGACAAGGTAAGAAGACCTCTTACAACTATATTGGGATTCAAATTTAATCAGTATTTCTTTTGTAAATCAACACAGAACAATAACAACGTTTCATATTCAGATATAACTTTCTCAATAGTTTGAATTATCTCACGCATATCGTGTTGGTCGCAACTTTCCAGCTGCACAGGTATTATTTCCTTAGAGAGTATATTTTGTGCGTATGAATACTAGTACCTAAGTGAGTAATAGATTCATGGTACTGTGCATCCATCATGTCAAATTTCATTTTTTCTTTTGTCCATCTTTCAATTTCCCTCCGCTCATGGGCATCCGTTGCAGGTATAGAAACCTACATAGATAACAATACCATTTCATCATCCGGTATAGAATACCGTTTGCAACTGAATACAGAGGAGGTGGTGATAGAGAGTATATTTCTTTTCTACCACAGTCAGCTGTTAGTTTTTACATATAAAAGCAAAACGAATATCAAAATCTGTATCATAAAATGTCATTAAAATTCATCTTTAAACTGACCCTATTTCTATGATGGTCGCAGATGGCAACTGGCATCAACAATTCTGAATATACCACAAAGAGTACTGTTAATGGTGACATCTAAAACATAAGATTGTTATTGGTAATTTCCACGCAATAGGAATTATGTGTAGAATCTTAAAAAACCGCATTATTAACAATTCAGGTAACATATAATTAATGGGCACATCTATCCGCTTATATGTACATATAGGTCTTGGTATATCATAAATCTTAGACGCATCTACTCATCTACTCTGGACGCTTTACTAAGGCCTCACTTACGGTTCTGAATTTGATCTGCACTCTATGAGAATTTGAAAGAACATTCATTGTCCATTTTAAAGCCTTTTCAGTTTTGTTTTACACATTAAAATTACTGCTTCATACACCGCTCGGATGCTGCGCACAAGTGGGTTGCAATAACCTCATTTCGCAAATTTCATGGTTGTTATAACGATCTAGTTTACCAATGCAAACTGTCATTGGGTAGAATGCTGTCTAACATGTTTCATAGCAATGAAAAGATGAGCATAATGAAGAGTGATCATTATCATTAATTCTATAAGGAATGCAAAATAGGAAGTTGGGGAAATACGGATTCCTGGAAATACCAGAGGCGAGATCATACGCCTAGGAGGAGCAAACAACCCCTGTTGAACTGTGAGTCCTATATCTTGATCCGGTAAACGGAGTAAACCGTAGGCAAAATTAGTGTGTAAAGAATGGCCTAAAATTTATATAAAACACGTCAGACAATATTTGATCAAATAACAAAATTGTATAACGACAATGGAATTTAATGAAATGCTGACTTTAAACAAGATTGTTGAAAACCCTTCAACATCAACTTGTTTGTCAGTAGCCTGTCTCGATTTAAAAAATGATCATACTCAGAACAAGAGCATTCTACTTACAACACAGATGCACAGGACTCTGTGATGTTTTACTTCGAGTTTACTGGGATATATCGAATCGACATGAGAATTAAAGTGATTATTGGTAATAGTTTAGGTCGATATACCTAAAAGTCGAGTTGAAGGCTACAGTAAGGTATTTGTTCTCATGTAGAAACTTTTGAATAAAATCTTCCCCATTAGAATATAAAAATAGGTCAGCTACCAAAGGAGCACAATTCGCGTCCATGGGAATTCCAACAGACTGAGACCTGATCGCCCAATCGAGGCCGTTCTCAACACACCGAATTTGACTGCGGATTCATCTATTTACCCGATCGATATATTGGGGTCAAGGCGGGTGCGATCGGTTTGACAGGAGATTTTTACTCCTTCTAGCCACTAGTCCATGTTTGCCCTACTGTGAAAGTTGTGAGATTGATCATTGCTTGATATCTTCACTATTTCATCTTACCTTTACCAGGAAATATAGTATAGTTTGTTACATTTCTTTAGTGTCTTAGCTATTTTCCAAGTCATATTATAGGAGTTAAGAGATTGATCATTGTTCGTTATCGTCGCTTTTCATTGAAGGCTATTTCACACATTTTGGACGTCACCACCTGTAGGTTAGTTGACTTACACATGAGGTTCAAGTCGTGTGAGTCGTGTGAGTTACTATCATGTAATAGCCACACGTAAACAAGATATCTTTTCAATTTGCTTTAGAGCTTTAGAGCTGGTATGAATGGCTTAAATTGCAGTAACTGAAGTATATGGTCTCATTGGAATAAGTTATCCCTTTTTTCTTGTATACTTGATAAACATATATATTGACAGGTTCGTTTCTGAATAGTGAAAACCAAAAAAAACATCATAATGAATTGCTTCGGAATCCTAAAACTTTGCAGAAACTCACGCTTAGGTGTCTATTAGCTTCGGCGTTTTTTTTAAATTTTTTATTATGGTTTGATTTTTGCAGACATTGTTATACAATACATTTTATCTAAAGAAGAGAAATAAGCAGCAATAGTAATGCAAACAGAAATGCAGACAATTAAAATAAAAAAATAAACCATTCAATTTACGTTTTAGCTGAATGAAAGGTGAATATGACGAACAGTGGTCAACCTCGTTAAGCATTCTGAATGTATAACTAAAATAAATTTTACACAAAGGTTTTCACTATCTTCTGAAATCTCAGCAAGATCCACCTCAAAGAATAGCTTTTTGTCTGATCCAGATTGATCTAGATATGGATGAGGTTTCCCATCAATATCCTGAAATCTACAATTAAAATATAGAAAAATCTATCACCCCTTTTTCATCTACATATACAACTCAAAACAATATCTGGAGTCTTCAATTAGGATATTTTAGCTTGATAAGATACCGTACCTTTCTGGTATTCCATCAACAGCCCTAATCAGGTTTCGATTCACCCCATTAAGTCTTTTCCAAGCGAACCAGTGATCCGCGTTTTTAAGATGACCAACCTGTTCATCATTATGATATCAATATGTAAACCACCACAGGGGTATTATTCATATACCTATATGTTAATTACCTTGCAATTGAAATTGATGCAATGTATGCAGGTACAGACAAATAACATATATTATGGATAGCACCTAAAGGTCCTGAAACAAGCATAGCCAGCTCCAAAAATTAGTAGACAAAAATGTGTCTAAACATTCATACATTCATACTATATGTTTTTCACGTCAAGAAAGAACTCTATAGATAGTCATTTCCTCCGAAGTCATGTCTCGTTGATCAATAGCCTCTTTTAAAGTCAGCATTTTGCAAATTCTATGATCGTTATAACGATCTAGCTTGCCAATATAACCTATCAATGGGTCAAATGCTGTCTGACGTGTTTCTTACTGATTGTTAGACCGTTCGTGGTACACTGGTTTTGACTCCGTTTACCTGATCAAGATCAAGCGGGTGTGACCGGTCGACAGGGGATGCTTACTCCTCCTAGGCACCTGATCCTACCTCTGGTGTGTCCAGTGGTCCGTTTTTGCCCAACTCTCTATTTTGTATTACTTATAGGATTTATGAGATTGATCATTAGGAACTTAATTTCAGCCTAGAGTTATGGAAAGTGACTACTAAGTCCCCGGATGCTTAAAACGTAGACCACTTACCCAACATAGAACAGCGGTATGAATAGCTTACGTGATTAACCAAATCAAGATCGTTCTTTAGATTAAGTAAGAAGTCCAACAATGACTAAGAAATTATCACGGAAAGGGGTATATGAATATAAAATTCTGGTTTTTCTGTATCTAGATGTAGCAACCGCATAGTCAAGTTTCTAGGTTTCATTCCATGGTATTTTTAGTTATGCGAAATATTAAGACAAATCCCTCTATTTTTGATTAAGGGTTAGTTTTGCATGAAAATCAATCATGCCACTTACTATGACAGATGAATTGTACTTATGCACTTGTGTCTTTGAAAATGTGTAACAGTAAGCTTGACATACAATAATCATGATCAGATTTTGAACGAATCTTAGTATATCATTTTACAAAAAGAGGATCTTTATAGTTACAATATATATATATATATATATATATATATATATATATATATATATATATCTATATATATAGGTAAAATATTAAATAAACTCTTAGAGGCAGAATTCGTGTACATAAGCAACACATTCAAGTACCGGAATATTGTAAAATAAAACTGAGTGAACATTTAGACGTGTGTGGAAATTGACATTTTAACGTTTTTCCTTTTTACAAACTTTCACGGCCAATTTAGTGGAAAGGAGAGAAAAATAAAAATATGTCATTCGCTCATTTAGACCTACGCTTAATAGTTTAATGTAAATTCTTTGTATTACGTCACAATAATACGCTCCAAATGACTCCCTATGTATTGTGACGTCATTATATTGTTATAGTCATAACAATATAATTATGTAAAACGTCTGAACATTTTTTAAAAATGAAAGCGCTTACGTTTTACAATGTGTTGTCATAATTTATTTAATATTTTACCTATTGATTACCGGACACTGAGGCAATTTTTCACATTTGGATATATATATATATATATATATATATATATATATATATATAAAATAATACGAGTCAACGAAGTAGTATTTTTTGCAAACACACTGATAGTTTAAACTATGAAAACTGGTATTAAAGAAACCAGAGTTTAGAAGTAGTAATATATTTACCGTAATTTCCTTGTTTTCTTGTATGTCATGCATTTTGAATTCCGTCCACATCTCACATCCCTGGAAATTAAATCATCATTTCATGAAACTATTTCATCTGTGTTTAACCAAGTGTACATGCTAATTCAAAATTAGATATGTAAAGAATTCAAGACGGATGTGAATAGTTGTTCTGATATAGAATGGCTAGGATGCATCATTTCACAGAGAGAGAGAGAGAGAGAGAGAGAGAGAGAGAGAGAGAGAGAGAGAGAGAGACCTTTGGTTTACTGAAGACCCGTGATGATAATAAGTAGTCCGTCATTTTCTTCACACTCCATTTTCTTGTACATGTAATAATTCCACGCAGTTGATGAATTTTGTAATAGATTACTTTCCCGTAAAAGTAAATCTGAAGAACAATAAAGAATTCAATTTCACAATCGAAATGCCATATTTGCTTACTTTTATCTCCCTTTTCGTAGAATTAATCCACAGTCAGATTAAAGCGGCCTAACTTTCGGTTTTCGTAAGGGAGCATATGTAACTCTCTAGCATATATCAATTTGTAGTTATTATTAAGAGCCATTCTCTGTAACCACTTAAAACATTGGAACGCAAAAATCAACGATATTCACAAAAATCACAAGAATAAGACATATATATAACATATTCAAGAAAATATATTTAAAAATCAGTTGGTGATCATGGTTGCTATGGAAATTTATCAAATTTGGCTCTCTTCTAGAATTTGGTAATGCACAAAAGTTCAATATAAAACATTATAGTCTTAAAATTCTACTTTGTTTTTATTGAATGATAAAACATATCCTACATATTTTATTTAAAGAGAAAAATGAATAATGGACAATCCTAAGTTGATTTTTATAATTTAATAAATCTGTAGAATTGTGGTTCAAATCAATGGTTTTTGTCTTACTTACTCTTATTCGCATCAACCGCAAATAAAGTAACACACATTTTTAAAACAACTAATTATGTTCTTCATAAATCTAAACTAAAACGTTTGGGAATTTGCCTATTTCATACAATTTAAAGTGACTGATTTATAAAACAAATGCATTCTGTAACCAATATTTATTTCTCTTCGAAACGTTTCAAATTAAACGGCAGTAAAATTACATAGAAACACAAATAATATGGCGGGATAATGTTTTACTGCATGCTGACAAAAGTTAAAACAAAGACATATGGCATTAAAAAAATCTCTCTACTCATCCACACGAAAGAAGAAGGTGTGAGAGACATATCTCAGAGTACCAGAGTTCTAGTAATACAGATAATCATTTTATTTACTTTGAAATCCATTCACAAGCCTAGAATTAATCAACCTGATCCCAATCATTTGATGTCAAGTGTTTTCATAAGCATTTAAAACTTATACGGTACCAATTTTGATGCACCAGATGCGCATTTCGAAAAATAATGTCTCGTCAGTGATGCTCAACCGAAATATTTGAAATCCGAAATGACAATGAAGTTTTAGAGCTATTATAGGGAAAAACAGTGTGCCAAAAAAGTGGAGTCAAATTCGTCTAAGGATAAGGGCTATGCGTGAGGGAGATAATCCTTAATTTTGAAATGAATTTCTAAATTTTATAACAACAATTAAATATACATCCGTATTTTCAAGCAAGTAACGAAGTACTTAGCTACTGGGCTGTAGAGACCCTCGGGGACTAACAGTCCACCAGCAGAGGCCTCGACCCAGGGGTCATAATTTTAAAAATGTGCAATTATGGATGTCTCTAGATGTTTCACAGCATATATGGCACATATGACGTGCGTGCATGCTAAATCCACCCTTCAACTTGTCACTGTTTCAGTTGTATTAAGAAGTCAAAATGTCTACTGGGGCGTTGCATATTCGTTATTCTATAGTTGGCCTAATGCAGCGCACTTTATTCTGCACTCGGGTGAGAATAAAGCAGATACAAATTTTTTATCTTAGTCGTAAGATAGTTTGTAAAAATGTTCACCGAATATTGTTCCCACCTCAATTTACTTCTCAGTTGAGTTAACTTGGTTAATACAACTAAATTCGTCGAGCAAATTTATATTTAAACACATTTTTTATCTTGTCTTAATATACAATATAGATTAATTTTTATTTTGCTCGACGGATGGGCACACCTTTTCCAAAAGCAATAATCTGGATGAAATTTAACAGTTATCAAACTCTTTTTTAAAAAAGGCGGGAAAAAACTCTTATTCATGACGTAATAATGATATAAAATAAGAAATAACTTTGATTTAAGTTGAGATAGTATTTAACTTATTCAAAACACAGATCAAGCTTGATTCAAGACACATTTAAATCAGAGAATTTTTGGGGCCTTTTTATGTACACAATCGTAACTTTCCCAGCATACCGAATGACTTCAATATGACCATCATTGGTATGTTACAGTTACAAGCCAAATCTTAATATGATGTTAAAATATAATTCACATACCAAGGTCACAAGTCAAGGTCAAAATACTTCCTCACAAGTAACTCGAATGTCAAGTCATGTATTAAGAAATGTTAGCTTAATAGATTTAAATTTTGATAGATGGAGCATCAAAATTGGTACCGTATAAGTTTTACATACATGGTACTGGCATATTAGTTCTTGCACATACATCGTAAGCAAAGCTAATATTGAACGGCAGGACTGGATTTTAATGCCCCATGAATGAATAATAAATTACAATCTTTATTCTTTATGTATCATATTTAGTTTATTTAGCTTGAACAATTTTTTGAGATCAATGATTCAATTTCAATGTTTGATCCGAGTGGCAAGGGGAAAAAATGTACATTTTTATGATTGTAGAACATGCATGATGTATAAAATTTTATGAAATGAGATTTACTTGAAAATAATATGAAAATCAAGTTTGCTGTCTTGTGATATTTTGTTACCATAGCAACCATGTGATATGAATTTCTTTATCATTAGCAATGTTTTTTCCAATATAACATTGACTTTAGTTGAATCTGTCAATAAAAGCATTTAATTGTTTTGGTCTAAAAATTTACTTATTTTGCATGGATTTCGAATCTGAAGAGAAATAGTAATTTTTGTTTCCATGGCATCCAACATTATTACTTATTTTGCATGGATTTCGAATCTGAAGAAAAATAGTAATTTTTGTTTCCATGGCATCCAACATTATTTTTCATGTTAGCGTTGTTAGAATTTAAAGTCAAACATCGGTAGCAGTCAGTTTCAAGATTATATACTTTGAATGCATAGAAAATTGTATCATGACGAATTGCATTATTTTGTTTCCATGAAAACACAGCTTAGAAGGTAGATTCCCAAACATGTATCATTGTTATATAATAGTACTGGGTCTAATGTATGTTGAACAAGCATTTATATATTTCAAGCTGAATGCAGGAATTTTTATCCTTCGTTCAAATTTGCCTCTAAATTAGCTTTTTCAGAATGTATCAAACAACCCTCTTTTCCAGACAGAAAGAAAACATAATATAAATAGACAAACCATTAACTAAATATCAAAGTAAATAATACAAATGCTATATATTATCATTTTATAATGATTTTATGAGAGTCAAACAGCTAAATCCTGCATAGTTGACTAAAAATGTAGTTTTTCAGGTAAAATTTACTCTTTTGTGACGTGAATGGCATGTACATGTTACCATGGCAATGGAATTGCATAGCAACCAAATTATGATGGTTCTACATTACTTATGTCATGATAAGTTGATGTGCCAAATTTGAAAAACAAATCGGTGGCAGTGCGTGTCAGACCCCTTACATAAATGTTTAAGTGGTTACAGAGAATGACTCTTAATTATAAAATGTGAGATCATCAAGTTGAAGAACGGCTCTCATTACTGTAGAATCAGTGACACGACACTAGGAAACATTATACTACATGTACTTGTAATCTTTGTTGCATAAATATTCAAACACTCTATTTCAATGGTTTCTTTTAATATGAGTTCCTCAACGTAGATATTGTAAACACACATATTGGTTGATAATGTTAGCTGTAAATAGCGATAACTCTTGAAAGTTTGTCAGAGGACAGTGGGGGATAAATAATAATAAATATGGCAAGGGGATAAGAGAGTAAGTAAACTAGGTATTTAACTAGCAAGGATGTGAAGAAGTATATATATATATAGATAGATAGATATATATATATAAGCACTAAAGTTCTAACAACACCCGATACCTCAAAGTGTCGGATCCACAAAATGGATACAAGGTCAAATACAAAAAATTATACAAAGCACTAAAATGACCAACGACACGAACAACCATATATATACATACATACATATATATATATATATATATATATATATATATATATATATATATATATAATATATATGTGTGTGTGTGTGTGTGTATTGTATTATATTTATGATATTTTCTTGCTTTGGAATAATGATAAAGCATACACATTATATTATCATAAAACAAAAGCGTAATTTTAAGAAACTCATATCTACATTGTTTAGCGGGCTTCTTGACTCTTGTACTGGTATTTCATGCAGCTGAAAAAGCATCAGTTATGTATTAAGTGGATTATCTAACTGTAATATTGAAATACAAGTATTTACAATATAAATTTGTGAAACATCCTTCATTTGTTTCAAAACACATTCAACCATCAGAAATGCATCATAAACTTATCAAAAAATGTATTGCCGTTAAAATGCGTCTTCATGCTGATAGTAAAATTTCTTTTTAAATGCAGTCTTATCCGCTATCGGACAATTTGTCAATGATGACCAACGTTTGGTATAATGTCTATTTTGATGTAAAGGATGTGGTTAAAGTTAAGAGAAATCAAGTCTTGGCGGACGTTGACCATCAATCGTATTGTTTTCAAGTCTAAATAAAGATTATTATTATAGATCATTATAATTACAGTATAACCATTCCCATTTCATAGCATTCTTTCATTGTCCGTTGAAAACAAATCAATGGATGATGTTTGAAAAGTTGGAAAATATTCGCACCCATTCCTTCGAAGAGCATATCGGTATACACGTGTTTAAAAAATCTCCTTTTATAACCACTACATTCTGTGTTTTCTGATATAATGAACTTTTTTGCTGTTTTACTTCACATTCGAGATTATTTGACTCACCTACAGTTTTACCAGTGGCAGGGGAGATGTCTTAAATTTTGACTTACAAAATTAGCAGTGAAAATGATCCTTTAATGCACCAACACTTAACATGAGACAGGACCTCCGTTTTCAAGGTCATATCCGAAAGATATGTGGCCTTCGATTCTAATGTCGGACATTTGACGAAGGAACTGTCACTAGTTATGTCAAATGTCTTAGGTTTGGCGTGCTGTCAGGATCGAGATTAGCGAAGCAAGTGTCTTACCCACCAGGTTACCGCGAGCGGTTACAAAGTACACTAATATAATATTGTTCATTTGAAATATATAAATATTACAATATAAGTTTGACTAAGATACTGGACTTACCAATGGAGGTACATCAACCAAGTCTATCCCCCTCTGTTCCTCCAGAGTGAATCCATACGTCTTTTGCTCCAGTTGATACAAACCTCGAATGGTTTCAAGTTCTCTCGCGCGCTGAGCTCGCTTAGATGGGTCATTTTCGTTATGTGGAAGACTGAGATCCTTTTTAGATCTTATAAATCGAAAGCAATGAAAGGTCAAATATTTCAGTATGTATATTATCCACGATATAATATAATCTAAAGCGCGACCAGAAACTGTAAAAATAAACACCATGGCTAGTGCGCGTAAATTACATCCGATGATTAGCTTGAACAGTTGGAAAATATTGCCAGCAGGTAGATATTTTACATTTATATACATTATTGAAGTAATTCTGAGAAATGCCTTTTTTGTTTAATTCTTCGAACGATTACTAGCACACTCCTTTTAACAACCCATTCGTAACGTGCAATGAATATCATTCTTATTTAGATTTATGTTGCAGATCAAATTATTTCGGAGAAGTACACCCCTGTTTGAAATTTCCAGAATTTCACATTATAGTTTTGAAGTTGATTCTGCGTTCTATGGTTAATAATGATTTTGTCTAAATTTCAATTACAGAGGGTTGTATATTACAGATGTATATATTTTCACATAATCTATTGTGTTTTTTTCCAGAGTTTAACAATACATGAGAGATGAGAAGAGAGAGAGAGAGAGAGAGAGAGAGAGAGAGAGAGAGAGAGAGAGAGAGTTCCTTACTGAATGTGTCCAGAACTTCAACATCGTCGGTGGCCGAGTGGTTAAGCCGTCAGACTCTTGACCGAAAGGTCGTGGGTTCGAGTCCTGGCTGCGGCAGGGCTGACGTTGTGTCCTTGGGAAAGGCACTTTACATGAATTTCCTCACTCCACCCAAGTGTAAAAGGGGTACCTGGCTATAGACAGTGAAAGATATTGTTAGAATGTTAGTGCTCTAGCGCTTGTAATGACAGCTTGCACTGTATGCTTCATAGGAGGCTGAGAAAATTCTAGATTGATATAAGGTCTGCCGGGATAATAATGTACATTGATTATTGTAAAGCGCTTTGAGCAGCATACGCTGGAAAAGGCGCTATATAAAACCAATTATTATTATTATTTTTATTATTATTATCTCTTCAAAAGATTGCTGTTTGTTATCTTCAGGCAATTTGTCAGGGGATGTAATAATTTTATGGATGACAACAACCCATTACAAGAAATACTATTGTTTGCACTTTGCACACCTTATGCGATAAAAGAAATAATTAATCTGTATAGTAATAAGGGTATTTACTACCTCTAACTGAACATGAGATGCAAGTATGACATCTTTATTTGAAAAAGTAAATTATGGATATTGTCTAAGCAAAAAATAGCAAAGGCTACTAACAAGTCCAACACTACTTCTCATTCTCATAAAAAATGGTCAATAGTTTAAATACATTTGTGTGTTTTAATTTAATTTTGTGTGAAAGGAATTTTCTAATAGCATTTTATGATCTTTTATTTATAACATCAATTTAGTAACGTCCATACACACAACCCTCTGTAAACATTAACTTAGTAATGTCTATACACACAACCCTGTTCATACAAACAGCAATCTGTAATACTGAGTCTACAGTTTTACTTGCCACGATTAAGAATTATCAAGTTATGCTAACTCTAAAACAGACGTGATAATATACCCCAAGTTGTTTGGTGTAAGACAAGATAGGATGCGAGTGAATTATAAATAAATGGCATGTGTCCTTAATTTATCATTGCTTTGAATGTCAAAAATTACCTGAATACCTTTCGCTGTGAAAGATCCGGATACGGTGGTTTTCAATCAAGCATATACATGTATCTAGTTTACTTATAACTTTCTATAAGCACCCAGTGATGCAAAGACGAATTAAATAACGTTCGATATATATCAGAAAATAAAAATTTAAAACTTTAAAAACGGTCCCATCTACATGTTTTACAAGAGGATTTTTCCGAGAAGTGTCCGGGGGTATTTCGTCGTTCAAAACGTTACTTATGATTAATGTCTCAATTATTATTCTCTCAATATCTTAGAACGGATGTGTTTGTTTGCAAGCTATGACAGGATGCCACGATTTGGTAATTTACAGCTATATAATGTATGAGAATACACATTTAATGGCTTTCATGTATTTACTTATAATTCGAGTACTATAATTATATAAACATAGCGTATCATGATAACATACTTGTATAAACATGTTCTGTATAATTATCTCACGGGCTCTTTCAGCCATCGCGGGTTATGGATGATACTCCTTCCGAATAGAGCATCCAGTTCCTTAAACTCAAATTTACTAACAAAAGGATAGATGCCGTCAACATCAGTAACATTCTTCGTCATACAAAAAAAATCCAGTCTCGTATTCCAACATATTTTAAGTTCATGGCTAAACCCTGTATTTCTCACAAATATACATCTACTATTGCATCCACACTTTTTTGCATTCTAAAAACTTCTAAAGAACTTTCAGTAAATTTTAAATCGCAAAACTTTTCTCAATTCAACAACATCAAAACGTATGACTTTTCAACATTTTGCACGAACATTCCTCAAGATAATTTAAACAATAGACTTTTTGACATTATATACAATGGCTTTTTGAACAAAACTGGGAGAAGGGACTATTCATATCAGATCCTATCTCTCGCTGTGTTAAGATATTATGATCCCTGTATCACTCGATAAGACATGTAGCCCACAACAGGTCATTACATATTTATGTTATGAGCTAGACTCGCTTAGAATGGAATCACGGCTTTTCCAAGATGAACTTTCTAATTGTGTAGACAACATTCAGTCAGCATAAAAAAAGTTAGCACTAAAGCAGTTGAAGCTTGTTGAAGTTTTATTTCTGTGCCCATATTGTCGTTCGTGAAACCTTTTATATTTGTAGCGAACTTAATTTTGAGTGTCATAATTTCTACATTATTTCTACAGTAATATGAAAAATCATTGCTGAAATTGGACATTCCTGTCTGATTTCCCTTTTCATTAAGCATGTTTTAGAGATTCAACCATTGGTTTATTTTTATCAGAAAGACTGGCTTTTCATATAGAAATTCTACCCATTTCAAAAACTGGGAACCAAAATTAAAATTTTCTAATGTCTTAAATAAAAAGTTACAATTCATAGAGTCAAAAAGCTTTTTGAAAGTCTAAAAATAAAAGAATACTCTCTTCATTATTCGATTCACAATATTCAAATACAATGTATATCTAACAGTAACCGTGCATTTGTACCAATAAATCTCCCTTTGATGCATATGTACATGTGTACCGTTTGATCTTTACTTATGAGTTTATCAATGACTTGTTGTAACCGTTTTGCGAAGATAAAGGCGAGTATGTTATAGATTCAATTTATCTGTTGAAACTAGCAATACACGTATCTGTGATCTTAAAAATACTTTTTAAAAACTAGCAACATTTTACTGTGAAGTTTTGTGTGCATTTAATAAATGTAAACTTGAAGAAAAAATATATGCATCAGCAGACAAGGCTCTATCACAGGCTATCGGGTGAAAGGGAAATTTCCAGATAAAAAAGTCATCATTTTACCCCCATTGGGCAAAAGAAGAAATTCTATACGTAAGGGGTCTATTTAATCACGAGGGAAATTTTCATGATATATAATTTTTCTCTAATGTAATACAAAACAAATCTAACTGGATCTGCGAGTGTAATTTGCTTAAACGAACTTTAAAACAATTAGTAGGGATGCAATACACTGATAAAAAGAAGATTATTAATATAACGAATAATGACAAATTCTTCTTAAGCAACAATGAAAAACTATCTTTAGATGAACTAGTTCTAAAATGTTATATCAGATTTTCATTTCTAAATGAATCATTAGACCGTATTCTGAGAAAAGTTTGACAAAACATTTTAATGTGAACTTTAAAGAACACAGAAAATCAATTCATGTATAAAAAATAAGAAAATGCAAAGATAAGCAACTTGCTGAATTCAATTTCGAATGTCTACATAATCTATTGAACAATAATAAATCCGTGAGTATCTGGAATAAAAACGTATCAAATGTATGCAATAACTCTAAATTGATGAAATATATATATAAAAAAAATCAATATCTGATTATAAAAATTATAAACAAATATGAGAAGTCGCGCAAAATATGTGCTATTTAAACATTAAGTGGAAACACATTGTTATTGGTTATTTTGTCGAAAACTGAAACATACAGCTTCTTAATCAGGTGTTATCTAACATTGCTTTCCTTTTATACAGAATAAAAATGAAATTAAGATTTGAACAGAGACCAGTAACAGATATGGAGATTAAAATTTACGTAAAAAAAAAAAAAAAAACAATCTTTTATATTACTACAAAAATAAAAAATCAGAAATTAGATTAAATGTGAAACTGTTTTGTGAATTGTTAATTTGCTTATAAATGTTTTTCTTTCAACTACAAGGAGGGGACTTGTCCTCCTGTAGTACTGCCATGTGGGTTGTGATTGGACTGTATTCTACGTGAGGCGTTACCCCCTAATGGCAACCTTCAGAAATATGCATCCATATCTATTGTCTTTATATGTGTTTTGCATATTGATACATAATGAATATGTTGTTCATTAATAAATTATTTTCATTGTTTATTTGATAAATTGTTTCATACTCATCACATGTGCGCATTTGTTTTCGGAATCCAGTCATGTAATCTATAATATGCACGATAGTTCGAATTTGATTGTTTTATGAATGGGATAATGTGAAATATATATCCAAATGATTGTCAGAACAATCAACTGCATTTATACTACGTAGATGCATCTTTTCTCATTTTGTTGTTATCTGCTAATAAAATATTCAATAATGATAATAATAATAAGCATTTACAGTCTATTATTGGTTTATTGATTTTGTTTGCAATGTGATATTACCAGGTTCAGCATTTCTTAATAGATTTAACATTATATAGATACCCTATTTCGAAATTTGTATGGCAAATGACATGAAGGAGGATATATATGTTTGGTTTGATTTGCTTCGTCATTTGCTGAAATGAACATCAAAGCGTGTGATTTTTTAACACTTTACACGACCATTCTTCCCGATAAATGAAAGGCTAGATATGTTCATATTGTTTCGTTTTCAACAAATTCGGAATAAGGAAATATTCGTATCTAGTGTTCGGTTAACCAAAATTACTTTCTTAAAAACCACTCTGATTCCACGCACAGGTACTCTGAAGTTAAATTAAAAACCATCTTTGTAGTCTTTGTGATCAGGTATCCTACATTTTGTTGAAATTCCCATGGGCACGGATTGTGTTAACCGACCTGTTTTTATATTCTTATGAAACTGAATTTATTCAAATTCTTACATGAGAAGAAAAATAATCTTGCAGTGGCCATAAATTTGACACTTAGATATATCGACGACGTTTTATCTGTCAACAATAATCATTTTTATTAAAATCTCAATTCGATATATCCCTGCAAACTCAAAAGACTTCATAGACTCCTCCAAAAATACTTCATGCTTAGATATTTCATTGAAAATAAAAAGTAACGGCAAACTGACAACTCAACTTCATAACAAACGCGGTGATTTCTACTTCGCCATCTTCAACTTCCCATATTCATGTAGCAATATTCCATTATCACCTGTATATTGTTTATATATCTCAATTGATTCGATGTGCAAGAGCTGGTTCTGCGTATGATCGGTTTTTTTTAAATAGAGGCAGGCTACTGACATATAAGTTGTAACATGAGTATCAACAGCAATTTAACAAAATCCATGATCGTTAGAATTATCGAGTATGCCAATACAACCTATGATAGGGTAAAATACTGTTTGGCGTGTCATTCCGGTTTTTAGGCCGTTATTGGCACACTAATTTTGACTATGGATTATTATGTTTACCTGAATGGGTGTGAACGGTCGATAGGGGATGCTTATTCCTCCTAGGCACCTGCACCCACCTCTCGTATATCCAGGGGGCCGTGTTTGTCCAACTCTCTGTTTTGTATTGCTTATAAGAGTTATGAGATCGATTACTGTTCGTTATCTTCACCTTTCATCATACATTTATTGGAATCAATCATATTTCCTCACCCTTCCACCTGTTCTCGTTGTTATGTTGTCATTATGTTATTACTCTGTTATAATATATGATTTCCAACCACAAGGAGTATGCGTTTGGATCTTATGTAATGGTTACTTCAAATATTTCTCTGGTTAATTGGTTAATCATATTCATATGTGGTTATGTTTTATTATTTTAATTTCTCGGTATGAGATCATTTCAAAATAGTATTTTGATCAATAGCATTGCTAACCATAATTATTACGTAATAATTTATAATTACATCAAATTACATTGGAAATTAATAACATTTCAGTTCATTCCTAATTAAAAGCACGCTGAAGGTAAAGTGCAACATACATTATAACTGAATATTTATGTTCTATATGTAGATATATAATATGTTGGGTGAAGGTTGTTTACATTACAATGGTGGGTCGGGCAGATTCAATTATGAATAAATTAATTTGTTGAATGAATGATCGAAAGATATGAATATTTCCGTGTTTCAATTTTACTGAATATACAGTTGCCTATGATGTCAAAAACCCAGTCTTTCATTTACTGTGTGTTGAGTGGTCGTGTAGAATTTTGAAAATTCATAATTTCGATGCATTTGATTTGGAAAAATGTTCGCGAATTTCAAATTTATTAAAAGTTCTTTTAGAAATATTTTAGAATCCAAATACGATTTACACTATTTTCCGCATATGCTGATACAGAATGCGTTTCAAAATTCTCCTTCATGGCAGTTGATATTTTTGTGAGGAGCAAAAATGAAGGCTTGATAGAACATTTACTGGATCCAGCAAGACATATCTGTTTGTAAGGGTTTTAAAGTATGAAAGGTGAAAATAACGAACCGTGATCAATCTCACAACTCCTATAAGCAATACAAAATATAGAGTTGGGCAAACATGGACCCCAGGACACACCACAAGTGGGATCTGGTGCCTAGGAGGAATAAGCATCACCTGTTTGTTCTTACAGTCAGTATAAAACACGTCAGACAACATTTGCTTATGCTTATTATGTGGCGTCCTGAAAGAAAGTGAAGAAAGCGACGCGATGCTAAGAAAGAACAGATGTTTCCTGCGAAATAGATATGTTGACCCAAACTTGTCTGTGACAATTCCACGACAAAATACGGTGCTCACGAGATTGCTATCCTGAAAGAGCAGTAACTCTTGCAACTTCACATGCGCATTTTTGGATCCGTTTTTGCGCTATCTTGCCATGAACAATCTACACGGATGAAATAATTCTTTCGACCGTAAGCATTGCACAATCAATATACATAATTTATCTTAAGATCCCTTAAAATTATTTTGCTAAACGCCACTCTGAGTCACCTCCAATGACAAGTAAGGGATACCAAGGTCCTATTTTCACCCGGGTGACAGGGTAAGGGATTAACTGATAATACTATATTACGCAAACACTACAATGCAAGTACGAAGTAGCAAGCAATCACATTTTTTCAGATCCCTTACACGCCTTTCATCTAAATTGCATTTAAAACAAAAAAATGTTAAATTTCATTTTAATTTTCAATATATTTTACATAACTCATGTATTAGTACAAGAAATATATATATATATATATATATAGATAGATAGATAGATAGATAGATAGAAAAAAAATCAAAAGCCATCGTTTCAAGCAAAATATATTGCAATGCATGTCATTTTGTCGAAATATCTGTCATTTATGTGTCATTTTATATGACATATGACATATATGTCATTTTCATAGAATTCTAATTTACAGCAATATTATTCCGATGACCAATATTTTTGGAAATGCCGTATACAGTATTATATTCACAGATTAAAAGGGCAGCGTCTATGTTCTAATTAGTTGTAAGCGGTAATGAAAAAAAAACTTATCGAAAATGAGGTATGCATCCTTACTATATATTAGGTTTAGTTTTATTTACACTTTCTGTAATCTTTTCTCGTTCTATCTGACCATGGGAGGTAGGGCGGTACCTATTCCTTGGGTTAGATAAATATGGGTAAGATTTATAAAAAGTTTGGATTTCTTTCAATGAACCCTAACCCCAGGTTGTCGAAAATCAAAAGCGTAAAAATAACTTAATCAATTTGGTGTTCGATTTCACCGAGGTTATATGGCTAACCTACGGGATCAGGACACTAGAGTAACCGCACATGTTATTATTTCAAATACCCACTTAACTTCCCACAGGAAAGAAAGGAGTTTGCAAATCCTAAAACAATCTTGTCTAGGGGTATATCTGAAACCACAATTTTCTAAATAAACATGAAATTCGTGTTGTCTTTTGTCCTCAAATGCTACAAAATCGGTCCATTTTCTTCATATGAGGATATGAGTTGTATTGATATTGTACCGTTATCTAGCCAGTAGCTACCTTTAAATTTATTGAAATTGATATTTAAAGTGTTTACACTGTCAAGCACTATAAATTAATATTGTGATTGGACAATAGGATTAAATTACAGTATATCCTTACACTAAACCCAATGGAAATTGAAAATAACGAAATTCAATCTACACTGTATAAGCAATACAAAATTTAAAATTGGGCAAACACGGATCCCATGACATGCAAGAGGTGGGATCAGGTGTGTAAGAGGATTAAAGATCCCCTGTCCACCGGATACACCCGTCGTGAGCCCTATTTTGCAATCAGGTAAACGGATATATCGTAGTCGAAATCAGTGTACAAGAACCGCCTAACAATCGGTATGAAACTTTTCAGCAAGCATTTAACAAACGGCAGTATTGTTATTACGACCATAGAAGTTGCGAAATGCTTACTTTAAACGAGACTGTTAAAACCCCTTTACCACCAAACGTAAATGTGGATACCCGCTCTTACTCATAGGACTTTCCAGAGCATAAATGTAACGACATCATTTGGATAAAGTAAATCTAAAATGTACATGTATTGCATATGCAAATAGGGGATTGTACCTTAGACAGACATACAATACAAATCAAGACCATTGTGCTCATTGCGTCTATTCCTTGTCCACAGATTTAAAACAAAAATCGAGCAAAATCTATCACAATTCATAATACTATCAGTATATCTATTTTATATTCCTTATAGGTGTTAAGAGGTTGAGCATTATTCGTTATCGTCACTTTTTCATATCCCATCAATATATACGGGATGCACACACGTGTAACTCACCGCCGCGGTGGCCGAGAGGTTAGATACCATCAATCAATCACGTGTAACTCATTTTGTTAACTACATTGTATCACTCTACTAAACTTTATTTCAGCGAATTTGTTTAGTGAAATTTAACAGCGACCGCGAGTCATACAATTCAATTAACAGCAAAGAGAGTATTTGTAAAAGATTAAAAACAAATAGTGATTATAATACAGATAATAACAGCAAACCGAGTAATATAATATGTATAAGAGTAACTAATCAAAATGGAGTATGTTGAACGTACATGGATTATGATTGTTGTATATTTTTCTCTTCATTGTCCAGTGGTCTGTGCTATTTGCTTGACAATGCTTCCATTACATTTGAAAATGTTGTACATACAGTACTGAAGAGATTATGAAAATTGCCTTTGATTTGAAGATGTTAGCTCCTGAGTTTAGGACATGCGCATGTCTTATCATTTAAATGCACTGCAGCTCTATATTTTGAAAAATCAACATTGATCCGATGACTTCATCTACAATATAAATACTTTGGATAGAAAATTTCTCTTAACAAGTTTTTATAAAATGTCATTAAGACATAAACCGATCCATATTGAAATCTAAGTGCAATAAGGTCAATGTCATTTCAGATTATTAAAATATACATTTAACTGATATTGAGAAGTGAACATCATTTAAGTCTATTTGATTTCTTCAATGTCAATGTGTATTTCATACACGAACTCCATGTATCATATGTGATAACACAGCCGTATAGTTTAAAACATAACAATTTTGGTTTCAAGATTGGGCAAGTGCATGTATGTACTAAACAACAGCCTCAAACAAAGTTCAGATACTGATGGAGTTCAACACTCTCTTCGGGAGAAGCCACTCATAAGGATATCCTTCAATGTTACCAGCAGTGTTCTGGATTGTCGTGTTTCGTGCATTAATTCTGGTTGTGATGTCATCAAGTGATCGCTGAAATCTAGATATATAAAGAAAACAAAATAATATTACTAAAAGATATAATGTTTTCATCTTACAACCAGATTTACATATTGTATGCAAAATATGATAAAAAAGTTACTCTTTCGGCAAGCCTCCCTTACTACATGTAGTAAAAATATGCTACATGCATTTAAAATCTTTTATCTTCAATGGATGAATTTAACATACTTTCGTACAATGCGTTTTCCGGCAGCGTCCATTGCATTCTGGTAGCGAGATTCGTATTTCCCCAAGCTGTTTGTCAATACTAAAGTCAACACCATCATAATTTTGATTGTCGAGAAAAATTCCCTTGCAGTAGGCATTGGTGCATTTAGTTCATTTTCACCCTTTAAGTAAACGAAAAGTTTTTTCTTTTAAATTTCACATTGTATATTTTGTATAAAAGCGTAATTTTCTTAGTTTTTATTGCATTATCATTGTGTTAAATTTATTCATTACACTCGGATAAACGTATTTCACTAAATAAACACGGATTTACTATTTGGAATTCGGGCTGTCCATTCAGAATCGCAGGCATATTAGGCAGAAAGCCGTACTGATCATACTGTGGGAAGTTGGTCGCTGAGTGTTCCACACTACAGATGTAGATGAAATTGGCCAAGACAGTGACGAGGTTTGCAACACCGTCAAACTCCGGCACATCCTAACGAGAAAGTCGCATACATATGTATATTCAAAATACGTCGTAACAGGCACCAATAAACCACAAACACCTTTTATGAGTTCATACCTATTTTTTTTAAACAGGTTAATCCAATAGAGTATTTCTATTAAAAATATCTACCCTCAATTTATACCTTGAATGTTAGATTTGATGTAACCTAAAGGGATAATCTTACCAAACTTCAGATTAACAAGCATTTATCATTATTCGTACCTTCATGCCACAGCCAGCTGCTTCATCTCCCGACATTGATCGAGGTGCTATGAGTTGAGCTCGAAAAGCTTGAATCTCTGGATCTTGATTGATCTCATCATCACCTATACACAACGTACATATACAAATACAGTCTGATATGTTCGCCAGTGTTTATCTAATTTACACGACAGAGTATGCATCCTTTATTTTCAATGATTATTTATAATCTTGTAGTCAGTGTCTATTATTTCTTAGTCTACATATAATATTAATATCCCAAAAAGTATCTTAACAACACACCGCCATAGTAATGGGTAACGTATTCGCGGACGTAGTTTGTTATCGCCTCGTGTAGGTAAGTTGCATCATCCTTAAAATAATACCCTGGTAATTCCTGTTGCATGAAAAAAAAAATGAAAATAACGAACAGTAATTTATCTCATCAATCATATTAAGAATAAAAGAATGAATTACTCATTATCATCTTTAAGAAAACTATCAAATTGTTCAACATACGGTGCGTGTGACATCCTACGCATCTGATCCCATCTGTAATATGCCCTTGGGTCCATCTTTGCTTAACTCTCTATTATGTATTGCTTATTGGAGTTATGAGATTGGTCACTATTCGTTATCTTCACCTTTCAGTGTACAGTCAATGAACTGTAATAACACAAACACGTGGTCAGCACTCGGGTTTTGGAAAGAAAGAGTATGAAAGGTGAAGATAACGAACAGTGAATAAGCAAGACAAAATAGAGAGTTGGGCAAACACGGACCCCTGAACACACCAGAGGTGGAATCAGGTGCCTAGGGGGAGTAAGCAGCCCCTGTCGACCGGTCACACCCACCTTAAGTCCAATATTTTGATCAGGTAAACGGAGACTGTTGTTTGAAATTATTTTAATTGATATTTCTATTAGCGCTGTTTTTGTATGTACATCTATATTATATATGAATGAATAATTCAAAACGACGAAACCGGTTTCTAGAATATGGGGAAATTACCAAATGATACTTGTTATATGCTTTCTTCGGTTGTATCAGTCCTAGACACCAATACCACAATCTTTATCTATATCACTATAATTCAACAGTAGATATTCCAGTTCGTGGTACAAGTACTCTTTCTCTACAGTTATAGTGCAAGATAATTGAAAGTGAGTAGAGATACGTTTTCATTAAGTTATCATATATTTACAATCGTATCCATTTTGATATACTATATTTATTTCTGTTCCAATTCAGGAAAAAAAAATCAATGACTATTTTCATTTCCAAAGCAGATGAAGTTGGATATGTATAGCTGTATTTGTCTTGTTAGATCTTAACCTCAATATACAGCTATAGTATGTAATTATTCAATTATGATACTACAGTGCTAGCTAATATATTAATAATTAATACATCTTGAACAAATTTCTAAATACTAATCTAATTTGAATTCATCCACCATTCATTTCATGTTTCTGAAATGTTATATCGTACCTTATTACATGAATTACCTGTACGCCTCTGCTGAGAAAGTTTTGAACAATACACCCATGCTCCTTGAACTTCCAGTTTTCATTGCTAAAACGATAAAAAGGTGGTGATTTATTTTCAAAGTTAGTGTTACGTAACATGATTTCGATTTTTCGACTGTCAAATTCTAATCTATCAGTAAGAACATGTTAATGAAGGTTTGTTTGTGACAAAATTGGTACCGTATACGTTTTACATATGGAACATAATGCATTAATGGAAGGTAAAGATAGCGAACAGCGATCAATCCCATAACTCCTATAAGCAATCAAAATAGAGAGTTGGGCACCTGCATATACCAGAGGTGGGATCAGGTGCATAGGAGGAGTAAACATCCCCTGTGGTCCGTTCACACCCACCGTGAGCCCTATATCCTGATCAGGTAAACGGAGTTATCCGTAGTCAAAATCAGTGTGCCAAGAAAGGTCTAACAATCGGTATGAAACACTTCAAACAGCAGTTGGCGGAATTATTTGTGAAAAGCTGACTGTAAATGATACTATGGAAACTCCTGTAACATCTTCTTGCTTGTCTGTAGCCTGCCTAAGGTATTTTCGAAGAAAATGAATAGGATACAATGATATGCACTTTTTATTGAGGGAGGAATAGTTTATCCTTAGAATTATTTGATATCATAATTGTGGATACTGTTTTCCACTAGGATAATTATCTTGCATATATAAATATTTGTGCAAAGCATCCGAACCTTGAATGTAAGGATTGTCTCCGCACGATTTTTCTACAAGCGATCATAAGTAACGGTTTCTATCATAAACTTTAATAAATTGAGATTTTATCGATTTTGATATTTAATTTGGGTGATAATGGTTTTGAATACATTTGTTGGAGCTTGGTTTGATTAATAGTGTTTTTCTAATATTTTTAAAGAAGCATAAATCTAATTAACAGATTGCAAACTGAACCAAAATAAAGAAGACTATGAATACGAAATGAAATGGAGTGGAGTTGGATCAGGTGATGATGTACTTACTGTTTTGATATCAATTTAATCATGTTCTTTTGTCCAAAATACATATCTCTGTCAACGTAACCACCTGGTTCAACCAATTCCTTTACAGCAACCCTATAAAAACAAAGTAAATATATTATCTTACATAAAAGTGCATGTAAGTGTGTGTTGTGTAGCAGATCTTAATCAGATATCGTTATATATGTAATAACATTACTTACTGATTGATGAAATGCATATAATGAAAGTGAGGAAGCATTAATTTGTAAATGGGATGCCTTTCGGATAGATTCCTATGCACACACACGCTTACACCATCCATCAATAAATGTGTGAAGCCTGAAAACAAGTGGTGACATTGCAATAATTTCATTGTTTTGTAAGAGTTCCTCTAAATTCCAACACTATCTTGCATAACTACAATACTTTAAACTTATATTGTGAATATCATATTTAACATCAGTACGCCGGTATACACTTGGAATATAGAGATTGTACATAGCATTCTTACCTAAGTGAGTAACAGACTCGTGGTATTGTGCGTCTAACATGTTGAACCACATCTTAGCTTTCACCCACTTCCGCAGTTGCTCAGGACTGTTGGATTCACGTAGAGGAGGGGTGGCAATCTACAAAATAATATCCATGAACACAAAAATATTTATTGAATAAATTGAAATACAGTTAGTATTCTTATTTGAATTTCCAATATACCATAGATGTTAAAACTCATATCTTCACCTTGCATCAAGCGCTGAATTCGTACATAAAAAACTAAAGATAACGAGCAATGATTAATCTAATTGTTCCTGTAAATATCAATTCAATTGAAATACAGCCCCCTGGATATACCAGAGTTGGGATCAGGTGCAGAAGAGGAGGAAGCACTCCTTGTTGATCGGTCACACCCGCCGTGAAATCTATATCTTGATCAGGTAAACGGAGTTATCCGTGGTTAAAAAACAGTGTGTAAAGAACGGCCTACCAATTAATATGTTACTTACATTTAGTAAATTTTTCCAAACTTTGGTGCATTATAAGGTTATTATGAAATGCTCACCTCCTTGTTATCCGGATTTCGTGGATCCGTACGTATTGCTACTGGCATCAGCATGTTGTTATATATCACAAGCAAGGCAACAGGAGCCAATAACTGAAACAAAAAACGATATTTTTTCATCTGTTAAGAGCATGTCTATGAGAAAACCATACAAAAATTGAAAATAATGTTACTCATGACACATTAAGAAATAAAGATGTTCTATACATATTTTATAAAAGTATTGTCACTAGCATCCAGGGTGAAAGTATTACCAGTTGATTTACATCTGTATCCAGGAAATCCTCAGTCTATTTTACCCTGCTGTCATTTGATTATTTTGATTGAAAATTGGCACTATTATGTATTTCCCAAATCAACTAAAGACTCAGTGAGTATTCTGTGGAGAGTATACAATTAGAACTATCCATAAAAAGTACTCTTTGTTGACAAGATTTTACATGCTTGGGGAAACCCAGTGAATTTCTACCAAAGTTCATTGAGCATATTGCATGTTATCGATGGTTTGTTTGATACACAGGTAAAATTACAACATATGTTTAACATGCAAGGTGAAGATAACGGATAGTGATCAATCTCATAACTCCTACAAGCAATACAAAATAGATAGTTGGGCAAACACGGACCCCTGGACACACCAGAGGTGGGATCAGGTGCCTGGGAGGAGTAAGCATCCCCTGTTGACCGGTCACACCCGCCGTGAGCCCCATATCCTGATCAGGTAAACGGAGTTATCCGCTGTCAAATCAGTGTGCCAAGAACGGTTTAACAATATTCATATATTAAACAGATAATTTTATCATCATATGGCGAACATATGTTTTGAACATATGTTTAACGTATGTTTGAAACATATGTTGAACATACTGCAAACTTTATACATATGGTTAACACAAGGTGAAAATTAATATGTTTAACATATGCTCAACATATGAAATTTTTAACATATGATTAACGTATGATCAAGAAGGAGGGTGAGGTATATGTTTTATACATATTTTTGTTTGTTGGAATACCCCCACCCACACCACAAAATCGCTACATTGGGCCTAGGCCCTGATTTACAGAAGAACTTACAACTAAGACTAAAAGTGTTATAGAGTTTAAAAAATCGTCACATTTATAAATAAATCACAAGGTTTTGACACAATCTGAGGAAACTGGTTTTATAGTTTAATATACGATTTGGACTTTATAGTCGTAGGTTCTATTGTATGACGTGGCCCTAATCTGTTAAAAATAATTATACCAAATATGACGTAAAATTATTTTGAATTAAGTTTCTCGCTCACAGAGGGAATCTTGCAAAACAGCTTTGTCATTATATCCGTCGATGTAATTTACACGCTTGACACTCGCTGTATATAAAGTCCGATCAATTAAAGCATCGATGCAACTAAGAAGATTCATAGCACGTACGCGTATTGGCAGACGATCGATCACGTCAGGGATGGCGGTGAAAGACTTTCTAACAGTAAGTAGAAAAATGGAATTAATGCCAACTATTGGCTTTTATTCAAAAGTATACTTTTTGTATATAAAATCAGGTTATCAGCAGGGTATATCAGAACTAAACAAGGAGAGAAGGGTAACCACAAACGACGATGTAATTTAACTGTAAACAATTTGTTAATATCAGGAAAGTTTCAATATTCAGCAGAAATATTTGCATATTGGGCATAGCTGATTTGGTATTTACAAGTATATTCTTTATATTCATATTTAGAGCTATCAATGCAAGGTGAAGATAACGAACAGTGATCAATCTCATAACTCCTACAAGCAATACAAAATAGATAGTTGGGCAAACACGGACCCCTGGACACACCAGAGGTGGGATCAGGTGCCTAGGAGGAGTAACCATCCCCTGTTGACCGGTCACACCCGCCGTGAGCCCCATATCCTGATCAGGTAAACGGAGTTATCCGCAGTCAAAATCAGTGTGCCAAGAACGGCTTAACAATCAGTATGAAACACGCTAGACAGCATTTGACCCAATGCGAGGTTGTATTGACGAACTAGATCGTTATAACGACCATAGAATTTGCGAAATGCTGACTTCAATCGAGAATGTTGAAATCCCTGTACCATCAATTTGTTTGTCAGTAGGTTACCTAGATTTAAAAACTGACTATACCCAGAACAAGCTCTTGCATATCGAATCAGTTGCGATATATAAACACCATATGCAGGTGATAATGGAACATTGCTACATAAATGTGGGAAGTTGACGATGGAGAAGCTGAAATCATCCCGTTTGTCATACAGTTGAGTTGTTGGTTTGCCGTTAATGTCTACTTTCAATAAAATATCTAAGTATGAACATCTTTCAGACATGTCTGCAATATGGCTTTCATTACCCCCCCCCCCCTTCCCACCAATTTTACATGTATGTAGTATTTTACACAGAGGTACTGACACTGACAAACAATACCAAATTACATGCAACTTACAGTAGGAATTGACAAGAACTTTCAATGTTTACAGTCGCTACGAACATACACTCCCCTCCATTTTTTGTTTCTGTTGGTACGTTTTTAGAAGATTTAGTCTGTAGGCTTTTCCTCATCTTAAAAAATTGTCATGTCTCTTACTTAATTTAAATGCTTTATGGGCCCAGGATTGGTTTAAGAAATCTTGTAGTGAAATGAAAATCATTATTAAATGTCAAGGTCAAACATTGTGAGAATCAAAATAGAATGATGTGGTGTAAATCTATCTAGATTATTTTATATTCAATTGGGGGAAGCCACATAAGTGGATGCAGTAAGGTGTTAATTCATGTAAACAAGTATCCTATTTTTCTTCTTTCAGAAACAAGTAGACAGCAAGAAAGTTGATACAGAGGGCATTACAATCAAACAGCCACTACTACGGGACGTGGATTAAAGTTACTCGCAATATAATCCTTCCCACAACAGTTACTGCTAAAGAAAGAGCATCTGACAATAATGCTGGTAATTTAATTTTTATGTTCACCAAGTACTACCTTTCCTTTCTATTTAGTGAAAAAATATATTAGTAGGTATGCCAATAAATTGAATTTGAATGAATTGATCTTGTAGGTAAATTGTCTGGTATTTTGTTCTGATATACACGCACGAATGTATTTTTATGATATTTCTGCATGCTTAATATTAATGTAATATTTTTACAAATAAATGTACAGCTGTATGTAAAATTTATATGGTACCAATTTTGATGCACCAGATGCGCATTTCGACAAATAATGTCTTTTCAGTGATGCTTAACCGAAATGTTTGAAATCCGAAATAACTATGAAGTTTTAGAGCTAAATATAGCCAAAAACAGCGTGCCAAAAAGTGGAGCCAAATTCGTCCAAGGATAAGAGTTATGCATGAGGGAGATAATCCTTAATTTTGAAATGAATTTCTAAATTTTATAACAGCAATTAAATATACATCCGTATTTTCAAGCTAGTAACGAAGTACTTAGCTACTGGGCTGTAGAGACCCTCGAGGACAGACAGTCCACCAGCAGAGGCCTCGACCCAGGGGTCATAATGTAAAACTTATATGGTACCAATTTTGATGCCCCAGATGCGCATTTCGACAAATCATGTCTCTTCAGTGATGCTCAATCGAAATGTTTGAAATCCGAAATAACTATGAAGTTTTAGAGCTAAATATAGCCAAAAACAGCGTGTCAAAAAAGTGGAGCCAAATTAGTCCAAGGATAAGAGCTATGCATGAGGGAGATAATCCTTAATTTTGAAATGAATTTCTAAATTTTATAACAGCAATTAAATATACATCCGTATTTTCAAGCTAGTAACGAAGTACTTAGCTACTGGGCTGTAGAGACCCTGGGGGACTAACAGTCCACCAGCAGAGGCCTCGACCCAGGGGTCATAATGTAAATCTTATACGGTACTGTATATGTATATGTCTAAAAAAAAGTATTGATTGTCCCTCCTTTCATTTCAGGTGCAGCGCAAACTAAATAATAGCTATGTTTTCAGAGACATAATAAATTTTGATTACTTCCAACATGAATTGTTTTCTTTTTGTCTGGAGAGGTAGTTTGAAATCGCATGTTTGACTAAAAGATGGTAAACGTTGATTGCATGTATATCAACATCATGGAAATCATGTAAACAAAATACATATTTATTTATCACGGAGTAATACTAACTTCTATTTACTGTATTATCAACAAATATGATAAACAAATGTTCGAAAACATATATGCTGTGTTTCCCTTCACGATTATCGTGTTTCAAAACATGTTGAATATATGTTTAACATATCCTAAATATATGTTTAATGCATGTTAAATATATGTTTAATATATGTTAAACATATGTTTGACGTATGTTAAACATATGTTTGATATAAACATGATGTTACAATTTTGCATGTAGATAACATGAAAATCATAAGAACAACATGTGGATATCATATAAACAAAATATATGTTTATCATAAGGTAATACAAACATATGTTATTTATATCATAAACCTATGTTAATCATATACGTTGACCTTTAAGTTCTCCTTTTATATGATTATCATATGATTCAAAACATGTGTTAATCATATGTTTAACATATTTTAAACATATGTTGCAATTTTACCAGTGTATACATCACATATAATTCAGTTTAAATTGTTTAATTTAATTAAACTTTATAATTTTCACAATGTCATAACGGACATTTTATGAATTTACAGAAATACCAACGATCTGCGTCTTTGAAATTCTAATAAAATCTGCTATTGAATTACCTCCCTTTGTACAAAAAAGGCTAACTCATTTGTAAATGAAGGGTGCTATTAAAGGAAAAATTACATGGATGTTATCAGGTGCCTATGACTTTGGTACCAACTGCGACTTAAATCCGATTTAGTGTTTGAAATACTATGATAAATCCACATTTTACCACGTCCGATATCTTAATACGAACTGTAAAGGTATAAATTTGCCGGTAATGCATCGTATACTGTACGGAGCAGGTATAACTTTCATAACTACTTCGAAATTGTAGGAGAAACAATGCAATGGACATCGACATACACTGTCTTTATTGGACAAGAAGTAAGCGATCGTGTGTTCACCATTTTAAAAACCAGACTGAAACACAATACACGTTATGAGTTGAGTTGAGGCTATGATTGCATCTGTGAATCCCAATGATGAAGGTATGTTTATTGAAAATTCTTTCCGATTTGATTGTAAGGCTAGTTTTATTAATCTTAAGGGCTATTTGTTTTTTTTACATAAAGACTCTTCATGTGTTGAGTTTGTTAACGATACACAGTATATGTGAATACAAAGAATACTACATGTAGATAAATCATGTTACCCTTGTAAAGTTTTTGTTGCATGGTAGGTAAACTCATGCATTTACATCATAAAACCTGATCTTACCTAAATGCTTAACAAAATGATGTTTAACAATGTATTACTATTTGCTTTGTATAGTGGCATTTAGAGAACAAAAAAAAATTGATATTCTTACAGTTGGTTCATTGAATGCAACTTCCTCCAGATCCACGACAAACAGTGTGCCATTCTGTATATGACTGGAAAATTTCTTGTCACTGAGATAAGGATGGTTTTCCTCAATCGTGTCCACAAAAGGAAGGAATCTGTTTAATGTTTTTTTTTAAATACAATCCAACAAATAAAAGCAAACTTCAGTACTTTAATATATATCAGAATATCGATGAAATATTGATTTTGATATATATATATATATATATATATATATATATATATATATACTGTTTAGGGATTTCCGTCGCTCTTCTGATCAGATTCCGTGTTACTCCATTTAATCTCTGCCACGCAAACCAATGATCTGCTTGAGCCTTCTGTGTCTATAATAATTACATGCTTCATTAATTTTTTACTAAGGATCATCCGTAATAGTAATGGACTGAGACCATTCGTTTTAAATGTGACTAAAATTCAATTGACGGTGTGTAAGATCTATCTCTTGTGTGACGTGTATCAAATTGAATATAACATATACAAACCTGTGTTTGATTCGGTTGATTGACAGATTCTGTTCTCCACACCCTGCGACCCTAAATAGTAAAGCAAATTCTTTAGAAATGAAGTATCAATTCATAATATTTTGCTTAACTTGAGCTTTTCCTTCAGCTTTTGTTGTAGAGGATTTTACCGCGGCGGAAGGAGATTACATACATTATCATTAATGAAATATAAAAGTAGTAAAACTGTAAATAATTCACCTGTGGCTCTTCTAATATACATCGGCAACATGAAAATACACAGGCCATTTTACGTAGTGTACACTTTCCCCATCCACACAAACACTGCACAAAGGTATAGAATAAATACCGCAGACCAAATCTCAGCTGAAAGAGGAATGGATGGTGAATCAATGTCTTGTAAAGTATATAAACTTATAGAGCACACGCACAAAAACAAAACAGCTAAATCTGTAATATCACTCAGAGATAAAATGAACTGTTTAATCAACACTTAAGGGGAAATACGAATTATTTATGAAAGATCATACCAATGATGGAAGGCGCCAGTTCTGCTCGCGTGGAAGTTTTCTTAACTGCAAAAAATAATAATAAGTTCACTACTGTGTTCAAACTACATGAATTAGTTTCGAGTTCTAATTCATCTAAAACATGTTTACTCTCTATGAAGAAATAGCTAACATAAATAAATTAGTAACAGTAATAGGTTACATGATACAAAATATAACAATTCAATATTCGAAACTTTCAATTTGATCATTGAAAAAAAATTACAAGTGAATCGCAAATTTATTATTGGCAAAAAGATAGGTCATCTGATATTTACCTAGAACATTCTTATGTTCAAGTTCACCAGAAGGTAACGAACTTAAAGGTAATTATTTTTTCTGTTTCTTTTAACAACGAAGTGAGATATTTGTGTATCTCTCAAAATTTGCATATTCTGCACACGCGTATCAGCTAAAACATATGAAATGCTACTTAATGCAACATGTTACACGTGTTTCACGTTTTCCAAAGTTAAATGAAATTCAAATATTTATCAGATATGCGATCCGCTGGAGGTTCGGACACTTACATTGTTGACAGTGATTATGCTTTACCTAAAATATGTTTGTACTAGGTTTCATATTTTGTTTTGTAAATGAAGCCAAAAATGAGCCCTTATCCAACCCTTTTCTCTATTGTATGAAAATTCCTTATGATATTAGAAGAACACACCATATCAACTAAAACAGTGGGGATAAGAAAACGAATGATTTATAAGAGTTTACTTGCTAAAATATTGGAATGATATTGAAGGACATTGTATAGAAATATCTATAAATACAAACCATAGGCGGAACATTAACGATATTAATTTCTCTCTGTTCCATGGATGTCAATCCAAACGTTTTTTGTTCTAGCTGATATTTCTGTCTAGCACATTCCAATTTCAGATTCCGAACTTCAATATTTGGATCTTGGTTTGGTAGCGATGGTGGTTGCGTGTTACCCATTTCTAATGCGAGTGTGAACAAACCTGAATCGTGTATGAAAATTTATAGCCCCAGAAAAAAAAACTATATATAGAATAATTAGGTGTGATAAAGAGAGTTTAAAGTAAATTCTGTTCATACTATGTGCATTATCTGAATAATTGATAGGCATGCTAATTGTGAAAATATTCACATATGCATTGTAGAATATCAATAGCTCCATGGAATTCCGACATACACAAGAATCGTTCGATGGATTGTATTACAAAGGGCAGTACCCTTTTTTACAAGAAGAATAGAACATTTATCAAACTGCAGAATGTGATCAAAGCTGAATGGTGTCTGACAATTTATAATCCCGGACAAAAAACTATATATAGAACAATTAGGTGTGGTAGATAGAGTTTAAAGTAAATTCTGTTCATATTATGTACATTATCTAAATAGTTGATAGGTATGCTAATTGTGAAAATATTCACATATACATCGTAGGATATCAATAGCTTTATGGGATTCCGACATCCACAGGAATTGTTTCATGGATTGTATTACAAAGGGCGGTACATTTAGCAAACTGCAGAAAAACCATGATGGTAATTTGGAGAACCGGTTTTAAATATTTAAAATACAGAGCATGGAGTTTGAAATACAGTAGACAAATTATTATTTTGTAAATTTTTCATCCAACTTAACCTCCAAGCTCCCGTTACGAAGACTAAATTCCCAAACCTTCAATATATTTAATATTCCAATCAATGCGATGAATTAATACAATACCGCACCTTTACTGGATTCCAAAACGTCATAAAACCCTTTATAGAGGTAAATTGCGGGATTCAGTAGATGTTTGACATGTACCAAGTCCCTCTCTTTTCTTCAAACAAATATATTAACTGTTGTGAAGGGACGATAGCAAACGTATTTCTGACATATTGTGTCATAGCATATAAGGGAAATAATATAAAATAAAATGTGAGTTCTAAACCAAAACTGAATGTGAAATCACAAGATGTTTCCCAATGAGATAGCATCAAATCACGAATTATCAATACATTGCATGGATATTTCTTAGATCTTGAGGGCAGGGCAAAATGAACGGTGAAGATAGCGAACAGTGGTTAATCTCGTCACTCCTACAAAGGTGAAGATAACAAACAGTGGTTAATCTCATAACTCCTATAAAGGTGAAGATAACAAACAGTGGTTAATCTCGTCACTCTTATAAAGGTGAAGATAACAAACAGTGGTTAATCTCGTCACTCTTATAAAGGTGAAGATAACGAACAGTGGTTAATATCGTCACTCTTATAAAGGTGAAGATAACGAACAGTGGTTAATCTCATAACTCCTATAAAGGTGAAGATAACAAACAGTGGCTAATCTCGTCACTCCTATAAAGGTGAGGATAACAAACAGTGGTTAATCTCGTCACTCCTATAAAGGTGAAGATAACAAACAGTGGTTAATACCGTCACTCTTATAAAGGTGAAGATAACGAACAGTGTATAATCTCGTCACTCCTATAAGCAATTCAACATAGAGAGTTGGGCAAACACGTATCAGGTATCTAGGGGGAATAAGCATTCTGTTGGCCAGTCACACCCACCCTGAGGTACATATGTATATATCTTGATAAGATAAAGTTAGTAATCCGTAGTCATAATCGATAGGGGATACTCACTTCTTCATAGATCTGGCTCTACTCTTTTTTTTTATTTTTCTGTAGGATGTATATCAGAAACATCACTTTTCTCCACCAATTTTGGATTGCGTCAACAAAAACAAGACTTTGATTTTCTGATTAAGATATTGCAATGATAAGTAATAGTGATATAAATATACTAGCATTGCTGCAAAAACATGCTTTATTATTATTATTATCATTATTATTATTATTATTGATACCTGTTCAATGATATTCATTTAAAAATAATAGCAATTCCCTGATTGGATTGATTTTAATTGTCGTTCCTAAATTCAAACTAATTGATATCTCAATGAAAATTTGTAATTATTTTGTGCGTTTATGAATAAAAATCAAATCGTATATGTACAGCTATATAATGTCTCTCCAAGTGAAAGTAGGTTCTCTATGTATACATTATATTTAATGTCAGTGTTATCAGACACACTTATTTTGGATTGCCTTTTTAACTTGTTTGCTTCGTGTTGCATTGAGTTTTTATTACCAATGCATTCATTGAATAATAAGAAGTTATCAAACCGGAATGAAATGTCTAATATTCAGGTCAACAAGGAAGAGAGTGTACAATGTGACACGAATATCTCTCTTTTTAAAATCAGACAGAAGCACACTACTGATGTTCAGATTAAATTCTGACAGCATAACACGGATCTGGGTCACTTGATATACTACCTGATTCAGTACAAGGGCGATAACAAACGTAGACGAATTTCATATTCATATTAAAGATCCCCCTCCCAAAATAAAATACCGCAGGATTTATTCACAGATCATCAGAACATTTTCCATCTTTCTTATAAAAGTGTTGTTTGACTGATAAGATCGCAATATTCGGTCACCCAGCTCCTTCTGAACATCCGCTTGGTCCTGTAACAGCGTCCTCCGAATTCTTGTCTGATGATTTGTGTTCCGAAAAACTGCATTCATATTATTGTTACATATACTTTTCTGCTTGAGGTAATTAGGGTATGAGATTTGAGCTCTTAACCTCAGACATTAAACTTTTCAACAATGATTGTTATTTTGTCATAATTTCACCAATCGTTGACTTGTGAATGGGCACTGCCATTGTTCCAAATGAAGTCTTGTGGAATCTCGCACGATTAGCATTTGCGGATCGTTTTTCATTTGTTTTTGTGTCAATTAGTAACTGACTGCTCAATGGAAAAGTCACAAACTGTGATCCTGAATTAGAAGTAAAGCCAACCCCATATTTTGGCACATTTTTTTCAAGCACATAATCGGGCATAGTCCCAATAGCATAACTATTTGTAGGTCCCAGAATCAGGCAATTTATATCAGGCCCAGAATCGGGCATAGTCACATTAGCATCAGTATTACTGCCAATTGATATAATATTTTGGTATGTCGTACATACAAGATATTAAGTCGCACGAACGACATAATAAGTCGTTATAACGAGATAAGTTGAATTTATGAGATAATAAGTATTACGAACAAAATGAAAATTCGTACGAACGAGATAATAACGCGTACGGACGAGAAACACTAAGTCGTACACACGAAATAATGAGTCGTTATTACGAGATACTAAGTCGTAATATCCAGATAATATGTCGTAATAACGAGATGCTATATCGTAATAACGAGATATTACATCATACGAGTTTGATGATAAGTACGAAGGACATAGTAAGTCTAATAACGAGATAATAAGTCGTACGAACAACGTAATAAGTCGTAATAACGAGGTGCTATGTTATACGTACGACATAATAAGTCGTAATAACGAGATAATAAGTCGTAATTACGAGATAATAAGTTGTACGAACGAGATACTTAGTCGTAGTAATGAGAAACTAAGTCGTAATAACGAGATGATAAGTCGTACGAACGAGAAACTAAGTCGTAATAACGAGATGATAAATCGTTATTACGACAGAATTAGGCCATGTAAATGACAAAATATCACTAAAGAACAAGTATGGACGGTGTAGAAACAGTTGACATGCTTTTGAAGTTAAGAGTTATCCAAAAAGAAATTTTGCACTCGCTAGCTTTTTGTAATGGAATCGTTATTAGTAATAGAAGCTTGAGACGTCTTTTGGGGAAAATGGATTTGTTTCGCCGCAAGGGTTATTTGAATATTCTTGCTGTGGCTATGTTTATAATGGAACTAATTGACATATCAGGTAAATTATAGGGATATAAACTGTTACACTTGAACTGTATAAAGAATGATTTTGTTGTGAATCAGGAGAGTGTTTGATTGTTGCTTCATGTTATTGATCCAGAGGGCGTTGAAACAAGACAGCAAAATATACTTCATAGGCGAAAATTCTTATGCTGTGGGCAGGGTTGGGGTAATTGAAAAAGTAATTGTAATTACTTGCAGTTGAGTACACTTTTTGAAGTAATTGGATGTAATTTGTAATTGAAGATTTTCTAATTACCAGTAATTGTAATTTAACGAATTACCCGAGGAAAACCCCCTGTAATTCAAATTCAATTACTTTTTAAAATTACTTTCAATTAGAATTACTTTCAATTACAATATAGGACCATGAGATTTGTTTTAGCACAATGATATTGCAATATTGCTTTAAAGGGAAAGGCAATCCTAACCACATTGTTGCCTTTATGAATAAAGTAGTACTTACTGATATTGTAAATGACAGTCTTTAACAACAAAAATCGTTGCTTAACAATTAAATCAATATTAATCTATCTTATATTTCAAATTACCCGCCGTTAAGAGATCGGCCATTGAAATTTAATATATATACATATGCACCTGATCCCACCTCTGGTGTGTCCAGGGGTTCGTGTTTGCTCAACTATCTATTTTGTATTGCTTGTATGAGTAATGAGATTGATCACTGTTCGTTATCTTCACCTTGCATATATATATATATATATATATATATATATATATATATATATATATATATATAAAGCACAAACAAACAATTATAACACCCAACCTTACGTTTACCCCTAGGATTTAAACGATACATGTGAAAATCAATTAATTAATGTATAAAGCACTAAATAATCACAACTAGGTACTGAAAATTTGATATATATATATATATATATATATATATATATATATATATATATATATCATACTTATCATATCGTTATTACGACTTAGTATCTCGTTATTACGACCTATCATATCGTTATAAAGAATTATCATGCCGTACGTTCGACTTAGTATGTGTCGTTTGTACGACTTATTATCTCGTAATTACGACTTATCATGTCGTCCGTGCGACTTAGTATCTCGTACGTACGACATATTATCTCGTAATAACGACTTAGCATCTCGTACGTACGACTTAGCAAAAAAATTAATATGAATTGACAGCAATACGCTTCCGTATATACACATATTTTGGATTGCCTTTTTAACCTGCTTTCCTTCGTGTATGTATACATTGAATAATAAGAAATTTTCAAACCGGAATGAAATTCCTAATATTCAGGTCACCAACAAGGAAGATAAACTACGGTGTGACTCGGATCTCTCCCTTTTTTAAATCAGACAAAAGCACACTACTGATGTTCAGATTAAATTCTGACAGCATAAGACGGATCTGGGTCACTTGATATACTACCTGGTTCAGTACAAGGACGATAACAAACGTAGACGAATTTCACCTTCATATTAAAGATCCCCTCCCAAAATAAAATACCTCACGATTCATTCACGTATCATCACAACAATTTCTATCTTTCTAATAAAAGTGTTGTGTTTGACTGATAAGACCGTAATATTCCTCCGGTCATCCAACTCCTTATGAACATCGGCTTGGTCCTGTAACAGCGTCCTCCGAATTTTCCATGTTTCTTCATTGTCTGCTGATTTTTATTCCGAAAAAACTGCATTAATATTTGAGGTCGTAGCCCACCAACTGCCCGAAAGTCCGTGAGAACGGAACTCTCCCTATATGTAACACGTATATACCTGTTTAAAAGGAAAATATAGAAAATTAATGAAAAATTAAACCATACCTATGGAACTTGCAAAGTTTGGTCCCAATGGCCTCGATTCGAATACTAGCGCGTTGACATGTATTTTTCCATTTTGAATCTCGTGTACCTAAGTTCACGTCGTTCTGAGATGTGACATAAAATCCGTAAAATCATGTAAATCTTATTTTCTTAATCGTATATAATCACTCCTCGATGAAAACGATAGTAGGTCATGTATCCAATGTTTGTGTATTTGCTAAATACCGACGCTGAATATGACGTCACAATGCACTGTTTACATCAGTTGAGTAGAGTTTCCCGCATTCGATGAATTGGCGGATCAAAAATGTCCAAAGTTAGAATGCTTTGATTGAACCCTGTCATCACACGTTAGGTGCTAATATTTCGGAATAATTTTGTTATGTTATGGATCTAAATACTAATGCCAATATGTTGCTTTTCCCCCCAAACACGGTCACGCCATACGACATATTATTGTTACATATACTTTTCCGTTTTGGGTAATTAGGGTATGGGATTTGCGTTCTTTACCTCAGACACTAAACTTTTCAACAATGATTGTTATTTTGTCATAATTTCACCAAGCGTTGACTTGTGAATGGGAACCGCCATTGTTTCCAATGTAGTCTCGTGGGATCTCGCATGCTTATCATTTGCGGATCGTATTTCATTTATTACTGTGTCAATTAGTAATTGGCTGTTCAATGGAAAAGTCAAAAATTATGATCTAGAGTTAGATATAACGCCCACCCCATACTTTGGCACTTTTTATCAAGCACATAATCGGTTATAGTCCCAATGGCATTACTATTGAAGGTCGCAGAATTACATAAAAAATCCACAACTTCTAATGCGAATTACTTTTTGTAATCTGCCTCCACTCACGATCAAATTACGTACGATTGTAAACTGAATGAAGTATGGCACTGTGATTACCAATGCTCGTAAGAGGTTCTGAATCGCTAGGGTTACTCAAATAAACACAACCAAATCCGTAAACAAAATAGTTAATTAGAGGAAACAAATATACAATAGAAAAAAAAGCAAACATGAAATAGTAGTGAAAAATGATCAACCTAGAGTCAACTCAAAATTGTATCAATCACTCAGAATATATTAAACACTTACAATAATGCTTTGTAGTTTTAGAACTGATGTTGTATATGTGTAGTAACCTTTCAGCAAAGTAGCCCCCCCCCCGGAAAAATGGTTATGAAATAGTTTCCCCTACGAAATTGCTACTATATAGTAGATTTTCCCTCATTGCAGGGTTACCCCTCACGTTTTGGGTTTAAGTACGACATTATATAAAAAGAATTAAATTCATGAAATGCATTTTGTGGGAAACAAAAAGTATGCTCATTTAGAATGTATCAGAATAAATCTTTATGTTCAACGATATTCTGCAGTCTTAAATCTATCGATATCTTAAATTAACAAGAGGACCACAGGCCTTGAAAGTCACCTGAGCTCATGCATGGACTTGTCTGAAAGTTTTATATTTGCATAATCCCCCAAAGCCTTTACAATTAAAATATTTGGTAGATTGCAGTATAACCTTTTTAGAAAACCATTCATACTTCAATATGTCAATCCATTTTGTCAGATAAAAACACGGAATTCCAGACACCCCCTACCAGCAAAATATTTCCCCAAAGTATTACTCTAGTAGGCAACACCTTGATCACCTCGTCTTTTTTATTTATTCAGTTTTCATTTAGAAACAAAATTACATCAAAAGGGCCAAATAGTATATTTTAAGCATCTTAAACATTAACTCTATGTGACCATTTTACCCACTCCCATCTTGAAACCCTGCTACCTTGTTCACAAAATTATTTTGTTAAATAATTTGTGGTCTTTCTATAGATGTGCTTAATTTCATTTAGAAAAAAAGAAAGATCTTGAATTTGTAAACGCTAAAGGTATTTTAACTATAAAAGAATTTTAGCTGGGAAGATTAGGGAGAAAATTAATGAATTTCTTATATTCACCTTGATGAATATTTTTAGGATTTCCAGTGGCATTCTAGAAATGAGTTTGAAACATTTAAGAATAGCGTTTTGAAGGAGTTTGTCAAAAGTCGTCAATGTATTTTCACTATTTCGTTAATATATCTACTTGTGGAAAGGCATGCTCCTTCATTTAAACATACTTGAATTCCCTTTACCAAAGGTTGCTTAGTGCCATGTTTGGTTGAAATTGACCCAGTGGTTCTGGAAAAGAAGTCGGGAATGGGGACAGGCTACAGACGGACAGACGACGGACAGTAGGGGATCAGAAAAGCTTACTTGAGCTTACAGATCAGAGGCCCGTTTTACAAAACAACTTACGACAAAGTCGCAAGTCTTAAATTGCATTGTACAGTTATTACTTTAAATGAATGATTAAAACTTTTCTGAGGCTAAATTTTCAATATTTTCTTTCAAAAATATTTTGCATTCGCAGTGAATTATTTACAATGAAGTTGAAAATTCCAGTATGTAAAGTTTGTCGTAAGTCGTAAATTCTTTTGTAAAACGTGCCCCAGGTGAGCTAAACGAAGTTTTAGTAGTGCGTGCTAAAAATTATTTCTTTCCAGAATAAGTTTTGCATGGGAATAAAATATGATGACGTTGTCCATCTGTCAAATTCAAAATAAATTCATTTGTGGAGAAATTTTGTAAACGAATATGTATGGGAGTTGCCCCGCCTGGAATATTTACTATCATATCGATAAGATGTTATCATCTGTTAATCTACCAATGACCCGGGGACAGTTGGGGAATGTTTCCCCTGAAAAACCTCTAATTTAATTCAAAAAATCAATTTTCTCCTTGTGGGGTGTTAGGATTAATGTCTAGCAAGAGAGCGAGTCGATTCCGTAGTAGAGGCAATTTGGAATCAGGGGTATAGATTTACTCCATTATCTATAGGAAAGGCAAGTGGAGAGACAATTATGATTCCTCGTGTAATAGATCTTTATCTGTTTGACTATAAAATCTGATTTGCCTAAATGGCTGTTGTTTACAAGCACGAGATATTCTGATTTTACATTCTAAAATATATGATTGCTTTATATAGTATTCGACTGAATGAAATGATGTTTGTTGAATAATATATATTCCCAAAAAATCCCAATCACAGGAATTCGGAAATTAACTTTCCATTGAGGATATAAAAGAAATGAATAGCAAAAAAGATTTATTTCAGAATAAAAAGAATTAGTATGAGGATGGTTCGCCGTAAACGTAGCCGGAGTGAAAAAAGGGGAAAATCTACTATCTATTAAGTTTTCAGGGGAGGGGTGTCATCTGGCTTTAAAGGGAAATAAATCCTACTATATAACCACATTTATGTGAGAAAGATCTACCATGTAGCCATGTATCCAGGGAGCTACTGTGTAACCATTTCACGGGGATAAAGATGGCTACGGAGAAAATCTATACAACATCGGTTTTGAATAAAATTTACCAAAATATATAGTCAGTGTACTTTTCTTAAATGCAATAACTTAATAATAATTGGTCTTAATATACCAAACTGGGGAGAAATCCAACTGCCCAACCCCATGTTTTAGTAAAACGTGAGATTTTTGTCTATCTCTTAAACATACATTTTCTGCACACGTGTATCAGCTGGAACTTTTGTATTAATGTCATGATTAAGTATTTTAGGATGCATTATGCCTATATAACTTCTATCTTATATGATATCAACTTACATCTGTAAGCAGCGATTTAATTTCATACATTTCCAACCTCTTAGACTTAGGAGGGAAAGAAGAAGCCTCATGATTATCAAAACACCAACATTTTCATTAATTTAACTTGCACCAAAAAAAAAAAAAAAAAAAAAAAGGATAGGATTTTGCCCAAACAATATGTACATTAGTAAAAGTTATTCATCATAGAGTTCAACTTCTGGGTTATATTGCATTGGTTTTTAATATGTGTTAATCATATCTTCTCTATACATTGTATATTTCAACACAGGTTATTGATGTAAAACTTTTTTTTTCAAGCTAGTAACGAAGTACTTAGCTACTGGGCTGTAGATACCATCGGGGACTAACAGTCCACCAGCAGAGGCTTCGACCCAGGGGTCATAATGTAAAACTAATACAGTACCAATTTTCCTGCACCACATATGCATTTCGACAAATAATATCTCTTCATTACTGCTCAAGCCGAAATTTTGGAAATTCGAAGTAACAATAAACTTGTAGGAGCTAAAAGGAAGACTAGAGTGCGAAAAAAAAACTGGACCCAAATTCGTCCAAGGATCAGTTTGATATCAAACAAGAAACTATACAATTTATGATAGAACTTTTCACCTATATAAAACTAAATTCTTATTTCCATGTCGGTTACAAGCGTCTATTTCTACAAAAACAAGGCTTAGCAATGGGTTCTTACGATTCTGCAGACATAGCTAATTTAGCACTCTTCGTCTCCGAAATATCTTTTTTTAAGCTCTCCAATGTACACAACAGAATCATTTACATGGCTAGATATATCGATGATGGTGCCATTATACTGTACAGTAAGCCAAACCAAATAATGTTCGACATCCATGAAATTAAGAAATACTACCCCAAAGAGTTAGAAATCACCTTCAGTATAAACAAAATACAGACACAATTCTTAGATATCACTTTCGGTATTGGATACACCACATTTACAGATAAATTTTTTTTACATTTGTATCTACCAGAAACCTTACAATTCTTACAGTTATATACATTTTACTTCCGGTCACCCCAAACATTTCTTTAAGGGTGTAATAACCACTGAATGCCACATATACCGTACCAGATCAAACAATGCTCTAGAACACGATACTATATGTAAATTATTTGCTATCAGACTCCAAAGATGTGGATATCCTAAGAAATATATCAAAAGACATATGTTACCTTACCTATTCACTCCAGATGGAAATTTCTATAGAAAACCCAAACAATCTACTAATATATTTGGTAATATCAAACATCAAAATACTTCACAAGAACACAAACTTGTCAGATATATACTTACCAAATCACCACCCTTCCATTACAATTGGGTTTTCAGCTACAGTGTGGGTAAAAAACTTAAACAAATACTCCTTACTAAACGTAATCTCCATTCTAAGATTTATAATTATATATAAATTCATTTACACAACATATTACAAATTATTAAATTAACTATCCATCAATTTTACCAATTATTAATCAAACACATACTTTTCAATTTCCTATTATGTCTTACTTACTAAATATAAATATCTAACAATTCTAAATATTTATAAATTAATTCATTATATTGTAATTTTCAGTCAATACACAGTATGAGCCATTTCCTGTCCATGGTGTTTCAAGAATTTACTAACTTTGACGATGTTGACACCACATATTTTGATGTTAATAATATTCCTTTCAACTTAAACACTAATAATATTACACTACAAATTCCATGTATGGATTTCTGTGATTCTCAAGTGGTTATATCCTTTAAGCACCTAGGTACACATAAAAACACTATTTATTACATAGGCAAACAAAGCAAAAAAGTTAAAGAATGCAAATATTTCCATACATTTTTATTACTAATATATGACACTGTCAATGAGCAAGGCATTATTATAAATACACCATTTACTAAATCTATCTCTTGGTTTGCACACAAAATGTACCACAATCTTAAAATTTCAGTGTGTTACGATATTTTCAGATTTTATTTCATGCACGATATAAATTTTTCTCATTGGTAAATATGTGTCTGTCTGGAGTTTATTGTGTTATACATGGTATTGGCTTTTTCAACTAAGCATATTCATAGACTACAGTATTTCATAAATTATAGATCCAGGTGTAAATATATACATATATGAACTTTGTCAATGTGTACGAAATATAAACACTATATGTATGTCATTAAAATAATATACTGTAATTGTATACAGAAAATAAGCACGCTACATATGTTAGTACAATTTATATATATAGACTTTATTAGTGTGTATGGACTATAAACACACTACTTGTGTTATAACACATTTATATAGACTTGTTAGTGTGGATGGACTATAAACACACTACTTGTATTATAACAATTCATATAATTACACAAATGTAATAATTATTGTTATAGCAATATTTATACATCGCATTGTAATTATTTTTATAAGTCATGACAATACAGTATGACGTTTAGTCATAACAATATGTATTGATTTTTATGTGTACACATTATAACACAATATATGTAGTATGATAAATATTACACTTTCCTCAATCTCCATTAAATCACTCAAATTATTCATATATATAATCACATATATAATCACAATTTCTTATTTCATCTCAAATCAACCTATTCATATTCATGTTAATATTAAAACCCATGGTTTTTATTTTAATTACATGATCAATTATTATTCCTCACTCCATTATCTATTATCAATTATTATTACCCATACTGATTTTAATTAAAAAATTGTTTTTTTTTTTTGTTTTTTTATTTGTTATATTGATTTTATATAGATTAATTCATTATTTATACTGATTTATATTATTATTATATTATTTGTACTGATTCAATAAATTCATAAACTTCAAATGCTTCTACATTGTTATTTATATAACAAGATACCATATCACAGTTTTCGCGGAAAAATCACTAACTCAAATGCACGTCATAATAGTAACATACGCAATCAATCACGTCATAATATTAACATACGTAATCCATCTCGTCATTTCCATTTCGAATCCTTTAGTTCATTTGGGTTTTCACTAAGTTCCTTCCATTTGGTAAGTAAAATCCATTTAAATATATTATAATTAACGTTATTATTGTCTACAACATTAATTCTTTTAAGCACTTTTATCAATCTTTACAGTCAATTACCTATGCATCTTCGTCGGCAATAACTTAATGGTTTACCATCAATTTTTATTAGTTATAACATAAATGTTTATTAATTATAACTAAAATATACTTTCAACAAATATTATTTTAGCACTATTAATTCAACTAATGTTTACTACCATAACTAAAGGGTCCTTTCATCGTTCAAATATTTATGCGAAATCCGTCAATTACAGTTTAACATTATAAATTTAAACTCAATCTTTTTAACACTGTAACGTTAACAAATATTTACTACCATAACTAAAAGTTTCTTATCGTATATGCTTACAAATCCTTTCATCGTTCAAATGTTTACACTAAATCCGTCAATTACAGTTTAACATTATAAATTTATACGCAATCTTTTTAGCACTGTAACGTTAACAAATATTTACTACCATAACTAAAAGGTTCTTGTCGTATATGCTTACAAACCCTTACAACATCTAAAATTACAAATATTAATAATTATTATATTAAACTTAATTTTACAGCATTCTAATAAACTTTAGGCCCTCGATAACGTATGGCCTCCGTGGCCGAGTGGTTAGAGCGTCGGGCTCCGGATCACACGGTCTACCAACTGTGTCGGCGTGGGTTCGAGTCCTGCTCGCGCAAATAAAATTTAAATTTTTTTCTTTCTCTCTCTTTCTTTCTTTCTTTCTTTCCCTCCTTACTCTCTATAAGAATACGCATATGTCTATATATATATATATGGATTACAATTATTATTGTATTATATGTATATATCTGTGTAAATGTATGGTTATGTGTTTATATGTAAATTATTATGCTGTAATATCACGGGTATATATTATTTTTAAAATCAATTATTATAGCCATTAGTATAGTCATTAATTTAGTCTATGTCATACTAATTTGTTATATGAACTAACTCACTAACTTTTTTACTTTATTAATTTATTACGATATACATCTTTAGTTTATATACATAATAAATACTATCGAATAAGAGTTAGGGAGCCATGTCGTGCTATATTAGCTGGATCTAGCTACAGAAACATGGTACAGGGTATGAGGTGTAGCACCTGATGACGACCTCAAAATTCTTGCCTAATGACGATCTCAAAATTGTTGTATGGCATAATTTATGATTAATAACTAATAACTAGTAGCACTCTATTATCAAAATTTTCTTTGGCGACCCTACCCTAATTCTTTTCTGTATATATTTTAGTTATTTCACATGTATATACATACCTACATCCCTATTACTATTACCTGTTACTAATATTACTAATATTACTAGTTATTACTAATTATTACCTCCTATTAAAATTTTAAAATTTTCTTTATCAATTTTATTACTCATTTATAAGTTACTTCTTTATTTCATTATGATTTATGACCTAATTATAATCACATGTATGTGTCCTGCCATCAAAAGACGGTACCACAGTCATTAGACGTGTTGGTACACGATGGTCCTTATTTATTTATATTTATTTATTTTTTAAACCATGGGACAACCCATACGTCCCATACGGAGCATATGGAATGTTACTACAACACACTTCAACTTCACTGTGTTGGTGCATTTGGGGGTGTTGGAGGGTGAGGCTGGATCGCAATGAGATGGATAGTATTATGGTATATAATACAGTCACCATTCGGTTAACGATATATAGTTAACCAATCCTACGAATATCAAACAAAAAAAGGGCAGTACCCTTTTTTACAAGAAGAATAGAACATTTATCAAACTGCAGAATGTGATCAAAGCTGAATGGTGTCTGACAATTTATAATCCCGGACAAAAAACTATATATAGAACAATTAGGTGTGGTAGATAGAGTTTAAAGTAAATTCTGTTCATATTATGTACATTATCTAAATAGTTGATAGGTATGCTAATTGTGAAAATATTCACATATACATCGTAGGATATCAATAGCTTTATGGGATTCCGACATCCACAGGAATTGTTTCATGGATTGTATTACAAAGGGCGGTACATTTAGCAAACTGCAGAAAAACCATGATGGTAATTTGGAGAACCGGTTTTAAATATTTAAAATACAGAGCATGGAGTTTGAAATACAGTAGACATATTATTTTGTAAATTTTTCATCCAACTTAACCTCCAAGCTCCCGTTACGAAGACTAAATTCCCAAACCTCCAATATATTTAATATTCCAATCAGTGCGATGAATTAATACAATACCGCACCTTTACTGGATTCCAAAACGTCATAAAACCCTTTATAGAGGTAAATTGCGGGATTCAGTAGATGTTTGACATGTACCAAGTCCCTCTCTTTTCTTCAAACAAAAATATTAACTGTTGTGAAGGGACGATAGCAAACGTATTTCTGACATATTGTGTCATAGCATATAAGGGAAATAATATAAAATAAATGTGAGTTCTAAAACAAAACTGAATGTGAAATCACAAGATGTTTCCCAATGAGATAGCATCAAATCACGAATTATCAATACATTGCATGGATATTTCTTAGATCTTGAGGGCAGGGCAAAATGAACGGTGAAGATAGCGAACAGTGGTTAATCTCATAACTCATATAAAGGTGAAGATAACAAACAGTGACTAATCTCATCACTCCTATAAAGGTGAAGATAACGAACAGTAGTTAATCTCATAACTCCTATAAAGGTGAAGATAACAAACAGTGGTTAATCTCGTCACTCATATCAAGGTGAATATAACAAACAGTGGTTAATACCGTCACTCTTATAAAGGTGAAGATAATGAACAGTGTATAATCTCGTCACTCCTATAAGCAATTCAACATAGAGAGTTGGGCAAACACGTATCAGGTATCTAGGGGGAATAAGCATTCTGTTGGCCAGTCACACCCACCCTGAGGTACATATGTATATATCTTGATAAGATAAAGTTAGTAACCCGTAGTCATAATCGATAGGGGATACTCACTTCTTCATAGATCTGGCTCTACTTTTTTTTTTATTTTTCTGTAGGATGTATATCAGAAACATCACTTTTCTCCACCAATTTTGGATTGCGTCAACAGAAACAAGACCTTGATTTTCTGATTAAGATATTGCAATAATAAGTAATAGTGATATAAATATACTAGCATTGCTGCAAAAACATGCTTTATTATTATTATTATTATTATTATTGATACCTGTTCAATGATATTCATTTAAAAATAATAGCAATTCCCTGATTGGATTGATTTTAATTGTCGTTCCTAAATTCAAACTAATTGATATCTCAATGAAAATTTGTAGTTATTTTGTGCTTTTATGAATAAAAATCAAATCGTATATGTACAGCTATATAATGTCTCTCCAAGTGAAAGTAGGCTCTCTATGTATACATTATATTTAATGTCAGTGTTATCAGACACAGATATTTTGGATTGCCTTTTTAACTTGCTTTGCTTCGTGTTGCATTGAGTTTTTATTACCAATGCATTCATTGAATAATAAGAAGTTATCAAACCGGAATGAAATGTCTAATATTCAGGTCAACAAGGACGAGAGTATACAATGTGACACGAATATATCTCTTTTTAAAATCAGACAGAAGCACACTACTGATATTCAGATTTAATTCTGACAGCATAAGACGGATCTGGGTCACTTGATATACTACCTGATTCAGTACAAGGGCGATAACAAACGTAGACGAATTTCACCTTCATATTAAAGATCCCCCTCCCAAAATAAAATACCGCACGATTTATTCACAGATCATCAGAACATTTTCCATCTTTCTTATAAAAGTGTTGTTTGACTGATACGATCGCAATATTCGGTCACCCAGCTCCTTCTGAACATCCGCTTGGTCCTGTAACAGCGTCCTCCGAATTCTTGTCTGATGATTTGTGTTCCGAAAAACTGCATTCATATTATTGTTACACATACTTTTCTGCTTGAGGTAATTAGGGTATGAGATTTGAGCTCTTAACCTCAGACATTAAACTGTTCAACAATGATTGTTATTTTGTCATAATTTCACCAAGCGTTGACTTGTGAATGGGCACTGCCATTGTTCCAAATGACGTCCTGTGGGATCTCGCACGCTTATCATATGCGGATCGTATTTCATTTGTTTCTGTGTTAATTAGTAGTTGACTGATCAATGGAAGAGTCAAAAATTGTCATCCTGAATTAGAAGTAAAGCCAACCCCATATTTTGGCACATTTTTTTCAAGCACATAATCGGGCATAGTCCCAATAGCATAACTATTTGTAGGTCCAAGAATCAAGCAATTTATATTAGGCCCAGAATCAGGCATAGTCACATTAGCATCAGTATTACTGCCAATTGATATAATATTTTGGTATGTCGTACATACAAGATATTAAGTCGCACGAACGACATAATAAGTCGTTATAACGAGATAATAAGTTGAATTTATGAGATAATAAGTATTACGAACAAAATGAAAATTCGTACGAACGAGATAATAACGCGAACGGACGAGAAACACTAAGTCGTACGAGCGAAATAATAAGTAGTTATCACGAGATACTAAGTCGTAATATCCAGATAATATGTCGTAATAACGAGATATTATATCGTAATAACGAGATACTACATCATACGAGTTAGATAATAAGTACGAACGACATAGTAAGTCTAATAACGAGATAATAAGTCGTACGAACAACGTAATAAGTCGTAATAACGAGGTGCTATGTTATACGTACGACATAATAAGTCGTAATAACGAGATAATAAGTCGTAATTACGAGATAATAAGTTGTACGAACGAGATACTTAGTCGTAGTAATGAGAAACTAAGTCGTAATAACGAGATGATAAGTCGTTATTACGACAGAATTAGGCCATGTGAATGACAAAATGTCAACGAAGAACAGTTGACAAGCTTTTGAAGTTAAGATTTATCCAAAAAGAAAGTTTGCACTCGCTAGCTTTTTGTAATGGAATTGTTATTAGTAATGGAAGCTTGGGACGTCTTTTGGGAAAAATGGATTTGTTTCGCCGCAAGGGTTAATGGAATATTCTTGATGTGGTTATGTTTATAACGGAATTAATCTACACATCAGGTAAGTTACAGGGATATAAACTGTTACACTTGAACTGTATAAAGAATGATTTTGTTGTGAATCAGGAGAGTGTTTGATTGTTGCTTCAGGTTATTGATCCAGAAGGCGTTGTTAACGAAGACAGCGAAATATACTTCATAGGCGAAAATTCTTATGCTGTGGGAAGAGTTGGGGGTAATTGAAAAAGTAATTGTAATTAATTGCAATTGAGTACACTTTTTGAAGTAATTGGATGTAATTTGTAATTGAAGATTTTTTAATTACCAGTAATTGTAATTTAACTAATTACCTGAGGAAAACGCCCTGTAATTCAATTACTTTTTCATTACTTTTAATTACAATTACTTTCAATTACAATTCAGGACCATGGGATTTGTTTTAGCATAATATTATTGCAATATTGCTTTAAAGGGAAAGGCAATCCTAAACACATTGTTGCCTTTATGAACAAAGTATTACTTACTTATATTGTAAATGACATTCTTTAACAACAAAAATCCTTGCTTAACAATTAAATCAATATTAATCTATCTTATATTTCAAATTACCCGAGGTTAAGAGATCGGCCATTGAAATTTAATATATATATATATATATATATATATATATATATATATATATATATATATATATATATATCATACTTATCATATCATTATTACGACTTAGTATCTCGTTATCACGACTTATCATATCGTTATAACGACTTATCATGCCGTACGTTCGACTTAGTATGTGTCGTTTGTACTACTTATTATCTCATAATTACGACTGAGCATCTCGTACGTACGACTTAGCAAAAAAATTAATATCAATAGGCAGCAATATGCTTCCCTATTTACACATATTTTGGATTGCCTTTTTAACCTGCTTTGCTTCGTGTTACATTAAGTTTTTATTACCAATGCATACATTGAATAATAAGAAGTTTTCAAACCGGAATGAAATTCCTAATATTCAGGTCAACAACAAGGAAGATCAACTACGGTGTGACACGAATCTCTCTTTTTTTAAATCAGACAAAAGCACACTGCTGATGTTCAAATTAAATTCTGACAGCATGACACGGATCTGGGTCACTTGATATACTACCTGATTCAGTACAAGGGCGATAACAAACGTAGACAAATTTCACCTTCATATTAAAGATCCCCCTCCCAAAATAAAATACCGCACGATTTATTCACAGATCACCAGAACATTTTCCATCTTTCTTATAAAAGTGTTGTTTGACTGATAAGATCGCAATATTCGGTCACCCAGCTCCTTCTGAACATCCGCTTGGTCCTGTAACAGCGTCCTCCGAATTCTTGTCTGATGATTTGTATTCCGAAAAACTGCATTCATATTATTGTTACACATACTTTTCTGCTTGGGGTAATTAGGGTATGAGATTTGAGTTCTTTACCTCAGACATTAAACTTTTCAACAACGATTGTTATTTTGTCATAATTTCACCAAGCGTTGACTTGTGAATGGACACCGCCATTGTTCCAAATGACGTCCTGTGGGATCTCGCACGATTATCATTTGCGGATCGTATTTCATTTGTTTCTGTGTTAATTAGTAGTTGACTGATCAATGGAAGAGTCAAAAATTGTCATCCTGAATTAGAAGTAAAGCCAACCCCATATTTTGGCACATTTTTTTCAAGCACAGAATCGGGCATTGTCTCAATATTATAGGTCCCAGAATCGTGCAAAATTGTATCAGGCCCAGAATCGGACAGAATCACCTTAGCCTCATTATTGCTACCAATTGATATAATTTTTGGTATGTCGTACGTACGAGATACTTAGGCGCGAACGACATAATAAATCGTTATAACGAGATATTAAGCATTACGAACAAGATGAAAATTCGTACGAACGAGATAATAACGCGTACGAACGAGAAACACTAAGACGTATGAACGAAATAATAAGTCGTTATCACGAGATACTAAGTCGTTATATCGAGATAACATGTCGTAATAACGAGATTCTAGATCGTAATAACGAGATATTGAATCATACGAGTTAGATAATAAGTCGTACGAACGACATAGCAAGTCGTAATAACGAGATAATAAGTCGTACGAATGACGTAGTAAGTCGTAATAGCGAGATACAGACCTTGGACAAAAGCATACGCACGATAATGGTCGACGTTACTTCAACAGACACCAGCTGACATTTTGAAGCATAGAAATGGAAGCAAATACAATGATTGGAGAAAAAAGATGTCATACCATTAAAGAAAATATTTTTCTCGTATTTTTAAGCAATAAAAATGTTCTTATACCTTAATATTTTGTAATATAACCTCTGGCCCTCTGTACCCGTTTAACTCTCTCCGGTAGCGACATGTACAAAGTTTGTATGTATTCCACGGTAAATGTTGTCCAAATGTCAAAAATATTGTCATAGAGTTGTTGCACAGTATTTATTGTTTGTGTACGATATTGTAATTTTCTCTTAATGGTAGACCATATGTTTTCGATGGGGTTTAAGTCTGGGGATTGGGCCGGCCAATCCAGTGCAGGTATTTGGTTGGTATTTCTATGTTGTACGTACCCATAATAAGTCGTAATTACGAGATAATTAGTCGTACGAACGAGATACTTACTCGTAATAATGAGAAACTAAGTCGAAATAACAAGATGATAAGTCGTTATTACGACATAATTAGGCCATATGAATGACATAATTTCACTAAAGAACAAGTATGGACGGCGTAGAAAGAGTTGACGTGCTTTTGAAGTTGTATTTGAAGATAAAATTTAACCACAAAGAAAGTTTGCACTCGCTAGCTTTTTGTAATAGAGTCGTTGTTAGTAATGGAAGCCTGGGACGTCTTTTGGCAAAAAACGGATTTGTTTCGTCGCAAGGGTTATTTGAATATTCTTGTTGTGGTTATGTTTATAACGGAACAAATTGACACATTAGGTAGGTTACAAGGGTATAAACTGTTACACTTGAACTGTATAAAGAATGATTTTGTTGTGAATCAGGAGAGTGTTTGATTGTTGATTCAGGTTATTGATCCAGAGGGCGTTGTTAACGAAGACAGCGAAATATACTTCATAGGCGAAAATTCTTATGCTGTGGGCAGAGTTGGGGTAATTGAAAAAGTAATTGTAATTAATTGCAATTGAGTACACTTTTTGAAGTAATTGGATGTAATTTGTAATTGAAGATTTTTTAATTACCATTAATTGTAATTTAACTAATTACCCGAGGAAAACGCCCTGTAATTCAATTACTTATAAATTACTTTTAATTACAATAACTCTCAATTACAATTCAGGATCATAGGATTTGTTTTAGCATAATATTATTGCAATATTGCTTTAAAGGGAAATGCAATCCTAAACACATTGTTGCCTTTATGAACAAAGTATTACTTACTTATATTGTAAATGACATTCTTTAACAACAAAAATCCTTGCTTAACAATTAAATCAATATTAATCTATCTTATATTTCAAATTACCCGAGGTTAAGAGATCGGCCATTGAAATTATATATATATATATATATATATATATATATATATATATATATATCATACTTATCATATCATTATTACGACTTAGTATCTCGTTATCACGACTTATCATATCGTTATAACGACTTATCATGCCGTACGTTCGACTTAGTATTTGTCGTTTGTACGACTTATTATCTCGTAATTACGACTTATTATGTCGTTCGTGCGACTTAGTATCTCGTACGTACGACATATTATCTCGTAATAACGACTTAGCATCTCGTACGTACGACTTAGCAAAAAATTAATATCAATTGGCAGCAATACGCTTCCCTATTTACACATATTTTGGATTGCCCTTTTAACCTGTTTTGCTTCGTGTTACATTAAGTTTTTATTACCAATGCAGACATTGAATAATAATAAGTTATCAAACCGGAATGAAATTCCTAATATTCAGGTCAACAACAAGGAAGATCAACTGCGGTGTGACACGGATCTTTCTCTTTTATAAATCAGACAAAAGCACACTACTGATGTTCAGATTAAATTCAACCAGCATAACACGGATCTGGGTCACTTGATATACTATCTGATTCAGTACAAGGGCGATAACAAACGTAGATGAATTTCAGATTCATATTAAAGATCCCCCTCCCAAAATAAAATACCGCACGATTTATTCACAGATCACCAGAACATTTTCCATCTTTCTTATAAAAGTGTTGTTTGACTGATAAGATCGCAATATTCGGTCACCCAGCTCCTTCTGAACATCCGCTTGGTCCTGTAACAGCGTCCTCCGAATTCTTGTCTGATGATTTGTATTCCGAAAAACTGCATTCATATTATTGTTACACATACTTTTCTGCTTGGGGTAATTAGGGTATGAGATTTGAGTTCTTTTCCTCAGACATTAAACTTTTCAACAACGATTGTTATTTTGTCATAATTTCACCAAGCGTTGACTTGTGAATGGACACTGCCATTGTTCCAAATGACGTCCTGTGGGATCTCGCACGATTATCATTTGCGGATCGTATTTCATTTGTTTCTGTATTAATTAGTAGTTGACTGATCAATGGAAGAGTCAAAAATTGTCATCCTGAATTAGAAGTAAAACCAACCCCATATTTTGGCACATTTTTTTTCAAGCACAGAATCGGGCATTGTCTCAATAGCATAACTATTGTAGGTCCCAGAATTGTGCAAAATTGTATCAGGCCCAGAATCGGACAAAGTCACCTTAGCCTCATTATTGCCAGCAATTGATATAATTTTAGGTATGTCGTACGTACGAGATACTTAGGCGCGAACGACATAATAAATCGTTATAACGAGATATTAAGTATTACGAACAAGATGAAAATTCGTACGAACGAGATAATAACGCGTACGAACGAGAAACACTAAGACGTATGAACGAAATAATAAGTCGTTATCACGAGATACTAAGTCGTAATATCCAGATAATATGTCGTAATAACGAGATTCTAGATCGTAATAACGAGATATTAAATCATACGAGTTAGATAATAAGTCGTACGAACGACATAGCAAGTCGTAATAACGAGATAATAAGTCATACGAATGACGTAGTAAGTCGTAATAGCGAGATACAGACCTTGGACAAAAGCATACGCACGATAATGGTCGACGTTACTTCAACAGACACCAGCTGACATTTTGAAGCATAGAAATGGAAGCAAATACAAGTGATTGGAGAAAAAAGATGTCATACCATTAAAGAAAATATTTTTCTCGTATTTTTAAGCAATAAAAATGTTCTTATACCTTAATATTTTGTAATATAACCTCTGGCCCTCTGTACCCGTTTAACTCTCTCCGGTAGCGACATGTACAAAGTTTGTATGTATTCCACGGTAAATGTTGTCCAAATGTCAAAAATATTGTCATAGAGTTGTTGCACAGTATTTATTGTTTGTGTACGATATTGTAATTTTCTCTTAATGGTAAACCATATGTTTTCGATGGGGTTTAAGTCTGGGGATTGGGCCGGCCAATCCAGTGCAGGTATTTGGTTGGTATTTCTATGTTGTACGTACGCCATAATAAGTCGTAATTACGAGATAATAAGTCGTACGAACGAGATACTTACTCGTAATAATGAGAAACTAAGTCGAAATAACAAGATGATAAGTCGTTATTACGACATAATTAGGCCATATGAATGACATAATTTCACTAAAGAACAAGTATAGACGGTGTAGAAATAGTTGACGTGCTTTTGAAGTTGTATTTGAAGATAAAATTTAACCACAAAGAAAGTTTGCACTCGCTAGATTTTTGTAATGGAATCGCTGTTAGTAATGGAAGCTTGGGACGTCTTTTGGCAAAAATGGATTTGTTTCGCCGCAAGGGTTATTCGAATATTCTTGATGTGGTTATGTTTATAACGGAACAAATTGACATATTAGGTAGGTTACAAGGGTATAAACTGTTATACTTGAACTGTATAAAGAATGATTTTGTTGTGAATCAGGAGAGTGTTTGATTGTTGATTCAGGTTATTGATCCAGAGGGCGTTGTTAACGAAGACAGCGAAATATACTTCATAGGCGAAAATTCTTATGCTGTGGGCAGAGTTGGGGTAATTGAAAAAGTAATTGTAATTAATTGCAATTGAATACACTTTTTGAAGTAATTGGATGTAATTTGTAATTGAAGAATTTTTAATTACCATTAATTGTAATTTAACTAATTACCCGAGGAAAACGCCCTGTAATTCAATTACTCGTTTAATTACTTTTAATTGCAATAACTTTCAATTACAATTCAGGACCATGGGATTTGTTTTAGCATAATATTATTGCAATATTGCTTTAAAGGGAAATGCAATCCTAAACACATTGTTGCCTTTATGAACAAAGTATTACTTACTTATATTGTAAATGACATTCTTTAACAACAAAAATCCTTGCTTAACAATTAAATCAATATTAATCTATCTTATATTTCAAATTACCCGAGGTTAAGAGATCGGCCATTGAAATTTAATATATATATATATATATATATATATATATATATATATATATATATATATATACATACATACACAGTGAAATTTCTCCAAACCGGCCCCTCAGAAAACCGGTTCTTCCTAAATATCGGCCGATTTTCAAAGTCCCGGCAGAAACCTTAATATTTCCTTACAAAGAAAGTCTCACAAAAGCGGCCACCTCTGAAAACCGGACATTGGCCACTTTTTAAAGTACAATTGTTAACAAACATGTGTAATATACCCTTATAATACCGGTCACTATTTGAAGACTAGAAAATGTTGACCAGAGGGTGATTAAGACTGGCCAGGTGTGAAAAATGACTGACCCACTGGCCAGGTGAGAAATTATCGACCGGAGGTGTGAAAAACACAAGTGGCCTCTATAAGTTCTTTAGTTTACCTGTGCTGTCCAGGGTGCTAATTGATGCTTATCTAATCCACGTGACCCTTTCAAATTTCGGTACGAAATGTTAGAAACAGATATGCACATATTGAATTACTACAATCAATACGCCATATTGTTGCACCATGGATATAAGCGGTAGTTAATAAACAACAAACCCATGACTGTTAATGATAATTTTCAATAGATAAATAATTTTTTGGAGGTTTCCATAGACTTAAAATTCCTAAGAAACATCACAATTAAAATTATATTTTTACTACTCTAGTTTTCAAAAACGTCAAAACAAATTTGTTAACGATATAAGCAATGGACGTAAACAGTTTTTAAAGGTAAGAGAAATTCCAATAATAGGCCTCTGTGTTTTCTTTATGTATCCTGTTATAAATTTTAAGTTAAAATTAGATGATTGCAGCAAGACTATTTCTGGTAATAATTACCTGTAGGTACAAGCGGTCTAGTTTGATCTCCACTGATAATTGATCATAGATCCCCATATCAAAGTGAGCAGTACCTACTCTATGTATTAATTGCAGCAATCCAATGGCTATGTATTTGGTTTGTTTATAAAAACATAAGCCGAAATTCTACATAAATGCTGCTAGTCTACATATTTTTATACCTATATCAAATGCAGTTTTATTCAAACGGAATGTTTTCCATTATTTATGCATGTCAATGTAAAACAGTTTATTCATGTTTAATTAGTTTTAGTGCTATAAATTGAAAATAAACATGTTAGTAAATTATTTTGTTTTATTTCAAATAGTGAAATAATAGTCCTTGAACACCATATTTTATGGTTTGTGGTATGTCAATGAAATATCTAATAAAAATTGAGCTGAAATGTCTCTAAATGCTAAATTCTTGGTATACCGGCCACCCCTCTAAACCGGCCGTTTTTTCGATCCGACAGCTGGCCGGTTTGGAGAAGTTTTACTGTATATATATATATATATATATATATATATATATATATATATATATATATATCATACTTATCATATCGTTATTACGACTTAGTATCTCGTTATCACGACTTATCATATCGTTATAACGACTTATCATGCCGTGAGTTCGATTTAGTATGTACGACTTATTATCTCGTAATTACGACTTATTTTGTCATTAGTGCGACTTAGTATCTCGTACGGACGACATATTATCTCGTAATAACTACTTATCATCCCGTACGTACGACTTGCAAAAAAAATTAATATGAATTGACAGCAATACTCTTCCGTATATACACATATTTTGGATTGCCTTTTTAACCTACTTTACTTCGTGTTACATTAAGTTTTTATTACCAATGCATTCATTGAATAATAAGTTATCAAACCGGAATGAAATTCCTAATATTCAGGTCAACAACAAGGAAGATCAACTGCGGTGTGACACGGATCTTTCTCTTTTATAAATCAGACAAAAGCACACTACTGATGTTCAGATTAAATTCAACCAGCATAACACGGATTTGTGTCACTTGATATACTACCTGGTTCAGTACAAGGACGATAACAAACGTAGAGGAATTTGATCTTCATTTTAAAGACCCCCCCCCCCCGAAAAAAAATACCGCACGACTTATTCACAACATTTTCCATCTTTCTCATAAAAGTGTTGTGTTTGACTGATAAGATCGTAATATTCCTCAGTTCATCAATCTCCTGATGAACATCCGCTTGGTTCCGTAACAGTGTCCTCCGAACTTCCCATTTTTCTTCATTGTCTGCTGATTTGTATTCCGAAAAACTGCATTAATATTTGAGGGCGAAGCTCTCTCACTGTCCGTAGGTCCGTGAGAGCGGAGCTCTCCCTATATGTAACACGTATATACATGTTTAAAAGGAAAATATAGAAAACTAATGAAAAATTAAACCATGCTTATGGAACTTGAAAAGTTTGGTCCCAATGGCGTCGATTCGAATACTAGCGCGTGGACTTGTGTTTCTCTATTTTGAATCTCGTGTAGCTAAGTTCACGTCGTTCTGAGATGTTATATAAAATCCTTAAAATCATGTAAATCTTATTTTCTTAATCGTATATAATCCCTCCGATTAAAACGATAGTAGGTCATGTCTCCAATGTTTGTGTATTTGCTAAATACCGACGCTGAATATTACGTCACAATGCACTGTTTACATCAGTTGCGTAGAGTTTCCCGCGTTCGATGAATTGGCGGATCAAAAATGTCTAAAGTTAGAATGCTTTGATTGAGCTATGTCCTCACACGTTATGTGATAATGCAAGGTGAAAATAACGAACGGATTAACAATCGGTATGAAACACGTCAGACAGCATTTGACCCAATGATAGGTTGTATTGACGAACTAGATCGTTATAACGACCATATAATTTGCGAAATGCTGACTTCAATCGAGACTGCTGAAACCCCTGTACCATCAACTTGCTTGTCAGTAGCTTACCTCGATTTAAAAACTGACTATACGCAGAACAAGCTCTTGCATATCAAATCAGTTGAGATATATAAACACCATATGCAGGTGATATTTCGGGATAATTTTGTCTGGTTGTGGATCTAGATACTAATGCTAATATTTTGCTTCGCCCTCAAACACTGTCACGCCGTACGACATATTATTGTTACAGATACTTTTCCGTTTGGGGTAATTTAGGTATGATATTTGAGTTCTTTACCTCAAACACTAAACTTTGATTGGTATATTGTCAAAATTCACCAAGCATTGACTTGTGAATGGGCACCGCCATTGTTCCAAATGAAATCTCGTGGGATTTCGCACGCTTATCATTTGCGGATCGTATTTCATTTGTTCCTGTGTCAATTAGTAATTGACTGCTCAATGGAAAAGTCCAACAGTATGATCTAGAGTTAGATGTAACGCCCACCCCATACTTTGGCACTTTTTATTAAGCACATAATCGGTTATAGTCCCAATGGCATCATTATTGAAGGTCCAAGAATTACATAAAAAATCCACAACTTCTAAAGCGAATTACTTTTTTGTAGTCGTAAATCTGCCTCCACTCACGATGAAATTACGTACGATTGTAAACTGAATGAAGTATGGCACTATAATTACCAATACTCGTAAGAAGTTCTGAATCGCTAGGGTTACTCAAATAAACACAACCAAATTCGTAAACAAAACAGTTAATTAGAGGAAACAAGTATACAATAGAACAAAAAGCAAACATGAAATACTAGTGAAAAATGATCAACCTAGAGTCAACTCAAAATTGTATCAATCACTAAGAATATTTTAAACACTTACACTAATGCTTTGTAGTTTTAGAACTGATGTTGTATATATGTAGTAACCTTTCAGCAAAGTAGCCCCCCCCCCCCGGAAAAATGGCTATATAATAGTTTCCCCTACGAAATTGCTACTATATAGTAGATTTCCACTCATTACAGGGTTACCCCTCACGTTTTGGGTTTAAGTACGAAATTATATAAAAAGAATTAAATTCATGAAATGCATTTTGTGGGAAACAAAGAGTATGCCCATTTACAATGTATCAGAATAAATCTTTATGTTCAATGATATTCTACAGTCTTAAATCTATCGATATCTTAAATTAACAAGAGGACCACAGGCCTTGAAAGTCACCTGAGCTCATGCATGGACCTGTCTGAAAATTTTATATTTGCATAATCCACCAACGCCTTTACAATTAAAATATTTGGTAGATTGCAGTATAACCTTTTTAGAAAACCATTCATACTTCAATATATCAATCCATTTTGTCAGATCAAAACACGGAATTCCAGACACCCCCTACCAGCAAAATATTTCCCCAAAGTATTACTCTAGTACGCAGCACCTTGATCACCTCGTCTTTTTATTTATTCAGTTTTCATTTAGAAACAAAATTACATCAAAAGGGCCAAATAGTATATTTTAAGCGTCATAAACATTAACTCTATGTCACCATTTTACCCCCTCCCATCTTGAACCCTGCTACCTTGTTCACAAAATTATTTTGTTAAATAATTTGTGGTCTTTCTATAGATGTGTTTAATTTCATTTAGAAAAAAGAAAGATCTTGAATTTGTAAATGCTAAAGCTATTTTAACTATAAAAGAATTTTAGCTGGAAAGATTAGGGAGAAAATTAATGAATTTCTTATATTCACCTTGATGAATATTTTTAGGATTTCCAGTGGCATTCTAGAAATGAGTTTGAAACATTTAAGAATAGCATTCTGGAGGAGTTTGTCAAAAGTCGTCAATGTATTTTCATTATTTCGTTAATATATCTACTTCTAGAAAGGCATGCTCCTTCATTTAAACATACTTGAATTCCCTTTACCAAAGGTTGCTTAGTGTCATGTTTGGTTGAAATTGACCCTGTGGTTCTGGAAAAGAAGTCGGGAATGGGGACAGGCTACAGACGGACAGACGACGGACAGTAGGGGATCAGAAAAGCTTACTTGAGCTTACAGATCAGAGGCCCGTTTTACAAAACAACTTACGACAAAGTCGCAAGTCTTAAATTGCATTATACAGTTATTACTTTAAATGAATGATTAAAACTTTTCTGTGGCTAAATTTTGAATATTTTCTTTCAAAAATATTTTGCATTCGGAGTGAATTATTTACAATGAAGTTGAAAATTCCAGTATGTAAAGTTTGTTGTATGTCGTAAATTCTTTTGTAAAACGCGCCCCAGGTGAGTTAAACGAAGTTTTAGTAGTGCATGCTAAAATCATTTCTTTCCAGAATAAGTTTTGTAAGGGAATAAAATATGATGACGTTGTCCATCTGTCAAATTCAAGATAAATTCATTTGTGGAGAAATTTTGTAAACGAATATGTATGGGAGTTGCCCCGCCTGGAATATTTACTATTATATCGATAAGATATTCTCATCTGTTAATCTATCAATGACCTGGGAACAGTTGGGGAATGTTTCCCCTAAAAAACCTAATTTAATTCAAAAATTCAATTTTCTCCTTGTGGGGTGTTAGAAATAATGTCTAGCAAGAAAGCGAGTCAATTCCGTAGTAGAGGCATTTGGAATCAGGGGTATAGATTTACTCCACTATCTGTAGGAAAGGCAAGTGGAGAGACAATTATGATTCCTCGTGTAATAGATATTTATCTGTTTGACTATAAAACCTGATTTGCCTAAATGGGTGTTGTTTACAAGCACGATATATTCTGATTTTACATTCTAAAATATATGATTGTTTTATATAGCATTTGACTATAGCGGGTGACATCTCAACCAACCCTGGGCCGATTAAATTTCCCTGTGTGGCCTGCAGTAGACAAACACGAAAAAATCAGAAACTTTTGATATGCACACATTGCAATATAAGATGTCACCTTAAATGCTGCACGGACAACTTTCCACCCGTTGCAGCACAATGGGTCTGCAATGCATGTTTATCTATTGACAACCCTGCACCCAGCATGGAAACAGATGCTGACATGATGCCTGAAACGATCGGGATCGACATCTCAGGAGATGACAATTACACTTCCGGCGTAAACAACGTGGAAAACGACCATGACATCTGGGAGAACTTAGTAAACGTTAGAAAAGCGAATCCAGCTAAGCTTATCTGTGGATATTTAAACATAAACAGTCTCGCAGGAAAGTATGATCAGATCAAGGACATATTACAGCGAAATCTCATCGACATGCTTTTTCTGGCAGAGACTAAAATCGACGCCTCCTACCCCGATGCACAGTTTGTAGTTGACAATTATACTATGTGGCGAGCTGATCGGAATAAGCATGGTGGAGGAGTACTAGCCTTCCTCAGGTCCGATCTGGCTGGAGATCGTAAGCCTACCTTTGAATTTAAAGACATAGAATCCGTGGGAATAGAGGTAACATCAAACGGTCACAAATGGTTATTTGTTGGAGCATAAAAACCACCGAATATGAATGAAAATGTTTTTAGTGACGATTTTAGCAAGACTCTAGATAGAATTATAAGTAGATATGACAACTACATCGTTATTGGCGATTTAAATATCAACATGCTTGACAAACAAAAAAGCTTAATATTGTCTGATATATGTGATACTCATGGTGCTAAGAACTTGGTGAAAAAAGCAACATGCTTTACCAAAATTGGTAAACCATCCCTACTAGATGTCATTATCACCAACGAAAATTCAAACACAGGGAAAGTATGTAATTTTGGTTCAGGAATTAGTGACTGCCACAATTTTATATCTGTTCAGGTTGACATAACCATATTAGAGAGAAAAGTAAAACGCAGATTATGTAGAAGTTTCAAACATTTTGATGCTGAAAAATTTGCAGAGGAATTAGAAACCAAATTATGCTTATTGTGTGATGGCAAAGATGTAAACAAGTGTTACAATGATTTTAGCAACTGCTTTCTAGATGTAGCTAACAAACATGCCCCACTGAAATCAAGAAAAATCCAAACAAAACAAGTCCCATATATGAATAAAGAACTTAGGAAGGCAATATACAAGAAAAAATGTTGTTTAACAAGTACCAATCCATAAACTCCTCTGAAAATTGGGAAAAGTACAGAAAACAAAGAAACTATGTAACCACCCTAAAAAACAAGTCTATAAATCAATACTTCATTGAAAGATGTGCTGGAGGCCCAAAATCAAAAGATTTTTGGCCAACTGTAAAACCATTTTTAACAAACAAAGGATGCACCACACAGAAAGACTTAATTCTCTCGGAAAATAACACGCTTGTAAACAGCCAGAAAGAAGTATGCGAAATTTTTAATGACTTTTTCATAAATGTTGCTAAAAATATTGGGGATGCAGAACAAGTAGATGAAAATCACCCAAGTATACAGGCAATAAAAGCAAATAAAACAGAATTACCACAACAACATCCATTTTCCTTTAAAGCTGTCACTGAAGACTTTGTAACAAAAAGTATAATGAAAATAAATATTAAAAAAGCCACTGGTATTGATGGAATTTCTCCAAAACTCTTACACATCGCTTTACCAGTTATCAGCAAACCTCTAAGTCAACTAATTAACATGTCCCTATCAACATCAACTTTCCCTAACCAGCTTAAGATAGCACAAGTGACACCATTACATAAGAAGAATAGTTCATTAGAGAAGGGTAACTATAGACCTGTTAGTGTTCTTCCTGCAATCTCAAAAGTTTTTGAAAGAGCAATTGAAAATCAGTTAACAATGTTTTTTAAAAATGTTTTCAATCCTTTTTTGGCAGCTTTTCGGTCAGGTTTTGGATGTCAGTCAACTTTATTAAGAGTAATTGAAGATTGGAAACAAGCATTGGATAAAAACAAGTACACAGCAGCAATTTTAATGGACCTTTCTAAAGCCTTTGACTGCCTTCCTCATGAACTACTTCTTCTTAAACTAAAAGCATATGGTCTCTCAAAAGCAGCACGAGAGATGTTAAGCAGCTATCTCTCATGTACAAAACAGTGTGTTAAAGTAGGGGAGCACACCAGCATCATGTCAAATATAATCAAAGGTGTGCCACAAGGGTCTATCCTCGGCCCCTTACTCTTTAACATCTTTATCAATGACCTCTTTCATTTTGTAAATAAATGTAAACTTTAACTCAGGTAATAGCAGCACTTCAAGATGACAGTAGATCTCTGATTAAATGGTTTAAATCAAACAAAATGCAGGCAAATCCAGAAAAATTCCAAGCTATCTCTGTTGGAAACAAAACACACAATGAAAACATAGTTTTTGATTTAGATGGAATAAGAATTTCATGTGATGAAGAAATAAAATTGTTGGGTATTACAATTGATTTTAAACTTTCTTTCAACACACATATTACCAATATTTGTAAAAAGGCAGCAAGGCAATTAAATGTTCTTAAACGAATAGGCAAACATCTTAGCAAATTAGGTAAATTAACCATATATCATTCATTTATTATGTCAAAGTTTAGTTATTGCCCGTTGACATGGCACTTCTGCACTGAACAAAACACCCGCAAAATTGAAAAGATTCAGGAAAGAGCTCTGAGGTTTATCTATGGTGACTATAAAAGTACTTACGAAAACCTATTAAAACAATCTAAATTGCCTTCACTAAAAACCAGAAGAATGCGAACAATAGCTTTAGCAACTTTTAAAATTATCAACAAACTGTCCCCACTTTTTTTTTTACAAGATCTAGTTGTTGTAAAAAAACATTCATACAATTTTAGATATACAAATACAGCGGAAATACAAAGACCCAGAACAACCAGGTACGGGATTAAATCTTTCAGATATGAGGCAGCAAAGCTCTGGAACTCTTTGCCAAACGAAGCAAGAAATATTACATCATATAATCTATTCTCAAATTATATTCAAAATTGGTGTGGGGAATTAAATTGTAAATGCAGCTCATGCAAATTCCAGCCTCTCCTGCCTAAATCTTAAAGTTTTGATCTAACTTCTAACTATGCTTCTAAGCTTATATGTACAAATTTAACTGTTTTATTTTTACTCCGCTCTGTCTCTTAGGTATGCATATTTATTTATTCTATGTATATATCCATATTTTTATGTTTGTGTTGCAAACTGTTTTCAGTTATGCATGCTCATCTTAATATAGCTAGTCCCTGTGTATATATATGCATGACTTGTGATGTCTGTATAAAAGTATGCGTCCTGTTTTATTTCAAATTTCTGTTTTTATGTCTATGCATGCAATTATATATCATTAGTGCTTTGTGGTTTTTTTTTAATGCTATATAGTCGGTTAAAGAGCTCTTAGCTCATGTTTATTGTTTACCTGTATATAGTTTTCCGACTTTAAATAAAAATTACTTACTTACTTACTTACTTACTTACTAATGAAATGATGTTTGTTGAATAATAAATATTCCCCCAAAAAATTCCCAAATCAAAGGAATTCGGAAATTAACTTTCCATTCAGGATATAAAAGAAATGAATAGCAAAAAAAAAAAAAAAAAAAAAAAATCAATTTCAGAATAAAACGAATTAGTATGGTGATGGTTCGCCGTAAACGTAACCGGGATGAATAAAGGGGAAAATCTACTATCTATTAGGTTTTCATGAGAGATGTGTCATCTGGCTTTAAAGGGAAAGGAATCCTACTTCATAACCACATTTCTGTGAGAAAGACCTACTATGTAACCATGTTTCCGTTGGAGCTACTGTGTAACCATTTCCCCGGGGATAAAAATGGCTACGAAGAAGATCTACTATACAACATCGGTTTTGAATCAAATTTACCAACATATATAGTCAGTGTACTTTTCTTAAATGCAATAACTCCATTTGACAATTAATTCACAGTGTTCAAATCTCTGTTATCTTTTCATGAGCATCAGACGACTTCAATTCTGGATCCTGTCGATATTAATTTTAGGAAATGGAACACAGCGGCACTACATGCAAGGTGAAGATAACGAACATTGATCAATCTCATAACTCCAATCAGCTATACAAAATAGATAGTTGGGCAAACACAGACCCCTGGACACACCAGAGGTGGGATCAGGTGCCTAGGAGGAGTAAGCATCCTACGTTAACCGGTCACACCCGCCGTGACCCTATATCCTGATCAGGTAAACGGGGTTGTCCGCAGTCAAAATCAGTGTGCCAAGAGGACATAAACATACAACCCCGTGTTGACTTTTATAGAACAGGTGACACACAGTACAACAGGTAAGACAGGTAAGACATGATGCTGTTTCCTGCTCTCGGATTTTAAAATGCCAACACCGTCACTTCTGAATCCAACGGGCCAAGGATCGGGTTCCTCGTGCTTAGTCTCGTCCCGTCATAAGCGTTTTAAGACAAACCGTCGTCCCCCTGAAATTGGTCTTAATATATCAAACTGGGGAGAAATCCAACTGCTCAACCTCGGGAACACCGAGCTAAGGCGTCCACTCCCTTTGACTGAGCGGATTGAACTGAGGTATTTAGATTGATATATGGACACGTCAGCTGAGCGAGTGCAGAAGTGATTTGTCTCAGCATATTAAATGAGGGACATATAAAACTTAATAACCAACTCCTATAAAGTACGTTACACCCTGACAACATGGACAGTTTTAATTCCCAGTAAAATTCTGTAACTTGGTAAACCAAAGAAAAAAAAAATAAACGTCCATACACTACGTTAAACTTCTAAACACTGAGCACAACGTGCCCTTTAAGCAATCGCAGTGGTTCCTCAGTACAGGTGATTTGGTAAATTTGTTTTACATAGACCTTGAAGCGTACTACTACCCCAGTAGAATAATGAACGAGCGCTGAATGCTTAGGGAACAAACAGGTTTGATTGGAACAACGAACGGCCAATGGTTTCAACGGGGCCGTCATTTTTTAAGAACTAGATCTCTTGAAGGTAGAGAAAGAATGATATGGGTTGGCAACGGAACGCTTTGGGTCAACTTGGAAAGAATGCTATTGATTTCAAATTCTGCATTTTGAATCCTTTCAGCAGTTTTTCACATGAAGACACATATTGATACGAGATAGACAGAGAGATGGGTCCGTGTTTACCCAACTATCTATTTTGTATTGCTTATATTAGTTATGAGATTGATCACTGTTAATTATTTTCACCTTTCAATAATTAAACTATTTGAAAATGTTATCATTTTAAAGTGGAATGAATGGAGTTAAAATGAAATAAACCATGGAATTAAGTATCGTGATATCATAAAAATCCACAAACTACTGACGCATTCCTATGCGCCCTTATTTATCAAGAATGGCGTTTTTCCGTAAATTATTGAAACACCTCTTCTGGGGATCATTTCAGTCCCTGTTTTGATGAAATTGTCACTGTTTAATCCAGAAATCTCAATAGTTCTTGGAATAACATTAATACAATGTTCAGTATAATTATTGCAGATATATTTATCAAGAGAAAATAGCTTGGATATGTACTATTTCAGGTGATATTAATCAATGTTTCTTAACTGTACGATGCATATCTCGTTAAAAGCTGTAAAATGTATGTTGATCTAGTATCACATGATTCTTGAAATAAACATGGGTGGTACATTATATTATCTAAATTTCTTAAGCCTAGTGAAAATGGATGGAACCTTAGCTAATTTAGATATGAAGTATGATATTTCCATTGGCGATTTATTTTGATTTAATGAATGTGTGTGTGAACGTCAACTGTTTTACTTGGTTATGAAAAATAGCATGTGAACCATTACCCTTTTGTTGTTACTAATGAATACCCCATTTACATTTGAAATTGTCGGCAATGCTTAAAAAAGTTCCCATTGAATGTTTACAAACACCGTACACTGAGATTAGATTTTATTTAGTAAAGGAGTAACCGCATCGTTTCAATATGTATGGTGAATTAAGTGAATGCACATGTATGTAATGGTATCCATTCGGTATACATGCTCCGGTAAATCCTTCTTGTTACCTGAAGACACAGAGAGGGGCATTAAGGAAGCTAATTCCATCTGATGCGTAGAATTCTTACCTGAAGACACAGAGAGGGACATCAAGGAAGCTAATTCCATCTGATGCGTAGAATTCGTGACCATTCATCCGTAAGGTAATACACCTTTGTTGAATAATATAACCAGTTAATAGCTGATTGTAATTTTTTAACAATGCATCAAAACGTATCGATTTCTTATCAGTCTAACTTAAACTAAGCATAAAGTTTAGAAATTTGCTTCTTTCGAAAACCCTTTCCGACTGATCAGGAAAAAACGCCCTACTACTGAATTTTCTTCTTTTCATCAACAATTTTATTTTTGTCTTCTTTGTCTCCAACCGAGCGCAAAGTCGATCTTCAATGACGTGATAATACCTGAAGTGTTCCAAAAGACCATGCGGAAAGTAGTGGTTTTATGGTTTTAGATTAGAACAGAATGGTTTGGTCTGAGAGTGAAATACTGAACGGTTTCAAGGGAAACTTTGGTGTGGGGTGGAACAATTCTACTCGAGAGCCGGGCGGTAACAAAACGGTTCATTTTCTGTACTTATGGAGGCTATTAAAGTTTAAGCATAAAACTGAATAAGGTCAAATGGCATGGCTTTTCAAATCGAGGCAAACTACTGACAAACACGTTGATGGTACAGGGTTTCAACAGTCTCGTTTAAAGTAAGCATTTCGCAAATTATATGATCGTTAAAACGATCTAGTTTGCCAAAACAACCTATCATTGGAAAAAAAATGCAGTCTCACGTATTTCATACCGATTGTTAGGCCGTTCTTAGCACATTCATTTTGACTGGGGATAACTCCGTTTACCGGATCAGGATATAGGGCCCACGGCGAATGTGACCGGTCGACTGGGAATGCTTACTCCCCCTAGACACCTGATCCCACCTTTTGTATGTCTAGGGGTCCGTGTTCGCCTAACTCTTTATTTCTTATTGCTTATAGAAGTTATGAGATTGATCACTGTTGGTTACATTCACCTTTCATCATCATGAACAAACATGTAGATCATCATTTATCAATCTAGACCATCTCCATCTCAAAATAAGTACTTATCAGTTTTAACATACTCCGTATGGGATATTCAAAGTTTACAGGAAGGTCACGAACTTAAAGAGAATTTCGATTTTTTTTTCACTTTTTGTTTTGTTTACTAAATAGTGAGAATTTTGTCTTTCTCTTAAATTTACATTTTCTGCATACGTGGATCAGCTGGAACGTTTGTATAAATGCTATGTAACCTAACATGTGCTACCTATGTTCGAAAACTCTTCTGCACCTCTGACAATTTGTAGTTAAGGAGGACTATTTGTTGGCACGCCCGATGGAACTTTCTCCTTGTCTGAGCCAACTCTCTCTTTAACACCTCCATCCTTGTATTGTACATGTATTCCTGAAAAGCGGCCTCAGCCACCATATCTTCTTCATCGTCGCCTGGGAGATTCCATCGTGAGAATGGTGAAGTTGATTTCTCTACTACGAGTTTATATCGGACAGACTCAGTGTGTTAAACATTCAATGGTATCAATTATCATTTTACCAGCTATAATTACTGCAGCAGGAGTAAATGTCGTTTTCACGTATCTAAAAGAATTAAGGTATTCCATGTATAATGAAAGGATAATGAACAGTTTTGAAGGATTTAGATCAACATAAATGTTTATTGTTAAATAATGATGAAAGTGAAGCAGATGAAATTCACATGACTGGTAAATGATTAGAAGCTGACCTTTTTGCACTTAAGACTTTTTGGAAGAGTTGTCTGCCCTTTGTAAAATCAAGAAAAATCTAATTTTCTAAAAATGTGTGTGGTCAATGATTAATTTTATTTCATATTTTCACTAAGAGAAAGTGTTTGTAACTTTCTACCAAGAGATTTGTGTGAAAATATAATTTCTTTTTAAAATATTGTAATAAAACATGCTTTTCCCATATACTTCAATGTTAAATCCTAGGTGAAATAAATCAAGCAGTAAACAAAATTTTGAAAATTCCTACGGTGGATTATTTTTATTTGATGAACCCTTCAAAATGATACCATGATTACAAAAATTCCACCATCCATTTATTAGATATGAAATATGGTCATTACACATTGAATACCTTAAGTAGAAAGTATATGCAATGAATAAGAAACATTTTTAAATATACAACTGAAATAATCTAGATCACATACGGACGTGACCTAATTCAGATTGGTCAATACAACATTTTACAGGTCATATCCCGTCTTTTTGTTTATTTATATGCAGGTTTGAATAACTGAAATAAGTATATTATTTTTTTCAAGGTATTGTTGCAATTAATAAGAATGCTTGACCAGGTATTTTATTAATAACATTTCTAAAAAAAAATATGCCGCAGGTACTTAGATGACTTGAACAAATACACTGTATATACATATTTCTTATTGTCACTAAATAGAAAATAAAATGTCAGTTTAAATAAACATGTCAGAGCATAAACTCCATTCGAATTTGTACAGTATTTCCCGAAAGGAATTTTGTGTACTATATTTTACCCTTTAAAATGTTCATGAATTTAGTCATTTAATGATAGACTGAATTATTAAATTAAGAAATACAAATATTTATTGGCGCAATCCATGTCCAGTTTATTAATTGGCAAAGCACATATAAAATAGCATTCAGTCTGCCATAATTTAATTTACTTGTAACACACAATTTGATTTGCTGTCAGAGAATGCTGAAAAAAAAAACGTTTATATTGGCACTACTTTTTCTTTTCTAATTTTACTTTGCACCATGGAGCACTGTTACGTTGATAGACCTTCGAACTAGGGCTATGTAATTGAAAATCACGTACACAATAAAATACTGTGTTGTCTCACACCCCTCCCCCATTTCGTCCCAAACAAAATGTACATCGTTGTTTACAAGTAAAGTTACATAAAACATTAATGGTAAAGGTTCCAAAACAAACTCAGATATTTTCAACGATGTCAAATGTAAAATACAAAACAGTATATCAAGTATTTGCAATATTGCTATTTCATCATGTTTCAGTTGAGTGGGTAGGTGGGTGGTGGTGCATAATCTGCCTATCAAAGCATAAAATGCGTCATGAATGTTTTACAACAGATGACGTCATGTTTCATTGATTAACATGTGGATCGCTCTCTATGAATTTTTTACTTAATTTACTGTGCCGGATTTCATTGGCGACAATGCTGCATGCTATTGTAAGTCATAATGTAGTTTAAATATATATTGAATTCTTTTTTCCTGACCACGCAATGCTAATTATCAACCCGAAATTTGGATACTGTAAATCAAAGGAAGAAAACGTACTGGAAACAATATAGGAGGACTTGCTCCCGTTTAAAAAAATACTGAAAAGTCTCAGAGGCTAGGTTAGATAAAACAGTTATTTTAAATGTTAACAATGTAAAGCTGCGTAGCAACAATTTTGCAAGGTAAATAAAGCAGAAAATATTTGATATGATATCAATATCATACAAAAATACTTGCATGAAGCCTCCGAAAGTGAAAGCAGACACCACGACTTAGTCCTCTACACTTTGGGTCCCTGTCGATTCTTTCAATGATAGTGTTTATGATAATAATGTTAAAAAACCAAAATTGTACACCTTTTTTTTAACAACTATGCAAAGCAGGTGCGATGTGAACGACTTTAAAAGATGAGAACAACTAGGTATATTGAAAATGAACATATGCAGTAAGGGGGTGAAACAATCTGCAGCTGGAAAGTATTATTAGATGATGGAACTTCTCCTGCTTTGAAAATAAACACCGACCTAAAACGACCCATACATGAAACGAAATAGAAAACGTAGTTTGTTTCTCCATAAGATACTTAAATCAGCCATAATATCTGTAAAAATCAAGTTTTCCGCCACCAGCGCATTATAACCGTAATATTTTAGCATCAATCCGGGATATTACTTTTTTGTTAGAAATAGTGCTCACAGCTCGCCATAAAATATTTTTGCAAGTATGGGCAATTGAAAAGGTGTAGAATATAAGAATAATTTAAATATTTAGAGCGAGAGGAAACCAGTATGGCAAAAACTTTGAAAAATAACTAGTTTGGGGTGAAAAAAATGGCAAAAATATGGTACCATATCCGGTTGTAGTATGTATACAGCTTTAGTTGTGCTCCTATTTTTGAAATATAACATGCAATTTTAAACCCCGGATTCTGATATTTATCTATGCCACCAATAATCTTATTCAACATTTACTTTTATTTCTATATATTTTAAGTGCCATATTTTGGGGTTTGTGAATCAAGTTCTTTAATAACTCTTTACTTTATGATGATAATTACTTAGAATGTATTATTTTAAAGGTAAAGAGACGGTATGCAGTAACAAAATGGACAACGTACACAAAATGCCAGATTACTATTGACGATCATTTATTCCTTGAAACTTTTTTTTGAAATAAGAGATAAAAGTGTGTCTTACTCTTCATATATCAAAAAGAAAAATAGAATAAAGAAGAAGATTTACTGAAGTATATACAATTTATTGAGGAAAATACTTCCAAAGGTAATGCTATATAACAAAACAAAACAAGAATTAGAAAAACTACGAAAACATGAACTATAAGGAAATTGTATTAGAAATAGAGCAAAATGGATAGAGAAAAGAGAGAGAAAAAAACCCACCAAATTTCTTTTTGAAAACTTGAATCAAGGAGCTTTACAAGTAAAGTCATATCTAAACTGCAGATGGATAATCGACATAGAGTATATGATCAGTCACGGATTTTGATTGAAACAACAACAAAAAATAAATAAATCAACAAGAAAATGGAAAATGTAATTTAGTTATTATTGATTTTCATTTCGAGAATTAATTAACCTTGTAGTATGATATTATCCCTAAACTAAAGACTCGGCATCACCATATAACTGAAAAATTGTTGAGTGTGGCGGAAAACATCAATCAATCATTCTAAACGACAGTAAGAGTTTTTGGAGGGTGAGATTTCTTTAACTGAAGCCTCAAATACATTTCTAAATCTGAACTCAAATAAAGAACAAGGATCTGATAGTTTTCTGATGATTTCTTTAAGGTCTTCTGGAAATATATTGGTATTTATATTGTTAGATCCATTACCTATAGTTACAAAACTAAATATTCTATTATATTCTCAAAGACACGATGTCATTACATTGTTACCAAAGAGTAACATACTTAAGCAATGTCTAAAATAAAGTACTGGCGATGTACAATTTAAATTACAAAAAAATTGTCTCTTGATCTATTACAGTTCGGTTTAAAAACATTTAAATAAGATTGATTGATTGATTGAATATTGTTTAACGTCCCTCTCGAGAATATTTCACTCATATGGAGACGTCACCACTGCCGGTGAAGGGCTGCAAAATTTCGGCCTATGCTCGGCGCTTATGACCTTGGAGTAGGGATGGATCTTTATCGTGCCACACCTACTGTGACTCAGGATCTCGGTTTATGCGGTCTCATCCGAAGGACCGTCCCATTTAGTCGCCTCTTACGACAAACAAGGGGATACTGAGGACCTATTCTAACCCGGATTCCCTTAGCATACATACCATATAACTTGTAATGGTGATGGATAATTGGTTTTTATAAGCACTCTCTGCTGCAGTAAATCTACAATTATGTTATAAAACATGAGCAGCCACCAGATTATGAAATTCCTCCATGATACTCTGATCCTTTATTCATTTCATATATCCATACTTTCCATAGATGTATTGCTATTCATCCAATATGTCATAGAAATTCGTATATTCCTTGAACATCCATTCTGTTCTGAGTACCTACAGAGCGTTTACAGGGTCAGTTGAAAGGTCATCTAACGGACAATTGACACCATAACTCAGACATTTGGATTGCTTCAATACATGTACCTTTCATGCACATGTTGGGCTCATTTAAATACTTTGAATATTACATATTATGTACAAACAATTGAAGTTGCAAACTAAAATTCGCTCAATTTACAAAATAAAAAAAATATAACAAGGGTTTCCTTGTAGTGTTAACAATACAAATTTTGTTTTTGTTTTCAAAACAGACATGCATAAAGTTCAATATATTCGGTAAGTAATGTTGACCACCTACTATGCAAATTGGAAAGTATTTTAAAAGTACACATCCTTAAACAAATGCGTATCAATGTTTTCAATTTAGAGTGAAGAAGGCTTCGATTTCACTATTCTCAAGTGAAAACAATCTAGTTTGTATCAAAAAAATTACTATCTTTCAATTCAGAAAAAGTCAGTGAAAAAAATTGTTGTGTAACAAAATTGTTTTTCCTAATTCATGGAAACCATTTAAGAGTAGTTTGATAATATGTAAATAATTATTTAGAAAGTCTTATGAATCCCTTGATGTCTTCGTAAGTTCCCCCGACATTGATTGCTCTTACAAACACGTGGACAGACAAATTGGACAACTTTCCGAGTGTCGGTGGTAAACTGAACGTGATACTGGATCGCATGGTCTCCTGCCATTGTAAAATGTTCGTTCCGCCTTCAACAGTTCCCGCTGAAACTTCGTAGAACAATGGCTATTTAGAAATAAACACTTTGTCCCAGGAGACGGTAAACTCTTGTTTTCCACCATGCCAGGATACTTTCAATGATTTCCCAGCTATAATACAATGGAAAGACATACATCGAACAATTATACTTTGCGTCTGTTCACCGATATTAAATACAATGAAAATTGTAGTATATAACAGAAAATGCATTAGTTAGTAGCTCCTCAGACGCTGACAAAAAGAGCGTAAATATTCACAAGACGCTAAACACATGGCATACTCATAACTACAAATTGATTGACTCTGAGTCATCTTCGGTATCCCAGTATGTTTTATATTTCTATTATCTGAACGCCCTCACCTTCTTTTTCTGGTTTATCTTTAACAACTGTAACGTTGTACAGAACGTTGCTACTTGAAAGAAGAAGTTTGCTGATCGCCTGAAAAGTAATATTCTTCAGGCCTGCAGGTATCTCCAAATTCATAATATTTGCGGTTTTCATATCTTGTCCAATCGGAAATGACATCTTCTCTTCAATTTTCTTTTCACCATTGGAAAAGGTAATCTATAAATTGAAACAAATGTCAGATGAAATACAAGATGAGAATAAATTACTTTTCACTCTGTATTTAAAGCACTATTAAGTAAAGGATAAAGTCCGAAAACTGTCCATCATATGAGAGGAGGAATTGTTCCAGACCCGGAAGGCCGACATTAGTTTTTTCTCTCTCACATGATGGACAGTTTTTGGATTTTATCCAACTTGAAACATTTTCTCTATTATTTACTTAATAAACTATGATTTCTATGCGTTTTGTATCATTATGTAACACACTTGATTGTCTTGAGACTGAGTGGCATTTCAGAAAACTACAAACGTGAAATGATAGCTCGCTTAATTCAAGACTACTTCCCATGTAAATTTCCATGATGATGTCCCCATCGGATGGAGAAAGTATGTTTTTAACTCAATCAAAATATAGATCCCGAGAAAACGTCAATAGATATGACATTTTGAGTGACATTGTAGATATTGAAAAAAGAGAGTAGGAGACCAAAGCCAAAATTTGATCTAAATCTGCATTTGTTCTCCAATGTTTATTAGGATCGTGGATGCTAACCAATTAGAATACATACGATGACAATGGTATGAAAAAGATGAACGGTTGTGGTTCCTATCTTTAATACGATTCTGTTTGTGGTGCATCTAGTGAGTTAACATCACGAGATGTCTTTCTTATCTAAAGTTCTATCTAAAAAGAGGATATGTTGTTGGATGCAAGGTGAAGATAACGAACAGTGATCAATCTCATAACTCCTACAGGCAATACAAAATAGATAGTTGGGTAAACACTGACCCCTGGACACACCAGAGGTGGGATCAGGTGCCTAGGAGGAGTAAGCATCCCCTGTTGACCGGTCACACCCGCCGTGAGCCCCATATCCGGATCAGGTAAACGGAGTTATCCGCAGTCAAAATCAGTGTGCCAAGAACGGCTTAACAATTCAGCACGTCAGACAGCATTTGACCCAATGCGAGGTTTTATTGACGAACTAGATCGTTATAACGACCATAGAATTTGCGAAATGCTGACTTCAATATTTTCAAGCATAAGGAATGGATTTACCATGACCAAAATCCATGACCAAACTGTGTGAAAAGGATGAAAATGTTTGTTTGTTAAAGAAAACTTCTTGATATGCATGTTGTGAAATTATCTGGCATCAGGATTTGTCATTTCACATTGGATTTGTCTTATCGCCAAAAGTGATATATGTTGGATATCTATGCATACATGTTTATCAAATTGAAAATTTGCTGCATCATTACTCTTAACTTCCATGTAACATGCGTTTTATGTACACGATTTTTTCTTGCTTTCAACATTTAAAACCTGTACATTAAGTTACCTATAAGTGTACATTAAGTTGAAAAAGGTTGAAGAAAACTGTCCATTAAGTTATGAATCGACAGTTTTTGGCAATTTAATGTATGGTTACAGGTGATTTATTATTCTGATTTTAAATATCCAAATCTATTATGCTATAAAACAAAAATGTTTAATTGCAGATATACCCTGTATTGTTCAATTCCAACGTAGTCTTCAAAACCAGACCACCGAAGTCTAACTCTGTTTTTGACGCTTTGATAGTGACTACCGGCTTGGTACTCAGTAATGGACATAGGAAGAACAACTACTTCTGCATGATCTACCGATGGTGACCGTATTGAAATTTTAACTCCATCCGACGATTTGGAGGTCGATAATCCGGCACGATTGTGACATCTGATTGTGAAGTACACAATTCGATTTTCGAGCAAACTGTATTCAAATTGTTTTGAAAAAAAAACGTTTCTTTGGCTGCCAATCTTTCAAATGTCTGTAACTCTATTCCTTGTGGTTGGTTACCTATTAAAATTAAGATTCAGTTTGTTGTAAAATGAACACGAAGAAATTCCTTCAGTGAAGCAAATAAAGCTATACCTATTGCCCATTCGCAATAATCAACATCCGATTCTTCATCTGTTACCACAAATTTAACCACTACTTCATTATCTGTCCAAGCATCCTCATCTCCACCTACATTGAATGAAAATTATACTGATAGGACGTATATTACATAAAATATTTTGTCACTACTAATGCAGGATAATCACCATATGCATGTTTCAATTCATCTGATATTGCGTGATTTAAAGATTTCCTACAGAGTTTACTTCGATTAAACTTTCTTAAAGTGCAGCAATGGTTATCACTAATTCTACAATGCCGAACTAAAACATACTTGATAATCTTCCATCGTACACGTAGGAAATATTGGGTGGAGTGAGCTCAACGATGATATGAACAGAATACGATGTTCCGAGGAGTTCTGCAGCGTTCAATGCGGTTACTGTTATGTGAACAAACGTGTTGTGCACAAGGGTAATGTTTGCATTAATTCCAAAATTACTTTGCCCAACACTAGCAAATCCTTGTAACTGTGTTCCACCTTTTGTGTAACCTATCAAAGCGAAAATGCATGGTTAACCATCAAGCCAAAACTTGAAAGAGGATCATACAAAATACAGCTATGCAAATTTGATGTACCTATTGCCCATTGGTATTCTCTTATCGGACTGAAATCTTCGAAGAAACTCCATGATCCATGTATAGAACCCCATTCATGTAAATAAACGACATGAGCGGACACATTGGAGTCTATACTGTCGTTTTTGTTCTTTTCTACGTGTTCAAATGTCACATGATCTACAAACAGACCAGTCTTAACATCTGCACTGCCAATCTCTAAATCTGTGGTAACATCATTTGCAGTGAAATAAAAGGTATGCCTATGCCAGGAGACAATCTCACGAGAGGAAGATAAGCCGTGCTCGTCTTTCCTGTAAGCCTTTGAATACAGAAGAAACAAGTGTTTCATTTTCACAATAGAAACAAACCCTTCCTTATTAGCGATGGATGCAACTCTTCCTGAAAGGTGACTCGAGAAAAGGTTAAGGCGATAAAGTTCCCCAATTTTTAGTCCATTGATAACTTGCTTCACACGCCCTCGGACAAAAAGAAAGGCTTTTCCACCTCTGGCTAAATATTTCAATGCTGACAAAACGGAGGCACAGCTTTGAGCAGTTAGAACCCAGTGGTCGGGCATAAAGTTATCACTGAGCGTACAGATGTTGGTAAATTCAACATTTTCCACTGACAAGGTCTTGTTCGATATTTCAAAGGAAGGATTCAGCAGAAGGTTTTCACCGGTATGATAAAAATATTGAGGTTGCGGTGGAGATGTGTCGATAATGACACCATCAGAGACGGCGATATCTGATTCAAACCCAACGTTGTCTACTGCATACACTTTACTGTAATAATTTCCTCCTACATGAAATTCAAAAGTAACAAATCAAAGTGAAAACATTGTTTCTTAAACGGTTTACTTCTTTTAAACAATTGTTCTTATATGGTATAGCAGAATCAGATTAAGAAATTTCAATATGGAAAATGCGTGTTAGAAATTTTAAAGTAACATGAAGGACTGCTACATGCAATGTCAGACAGTGTATATATGGAAGGCAAGGATAAAGATCAGTAATCAATCTCATAACTCTCACCATGAATACATAATAAATGTTGGGCAAACACGAACCCCTGGACATCCCAGATATATAGGAGGAATAAGCATCCCTTTTCAACCGGTCGGATCCGCTGTTAGCCCCACGTCTTGATCAGAGAAATGGAGTAATCCGTACTCAAAACAAATGTGCCAAGAACGGCCTAACAATCGGTATATATTTCCGAAGCAACTCACCAACGGAACGAAATGCTAAGTCCCAACGATTTAGCGGCATTCAGTTATACCTTCTCATCAACAAGGCTATAAACTAATATTCAACACTAATTTTATGTATTGCAGCATACTATTATTGTAAATATGGGTTCTTGGTTTGTTATCCTAGGGCTATCGATTCGTTTTAGAATTATTTCAAGGGTTACTCTACAGAGAACATAATATATGAATGTTAACCATTTTTGGAAAAAAAAGTGTAAACGTGTAGGTGTGCTTGTAAAATGAAAATACACCGTACGAAGAACTAATTCCATCCCAAAACGTCTGAAAACTGATGTATGTATGCCAACATTTTCCCAGTTCTTTACACTGCATTCCGTATGCGAGTATACTACTGAAATTGTGGACGTATTGCCGACACACCAAAAGTAATTCTTTATCCCAGATCCAGTATCCAAAAACCGTGCCATCTAGCTCCAATGCTATCCGATGCATTTTTGTACTCTAGATCATGCACTCCTGAAAACGTAATGTTAGCATCTTTGAATATAGTATTTATGAAAGGCAAAGATAACGAACAGTGACCAATCTCATAATTACTATAAGCAATACAAAATAGATAGTCGGGCAAACACGGACTCCTGGACTCACTAGAGAGAAATATGTTCTGTAAAAAATGGGATATAACAACCGAGGGAGTAATGATAGTCGAGAAGTGTGCATACCTATTCCGTCAAACACGATGCCTGCTGTCGGTTTGACATTGTCAATTTTGAATCCGTCAGAAGATTCTGTGTGGTGAATTCCAGAGAAACCGTAAGCGATAACATTCGTGTAGTACTGGACTCCTGGTGAAAGAGACAGTATGTGAACCAAGTACGTTGTCTCTGTGTTAGGCAAGTCTTCTCCACTGTCCCACACATCATGACCTTGTAAATATACAGCCAAGGACAAGCACGATTAGAAAACGTGTTCTTACTCTAACGCTTCTATCTGTTAGCAAAGGATTCGCTGTTGGTGTAATTCTTTACACTGATTTTACTTATAAATCATCAATTTGTAAACATACCTCCTGGCACGGTACTGATGTAGACATGGTAAGATTTTATTGTCGTACTGTCGTCGGAAAACTTATTTTTCCAATTCAGCATTAAGGATGTGTCACCCTTGATATAATCATCATCTTTCATGGCACTGCCTATCATTTTCTCTGTAAGCTGTTGACAATGAAAAACAAAACTTAATTTGTAGCAATTTGATGAAACTTCTGAAGGTCATTTGATTGATGTCTTCACATTTTTACCACCAAATGACAGCTAAGATATTTAATACTCGAAAAACCATGGAAATTGTAAGAAAACAGTATTGAGATGATGCTATTAAAGCCACCAAAGAGTTGCAGTTGAAAACTGTTCTTATTGATATCGTGGATGAACGTACCGAACTTCCAAGAATATTCAAGGTTGCGGGTTTCTTCGTTGCAATGATAACTCCATTGGATTTAAAGACTGCGTATGTGTTTTTGTTGTACCAGGCCTTAACAAAAACAGAATAAAAAACCTCCTCCTCCAGGTACTGACCTGTTGGCAGAAAAAAACCCTAATAATTCAGATAAGCGTATTTACTTTTGGGACAGCATTGAAGAAGAAATTCACGTTAGTATATGTATTTAGGCTAACAGTGAATTTATCATGTTTAATGGTTTATCAATATTTGTATTATTATCTAGAAATTGCTGCATGGTCGGGAATTTCCAAAAGTTCGGGTGAGCATCACGGTGAAGAGACATTATTTGTCGTAATGCGCATCTGGTGCATCAAAATTGGTACCGTAGAAGTTTTACATTACGACCCCTGGATCGAGGCCTCTGTTTGTAGACTATTGGTCCCTGAGGGTCTCTACAGCCCAGTTGCTAAGTACTTCGTTACTAGCATGAAAATACGGATGCATATTTAATCGCTGTATTAAAATTTAGAAATTCATTTCAAAATTAAGGATTACCTTTCCCATGTATAGCTGTTATCCTTGGATGAATTTGGTTCCAGTTTTGGCACTTAAGTTTTCCTTTTAGCTCTTACAAATTTATTGTTATTTCAAATTTCCAAACTTTCGGCTTGAGCATCACTGAGGAGACATTATTTGTCGAAATGCGCATCTGGTGCATCAAAATTGGTACCGTATAAGTTTACATTTTAGAAATGTAATTTTATAATTAAAGTAGACAGTTGATTAAAAATAAGAATGTTAAGTATTGTGATGTAAAAATGGGTATCGTATACCTGGTGTAGTAGTAAACATGATATGATTTTTCTGTCCCGCATCATGCCACACTCTATCATGTTCTGAATGAAATATTCCAGCTGGGACGTCATGATCTGTGAAACCAACACTCCATTGGTACCTGAAAGTAAAATACACACTTAGTATAATTTAAGCATTTAGTGTATAAAACAGATGATACAAATGAAGTCATCTTGAATTTACTCTGCATTCAGTAAACATACTTGACACTGAATACCGCTTATCGGGAAATATATGTGTCGGGATTATATGGTGGTTTTTTTGTCCAAAAATTGACAAATTTTCGCTTTATGCTATATGCCTCATTTGACTATAATTTTTGGGGCTTTTATATTTGCGAATTTTGTCAATTTATTAAAAAGCCAACATTTCGAAAGCACATCTATTGCGTTATATAGGATATAGTGCATGTACTATGTAGACTAATGAAGGCTCTATTGCTTTAGGATATTAAAAAAAAAACCCAGCGAGCCTTTACAACTCAAACATTAGGAAAGAAACTAACATTTAAAAAATCCCCGGTTTATAAATCAAACATTTAATCAAGGTAAGAAATGCTGAAATCCAAATGAAATATACGATAAGTAGATAATTAAACATGTGTACATTACGGTTACCATCCCATGTGAATTATCGACAATACATAGGACTTTGATACTCAGTAATGAACATTCCTAACATGCAAAATTCCCACAAATATGGTGCCACTGTTGAACATATATACACATACATCCCCTATCCTTATCGCAGTGTACTTAACGTGAAAGTAGAGAAATATTGGTATACTATTATTAGAAGCTACTCAAGTTTATAGCTGTATAGATAAGATCATAATAATGCATATAAATGAGAAATATAGGAAAATATTGTACAGTAACAGCATGATTTTGTCATTTAATCAATTTAAGAATTTTATAAGCACATGCATCTGAGGTGTAGATAGCTTGTAAAGATCTTATATATACACTGCGTACCCCCTGTCTCTATCCAATGATAAACATATAGAACTAATAATTCAATTTTACTTGTAACACGCAAATTGATTGGCTGAACACACTGAAAAAAAAACCCAATTTATATTATGTAATGTAACTTGCTATGGGGACACGCTCCCTCGACAACCCTCAAAACGGCACAACTTATTTTCTAAATTTCACATTGTAGCACTGTAAGTTATAGGTCTTCTATAAAATAGAAAAGCAAGCGAACAAACCGTACATAATAAGATACATTTGTTTGACGTTTTTTTTACTTATAAGTGGACAGAACATTAACGGTAAAAACTCGTCAAATACTAATTCGAATACAATGAGATAATTTGCAAAATAATGGTATAATGGTACTTGCAACTTTGCTGTTTTATTATAAAATGTATTTTAACTTGGGGGATTGCTTGATCCGTCTATCAAAGCATCTAATGTATCATTATTACAAAATGTACATATACTAGATGACGTCACGCCAAATCGATGACATACGGATTGTATTCTGTTAATTGTTTATATTTGATTGTGTCGGATTTAATATAGGTGACAATGCTGCATATGTAATGGTAAGTTATAATTTAGTTTAAAACATTTTTAAGGTCAATAAACCGCAATCCATGCAGCATTTTCTGGTGCATGACGTATTTTGTGTGATGTCGCGTTTAAATTTATCAAAAAATAAATTAACAACTCCGGTACTTTCTGTTAGAGCGTTTCAAAAGTCGATCTTGCGCTGCGCAGTAAATATAAGTCCTACGTATGTAGCCTACACATATCTTCTATATTAGGATTCGTTGAAAATACCACCTTGCGTTTTCAAATTTGATTAATATAATGTACATGCTCCAGTTATATATATAACCAAGATGGCGGTTTTCTTGTTCGACGCTTCCTCAGTCTGTTGCTAAGTGAATTCTTGCACGGTGCAAGTGATTTCTATTTTCTAAGTGACTGTTTACATTTTTTTGTGTAAATGAAGAACTGTAGTTTTATCTTTTTACATTATAATAATTATAAAATGCACCAAGTTACATTATATCATATATTACTCCTCCTAGGCACCTGATCCCACCTCTGGTGTGTCCAGGGGTCCGTGTTTGCCCAACTATCTATTTTGTATTGCTTGTAGGAGTTATGAGATTTATCACTGTTCGTTATCTTCACCTTGCATAGCATAGGTCAAAATTAGCTTCATTCCTTTAATAATCTATTTCGCCGCCGTTCACAGGTCGTTCTACATTACTTTACTTTTTATAAGCGTTTGAGATGACCATTTGTGTGACACTAATGTATGCAAAGTGAAGATAACGAACAGTGATCAATCTCATAACTCTTATAAGCAATACAAAATAGATAGTTGGGCAAACACGGACCCCTGGACACACCAGAGGCGAGATCTGGTGCCTAGGACGAATAAGCATCTCCTGCATGTAAAGGTGTGCAACAAAATAATGAAAAAATTCTCCCCTTTGGAGGGAAAAGATACACCCGTTTAGAAAAATTCTTGATCCGCCCCTAAATTCGACCTAGAATGATTAATGTTATAATGTTAGATATATTTGTTTTGAACATTTAACCTTATAGGAAGAAACGTGCATTTAATTTCGGTGTGGTGTGGAATTGTCTGCATTTTCTCGAACACGGACACATCGTACATGTACACACACGTACTTAGCCAATTGTGCTGTAGATCTTATTTTCTTGAACTTAATAACAGACAAAACTAAAACTAAGTCAAATCATCACTAATAATTTGTAACTGGAGAATTAACACTATGAATCAGCCCCTGCTTTATGGGGGTGGGGGTGGGGTGGGATCAAAACAAATGAAAATGTCATGGGGTGATTTACTTCGAGTATACTTTTGTTTGTATTTTCCAAATGAGGAAGGAGTCAAGACCCATGGTGCATGCTGGATCCGCTCTTGCAATATCAAACACCGACAAAGAGGGTTATATCTATATGTAGGAGATAGGGATTTGCAATTACATGGAATTCGATTAAATCCCAGCACATCCTCCAGAGAGACAAAGACGATCTACATATTGTTGCATGTAAACGCAATAAAAATTTAAGGAATACGCTCAATTTTCTATGACGTAAAACGTATAGTCTCTAAGTTACCATAGGGAATGGTCGTGTAGATGATTTCTAAGAATAAATCTAAGAATAAATCCACACCACACAAAATAAGACTCACTGCTAAATTTCTTGACGATATAGTCAAATCGAATATTCTATATAGATAAAGATTTATCATATTGATAACATGTGAGTATACAATCTATGACTTTGACATTTCTATAAATCTATAATTCTTGTGCTCTCCAGTGACTAAATCCGTCAGGGGTAAATAGAGAAACACCGTGGATCGTCAACCTAGGATAAAACAAAATGAAAAGAATATGTTTCATACCGATTGTTAGGCCCTTCTGGGCACACAATTTCGACTACGGATAACTCCGTTTTCTTCGATAAATACCTAGGGCTCACGGCGGCTGTGACCAGTCAGCAGGGAATGCTTACTCCTCGTAAGCACTTGATTCAGCATCTGGTATATCCAGGGGTCTGTGTTTGTGTTTGTCCAACTCTCGTTTTGTAATGCTTACAGAAGTTATGAGATTGATCACTGTTCGTTATCGTCACCTTTCATAAACCAGTAGTCCGTGTTCACCCAACTCTATTTTGTATTGTTTGTAGGAGTTATGAAATTGATCACTGTTTGTTATTTCCACCTTTCCTACTCAAGTATAACCAGTATTCAAGTCTCTAAAATATCAATGACCTATTTCCTCCAGAAAGAAGAAAAGACATTTAGTACAATTTTGTTTCGTTATTTAAAATAAGTCTTACATGAAAGGTGGACTGCCTTGCCTAGGGACAATTACCCATCGACCTTGGAGTGCCGTGTTACTGGGGGTGAATTGTACATGCATATTGGATGTTCCAGATATTACATTAGACACTTTAATCAAAGTGTTTGTGTTTCCTGTAGAGAAATGTACATATATACCACAAACAGCGGGATTTATACACGAAGTGAAATATACAAAACCAAATAAAAACTAAAATTTTGGAAGCATATTTTACAGTAAGCTACATGATGATATAATTCACATCCATATCACCTATCGTGGCGTCAGTACAGTCCGTTGTTGTGACAAACTTTGTCCTGTGGAGCGCAGACACACTGCCCCTCACAATCTTCAGATTCACATCGTCTTACTAAGGATAACATTCCTTGTGGAAGCTTTCTAAATTTCGAGTGGACTATAGCACTTGATAATTCTACCTGAAATCGTCAAATATAGCGGATACAAATCCCAATCTCAAAAACACACGATGGATTAACAAAAAGCTGATGACATTAACTTACTTTGTTAATTGCCCAAACACTGATATAGAGGTAGTCGTAGGCCACAAGTTTCTAGGTTGTAATTTGGTGTGTTTGAACTAGTCCTTCATCATAGCGATCCTCCCCACTTGCCGAATGGTTAACTCTTTTAGGCACACCGGGTTTCTAAAAGTTTTTAAAAGACAAGGTTATGGAATACCACTCTCCTATCTTCTGATATATTAAGCTGGATCTCCAGATAGATGAAGTGTTGTACACGTATCATGTTGTCGCATCTTATTATACTGTACATTCCTTATTTTATGCGAGTACTTAATATCGTGGAATGGCTTATACACATCAAATCGCGAGAACATAAATTCGAAATATTTTACATGTGTATCAGTAAAATATAAATCTCTCGTTATTTAGAAATTATCTATCTATCTATTTACCTATCTATCTATCTCCCCCTCTCTCACTCTCTCTCTCTTTCTCTCTCAATTGATCGAGTCCTTTATGACATCATAATAACGTTAACTGGTAGGGTTTGGTAATTGTCTGTAATTCCCACATATTTCGTAAAAATATTATGCTAAACTGTAGTTCACTTTTTCAAATAATTAATAGTCTTCTTTTGCTTTGCGAGTTATTTCATTTTCAGTCAACATTCTAAAGAACGGGAACACTTTGAATATATATATATATATATATATATATATATATATATATATATATATATATATATACCCACAGCGTTTAAATCCGCTCCCATGTAATTTGACCCCACATTGACGAAGTAATGAGTGATATCCGAGTGAGCATCAGCAAATCCCAACCAGGCGAGGTTCACAGAATATTTCCACCACGTCATAAACCCGGAGACGTGACGCCTTAAGTCTGCGTCAACGGCATGGTCAGTCTGCATCGCAAACATACCTAATGAAAACAAATGAAGTGAGATTTATTCTGAGATTTAACTAAAACCTCATATTTCATATTTCTCTGACATGTAGAAATAATTTGTACCCCTGCTGGGTGGAGTACTGTCCACTAGGATTCCGGAAGATGTGTTAGAAGCACACATTTGTGCTCCATTGCATGAATGTAGGGTCACATAATATGTGACTCCGTCATGCAGTTTCATGCCATTTAGAATAAAATCCCTTGCAATGCCATTCACCTGAAAAATGAAAAGAAATAAACAGACTTTTCGTGCTCGTATTCCTGTGAACAGAGCAAATAATAAACACTTTTGTCAGTTAGACTGATGTAGATAATGTAATTACTTGGGTAGAAAAAAATTCAGAGTCACCGCCGATGTGGGATTTCACAGATAAGTACTGTCTTTCGATGTGTGATTGTGAATCATCCACATCCCACTTCACCTTGACAGACGATCTGTAAAATTGGGTGTTTTCCGTCAGACCAAAATCTCTTTTGAATGTTGGTCCACTTTTGATCTCAGGTGGAGTTTCATCAACAATAAATCCATTAGACACTGCATCCACAAACAAGCCTGCAATATATTTATTTTAAATAACGAATACATATATATGCTAAACAATATTTATCTTTCAAGTGCAGTACCATGATTGGAAGCCTTCTTGTAAGTAATGACTACCTGCTTTGTTATATGCTCTGACTGTTACGTATATGCGCTTTGATACGGGTAACTCCTGTGAGAAGTTGTATGCAGATGCCTCCTCAAATAAGTGAACTGTTTCCGCAGGTAGAATCCCCCCCTGGAGTTGTCCCAGCCCACCAGACATAATGAGATATCCCGGACTGAGGGTCAGTGAAACCATACCATTTGGCACCAATCCAATTCCTAGACTCATGGGAAATTTGGAATTATTTTGCAATATACATTCCATGTTAGAGTTAATTTCAAATACGTGTCGGTGCATTATATTTATATCAGTCAAATGCTGCCTGACGTGTTTCATACCGATTATTAAGCCGTTCTTGGTACACCAATTTTGACTACGGACAATTATGTTTGCCTGATCACGGCGGGTGTCACCGGCCGACAAGTGATTCTTACTCCTCCTAGATACCCGATCAAACATCTGGTATATCCCGGGTCGGTGTTTGCCCAACTCTCTATTTTGTATTGCTTATAGGAATTATAAGATTGATCACTGTTCGTTATCTTCATATTTTATTAATCATTACCATTTCCTTTCTTTTTGCGTCGGTTTGTGATTCGAATTACCTACCGAGAAGCATTCAAATTGCATTTAGAAATTATGTATTCTTATCAGTTTAAATAAGATGTTAATAACCTGATTGACTGGTATTCCATGTCATTAGAGGATGTACCGTCTGCAACCAAGCCCATATTTGGAGGACTGTTATCCATGATAACCCCATCCGAGATAGCAGTGGTACAAAATCCGGCTGAATTGCACACAGTTACCGTGCTGTAGTAAGTCAAACCCGATCCGAAATGGACAAAATTTACGATGAGTGCTGAATCAATTTCAAAGAGAGTCAAATAACTCATATAGTTTACGTAACTTAGAGCAATAAATTACTGTAATACCACCTTATGTCAATTTTCTTTATGGGTAGTCAAAATAACGTAAATATTTTAGTAGTAATCAATTTTTACCATTCACAAGGCCAATACTTTGTCGTCCGATGACGTCATCACATAGAGGACAAGTTCCAATATTGATAAAATATTTTTGGATTAGAGAATGAGGATCAAGAAACTCATTCCAAACCACTGTCAGTGATTCTGTGTCTGTTTGGAAGTCTATATCTACTTTAGTGCTTTCTCTAGGTAAAATATCCAAAACGTGACCTTGTAGAGGAGGAGAGAGATCAACCGTATAGGCCCAAGAGGTTGCCATCGACATTAGATGGGCTTTACTAAATGCCTAGATAATGTAAATAAAACTAGAACAGTATTATTTAGCTTTTAATTCGAAATAAGTGCGGTCCTTGAATTACGAAAACATGTAGATGATAGTAAAATGAAATCATCTAAGATGAGAACAGCAACATGTAACAAAATCTCAGTCATGCATTCATTGTATGCCTAAAAAAATTAAATAAAACTAGAAAATTATCAATAAGCTTTTAAAGATAATAACATTCTTTAAATTTGTAAACATTTGATCGACATTATCTCAAAGAACAACATGCTAAGTCTCAACCATATATGTATTTGTACATTTGATTTGGAAATTCATGCAAGCTAGTAGTTAGAATTCACCTTAAGAAAGTAGGGTAGAGAGAGAGAGAGAGAGAGAGAGAGAGAGAGAGAGAGAGAATTCACCTTGACAGATATATAGTAGGCATGTCCTTCTTTGATATCTAGTCTTTCATTTTTATCATTCACTCCACATTCAGAATCATCTCGAGTGTACTCCATGATATCGGAATGACCGGGCTGTGAACCAACAGACCACATATAAAAGTCAATTCCACTCTCCGGGTCACTGAACACGCTCTTCCAGCTGAAAAGTAACCGAAACGTTTAATACTTTAACAGATGAGAAATTTCAATTTATGACCCTGTTGAAACTATTATAATGACGGTTTTAAAGAATGTAATGGTATAGTCTAGACAGTTTACGAGCTTCGACTGTCCAAGTTCTAATCAGCAACTTAAACTTGCACTTGTAATATACCTAATTATAAGATTTTGAAAGAAATTTGGCATAATTGTTACATGCTTACCATGTTTCAAGTTCAGAGTTAGATATGATGTGATGCCCTGAGATAGTTATTCGCTGGTCACTTTTTAAAGGAGAGTTTGTATCGATGATGATGGGTGGCGATGTTTGGATAGTTGTTCTATTGGCAAAATCGGTCGCTGAATTTGTAATAATTATTCTATATTATGAAAACGTGTAGATAACGAACAATCTTACATCTCCTATAAAGAATACAAAATTACAATTAAAGCATACATGGACTTCTGGACTTACTAAAGGTGGGACCAGGTGCCTAGGATATACCAAGTTTCCAAATTATAATCCCTAGTTACTACATTGAATATATTATTACCTCGTATTGTTGCGTAGTACTTATGACCGCTGTGTAGAGTCAGACCATGGAGAGCTCTATGATTGACAACACCCACATCGAAAAATGCTACGACGTCATTTCCGCCCCCAGATGTTCCTAGTGGCAATACATGAAACACAAGTTATGATGTTTCATTGATCAGAAATACAGCTTTCAAGTTTTTCAAACTCCGAACTCACCTATTCCTAACTGATAGTTCTGAATTCCAGAAGAATGAGATATCATATCAAACTCTTCCACATCACTGAATGAATTCCAGGTTACATATAAGTCAGTTACAGATATCTGAAATGAAATGTACTCTACATATAAAGAAAACAAAATATTAAAGAAAAATCGGTGAAAAGGTGAATATAACGAACAGTGATCAATCTCATAACTCCTATAAGGAATACAATACATATAATTGGGAAAATACGGACCTCTGGACATACCAGAGGTTGGACCAGGTTGCCTAGGAGGAGTAACTATCCCCTGTCGACCGGTCACACCCGCTGTGAGGCCTATATCATGTTAAGGTAAACGGAACAATCTGTAGTCAGTGTACAAAAAATGGCATAGCAATTTGTATGAAACAAGTGGATAGCATTAGGCTCAATGGCAGGTTGTGTTGCCTAACTAGGTCGTTATATCTACCATCGAATGTACTAACTGCTGAATTTAAACGAGAGAGTTGAAACTCTTGTAACGTCATCGTGTTTGCTTTAACAAAAACTGATCATACGCAGAACAGGCATTTGCGTGTCGTGATTTCTACTAATTCTTAGACCGTTCTTTACATGCATATATGGACAACGAATTACTTCCGTTTACCTGATCAAGAGAGAGGACCTACGGTGAGTGTGAGCAATGAAAAGACGATGCTTTCTAGGCACATGGTTCTACCTCTGGTGTGTCAAGTGGTCCGTGTTCACTTAACACTTATTTTTCATGTCTGATTGGAATTATTGATTGTTGTTCGTCATAAATATTACACAAATAGCCAGTATACAACTTTTTTCTCATTAAAACCTGATATTGTTGTCCTTGTTTTCCAATCCAAACTTTTCCTGGAGATGGGGGTGTGAGATCCACCACAATTCCATCGCTGCAAATATTAATTTCCGGAAGAACTTCAGTCCATTTTTCGTGCGAAATTTCTGTATACTCCGTATGGATACATACAACGTAACGCCGTCCGTGTTCAAGGTCACCGTCATTGAATTTTGCATTGATGAATGCATGCTCTGAAATCCACAAAAAATATAGAATAGTTGGAAAATGTTTTTGAATTATTACTCTTATAGCTTATGATCTCATTATCGAAATTTCGCCTCTCGGATATCATACAAATTTTATACCTCTTTCAATCTTATTTGTTTATCGTTTATAAATACACGAAAACAATGCTAAAACACTTTGTTATACTTACCTGTTTTATCACAGCTTATAGCATCTGTATGATTGCAAGGATGTTTAAGTGACAAGCTGGTTGCTGGCAGATAGTAAGTAGTGACATCAATAGTATGAGTTCGGATGACTGCCACAGTGTAGGAATTATAGCGAAGAGTAGGCCAAACAGCGGATATATAGTTCATGTTTGGGGTGTAGTCCATGTCGGGGTGTGACCATCTAGCATTTCTTTGCAAAAGAATGGCTTCTCCATGTCCATCTGAAAGATATATGATCTCCGATACATGTAATACTGCGATTATTCACTGAACAGGGCATTGTGTGGACTGATTTGGTTATTTTTGTTTTGCATACGTTTTTCTATGTTGACAGGATTAATTAGTTAAATATCGTTTAACGCCCTTCTCGAGAATTTTCACTCATATTGAGACGCCACCATTACCAGTGAAGGGCAGTAAAATTTCGGCCTATGATAGACGCTTATGGCCTTTGAACAGGGAGGGATCTTTATCGTGCCACACCTGCTGTGACATGGGGCCTCTGGTTTGGCGGTCTCATCCGAAGGACCGCCCCATTTAGTCGCCTCTTACGGCAAGCAATGGGTACTGAGGACCTATTATTTACATTTTTCCATATAGTGAGAAGTGTGAAACAACAAGTGATTTGAATTTGTAGAAAGCAACCTGGGAATTCTCGTTTAGTAGAGAAACTAAATCTAACTTAGTTTTCGATGGGCGTTTGAACATTTTGTTTTCTGTGGGTCTCGATACTCTAAATGTTCTATGATTTCAAAATCATAATATTAACCTCTGCTGGGGTCTGGTGTCCCTATAGCATCAATGACAATGTTAGGTTTGATGAATAAAGGGTCAAACGCACTGCAATCCTTGATTTCCGTAGACACTGTAGAATATAGCCCAGCCTTGTTGTATCCTCTAACAGTGAATCGTCTGCACTTTGAAAAGTCGATTTTTCCATCCAACGGTATTATAAATTCCATCTGCAAAAAGTAATTTTCATTTTGATACAATTTTAAAATCAGTACAACACGTCTCAAAATGAGCAAAACATTGTGGTCGGGACGTACAAATATCAAAAAATTAATCAATCAATTAACAATAAAGTCAGTAAAGTGATATTTCTTCAATGTTTACCTTGTATTTGTGAGGTATGACCTGGAAATCTTTCACTTCATGCCAGTGGGTGTGTAATCTCCCAATCTCCGATTGATCCGTTATGGCCCATTCATATCTAGTGATAACTCCATATTTATCTTTTGGAATCTGTATATCTGGGTCCGCAAACATATCCATTACTACCCTGAGCTAAATAATTCAACGTACATTTCTGATACAATTAATCAAATTTAGTATTTTAACGCAAAAGTGTTTGAGCTATCATATTTTTTTTGAAAATAATCTCTGATTTACGTGAAGAGCTTACATTCCTTAAACAGAAAGAAATCTTTTTAGTGCTACGCCTGCTTTGACAATGGACCTCGGTTTTGCGGTATCATCTGCGGGCTCGCTCCATTTAGTCGCCTCTTACGGTAAGCAAGGTACATTGATCTATTGTAACCCGGATACGTTTAAAGCCAATCAATTATAACAATGATATCAGAAAGCCTGATAACCATTGTTCTTTTTCGTATTTTAGAAGCTTTGGAATCCTCAAAGCAGTATTCCCACAAGTCATTCTTCGTAATAGTAGTCTTGTTTTCTTAAATGTAATATAGAAATCCGTCTTTCAAATTATGGTTTGTTTATTTTGAAATATGCAGTCGCGGAAACATATATGCATCAATATAGATGCTACATAGGTGAAGAAAACACCGATTGACTAAAGGTTCTACTCTTTACGAGAATAAAAAAGCATCGCGATGCAGATTTATAGTTAATTGTTGTGTCAGAGGGATATAAAGTTTGCGAGTAATTCTTATGATATCAAAATAGTTACCTTTTCCTTTGATGACGAATTATCATGGTTTACAATTATATCACCTGATGCTGGTGGATTTGCTAGAATCAGGATACCGTTGCTATGTGTCGGCTGGTAACAAATCTGTATTGCACATGGTTTGACACCAAATCGATATAGTCTGCCGGGCTCCAGCAGAAGTCCAGTGACGTGGACATGCCGACTCCCGTAATTGTAACTGTAATTTTGATAGACACTCCAATCGTCTGGAAGGAAAAGTTTTCTTTTATTGATTCCGTGTACTATAAATCAGTTCTGGGCAATTACATTTATTATATACACCATAAGGAAATTGAATAGACGATTTCAGTAAGGTTTGTGTTGACTTTTTAGCATGCTTTAAAACGGCATACCCCCATATAGAGATTTTATTTCAATGCGATAATACATGTCTGGTGTGAAGGGCAAGGTTTCGTTCGAAATTGTCCAGTATCCACTCAAAGTATCTGTGGACGACTGAAAGTCACTGTCTCTTGTGCAATTACGGTGAATAACCTATGAAAGAGAAACTGGAGAATTTGAAGAAGAAAAAATGTTGTGATATTCACTGAAATTTACACATACTTCTTTATCACAGATGTTATAAGATATTACAGTCAATGATTTTATAGAAAGGAGGCGGCCGTTTCACTAAACGATCTAAGATTGTAAACGCAGACCTAAATATGAATGAAGCTCGTACGACCCTTTAACTGATAGTCAGTCGCGTATCTCTGACTCAGGACTACACGCACGATAGAATAGGATACACGCACGATAGGATAGGATACACGCACAATAGAATAGGATACACGCACGATACGATAGGATGCACGCACGATACGATAGGATACACGCACGATACGATAGGATATACGCACGATACGATAGGATACACGCACGATGGGATAGGATACACACAAATAAACCTGATAAACGCAAAACCTGATAAACGATCTTCACGATAAACGGGGAACCTGAGAGAAATGTTAGAAGCAATTTAGACAAAGCGAAATGTTTATACCTACAACATAATTCCGTTATGTTAATAATAATATTAAAGGATTTCAATATGCATTATATACCCAAGACGTATAATTTCTTTAATACATGGTCGTACTGTTTTTTGAAATCTATTTTTAACTCTATTTATTTTTTTACGCCATCATAGCTAAAATAGAAAAAAAAACAACTAAACTATATACAGTTTTTAATTCATTATTTGATATGTATATGAATTTTCTCAGCGAATCATTCAAAAACATCAATTGTCACCTAATGTTTAATATATAAAACATACAAGCAATAAACCAAATGTAATATGATATAGTGATATCATGCTTCAGTAGCTCTCTTAATATAATGTCTATTATCTTGAATGTGAAAAAAACCCAAGTAATATTTTGTGTGTAGCGAGGAGAAGGGTTACTTTGCATCAACCTCAAGTTTACCACTCATTCAATAATTGCAATTATTTTTTTCATGCCCGGTTTTGAAAACAATCACTGCATTACACCATATCTTCATACGTTAGATTTTTCTACACTATGTGTGATAATTGATAGTCAAAAATAATTGGAAGATATCCATTTGAATTGATATCTTAATAACAAAACAATAAATAAACTATTAAAAAAAATAAAACCTGTTTTTTGTTAATTCGCAATTTTGTAACGCTTAACAAAAATATGTGTTTATTATCTAAAAAAATCAAATAATCATCAAAACTGCATATATTTCCAGTATCTACTCGTTCAACTATTGGAACAGGGTACAAGTGTACATGTACAGGTAAAAAAAAACCCACCAAAACAACGATGACAGCTGAGTCGTGGTTGTACAGACTTTTGTGAGATGCAACACCCTTGCACCCTTTTAAATCTAAATCTTCTGAATATGTGAATACAATGTCCTTGAGAATGTTTGCTGTCAAAATACGGTTGATACAAAAATATAAGGACGCACACAAGTTCAGTAGTTGGCATATATCAAAAAAAGAAAAAAAGAACTTTTATTAAAACTTATGTATTTTATTGAAAGTGGACATTAACGGCAAACTAACAACTCAACTGTATGACAAACGGGAGGATTTCAGCTTCTCCATCGTCAACTTCCCACATTTATGTAGAAATATTCCATTATCACCTGCATATGGTGTTTATATATCTCAACTGATTCGATATGCAAGAGCTTGTTCTGGGTATAGTCAGTTTTTAAATCGAGGTAAACTACTGACAAATAAGTTGATGGTACAGGGATTTCAACAGTCTCGATTGAAGTCAGCATTTCGCAAATTCTATGGTCGTTATAACGATCTAGTTCGTCAATACAACCTCGCATTGGGTCAAATGCTGCCTGACGTGTTTGATACCGATTGTTAAGCCGTTCTTGGCACACTGATTTTGACTGCGGATAACTCCGTTTACCTGATCAGGATATGTGGCTCACGGCGGGTGTGACCAGTCAACAGGGGATGCTTACTTCTCCTAGGCACCTGATCCCACCTACTTAAAATTGAATTGTGATAAATTTTCACTCTCTGGACAGATTAATAGCTCTTCTTCTGCCTTAAAATCGACAGCTTTATGGTATCCTTCAAATATATTGTCTTCCCTAGATTCATAAAGATAGCTTCTTTAACAAAACGAATAAAGCTTTCGGAAAGTATCGTACTTTTTCATTAGATTTAATATACGATCCTGATAGTTTCCGAAGCTACACGATAAACGATTCTCACAATAAACGAAAAACCGGATACACACAAAACACAATATATCTGATAAAGGCAAAACACGATAGAAAACGGAAAACCTGATAAATGCAAAATACGATGCGATAGGAGACACGCACGATACGATAGGATACACGCATGATACGATAGGATACAGGCACGATACGATAAGATACACGCTTGATACGATAGGATACACGCTTGATACGATAGCATACAGGCACGATACAATAGGATACACTCACAATAGAACACGATAGGAATGTCAAGAATACCGTTGCGGGTACTGTAGGTGGACAACGAAGTCAGATTTAAACCACCTCTTGATCTACCCTAGGTTCAGTATTTACCTTAAATCTGAACCGCACTCACGTAAGCCTTGCATACATGTATGTGCAACGAGTGAACCTAGTTTTAAACTTCGAATCAGTGATCCCGGCTATCATCACTCGTATCACCTCGAGTGATTCCATCTAACCTCGGATGTATGATGCTTTCCGCCATAATACGTATACAATGACGTATAACAATATGTTTAACGTCATTGATAAACTGGAACTACTAAGAGCTCCCGAGAAATACAGTCCGTTTTAACATATAATAATATCAATGTTAGTAACTGTCTGTTTTTGAGAATTATGGTGGTTTTTTTCTCGAAACAGAGGGCAGTTGTCTAAGGCAAACTCGATAAATTCATTTTTTTTAAAAAGGTGAAGATAACAGTGATCAATCTCATAACTCCTCTAAGCAATACAAAATTCAGAGTTGGGCAAACACGGATCCCTGGACACACCAGATATGGGATCAGATGCCTAGGAGGGGTAAGTCATTTTGATCACTACCTTCTTAAGGTGACAGCATTTTTTTCTGGGAGAGTAAATATACGATCGCATTACAGATATTAGGCGTAGCTACAAATTAATTCACGTCATATATTCCGGGTTAGATGTAGGGTACCGAAATTTGCCGAATTTGCCGACTGCCGCAGTCGTGAGTGTTCCTATATGTACGTAAATGAGCAATGTGGCCGTCATGCTGACCCTGCTTGAGATCATTTTGTGATAATATTTACCTGACACTGTGGAAGAAAACTTTCAAATGTGAAGTCTGTTTTTGCACAAGAATTTCAAATTAATTAGAGCTATTCTTCGTTATTATACGCAGAGAAATGCCAGTCTGCTGAAGTAAATGTAAAGACAATAGATTATTCTTATATTTCCATTATCATTAATTTGTACTTTTAAAAAATGTTAGGGGTAGTAATCAATATATCGAACTTTGCATTTAATAATAATGAAAGCAGTTGTTTGTAAAATATTGGGCGGGGGGTACCTGCATCATTATTAGTATACATGTATATTGACACTATATTTAACATTAGGAAGGATTCAAAACATTAATTCTCGTAGACATGATCAGAAATTAATTTTCATCTGTAACAATTAATTCATATACTTTTTCCGCATTTTTGATTATTATAAATGAAAGGTGAAGATAGCGATGAGTAATCAATCTCCCTGTTCGATATATTCACCTTTCCTTTAGTGACACGAAACCTGTGCAAGTATTGTATTACTGTTAAAGCAACTCACCCAGTCATGATGGATTTGGTTTATGGTAGTATTCCATGCTAGAACGACAAATAAACACATTTCTAGATTGTTAACCAATGAGATGATAAGGGACGTGAAAGATATTCATACCTTCTGTAAGGCATTCCTCTCCATCAAAAACAAAAATACCAGACAGAAACGCATTTTCTTGGACAACCGTCAGTCCATCAGATGTCATTTCAACACTGCCAGCAGATGATACAGCAGTCACGGTGACGTAATAGGTCTACAGATAAACATTTATAGTTTGATTAAGAAGCTTAAAAACCATACTAGCAAGCTAACCGAATAGAAATACAAGTAAAAGATATTAATATTTCAGCCATCATGTCAAAATGACAACATGACACAATATTCTGTGACAAGTTTATTGGGTTTGTTTTTATCATTTCAGTTATCTGACAAAATACAATACAACTTAGAGAAAGATGTGCAAAAGTAGCAGAATACAGATGCGGAGCTAAATGGTAATAAAGATCCACTTATTATAATTTTCAATCTTTGTTTCCAATTGATATATTATTTCTAATGCAACTGCTGTTTATATTATAGCCATAGCGCATGTGCAATGATGATTCCTCGCAATTATATTGCATCTCCATTACTTCACAGAAAATTATATGTATTTCAAAATGAAATACATCTTGTACATGAAAACATTATGAATTTTGTCAATTTCCCTTTATCAAAGGTGAAGATAACGAACAATGATCAATTTTCATTTAAATAGAAAAACGTATTTTGATAAATCGCATATCTTTATTCGATGATCATTACTTGGATTGATAATGGTATATATAGATGTACCTTGAAAAATGCCAAGGTTAAACTCTGTTCAGTATGCGGTTCATTTCTTCCGACGTCTTTTTCAGGAATTACGTCAGCAGCGCCTGGTGAAGTTCCTGTTCGGAATTTATAAGTAATGTCAAGATATGCATGAGAAAATCCTGTCCATCTTGCAGAGAGGCTAGCCGTCACAGATGTGTAATCAATGTCCTGGATTTGTTTTTAAAAAATAATAAACTACTTAGCATTCTTATTATCGGTGATCACAAAGCATGTTTATTTTAAACCACATATTTTTCTAATATACTAAAACATAAACGCGAAATAAGATACAATTAGCTGCAGCATTCAGTTTATCTTGATCCTTGTTAAATATTGGGACTTTCAAAAGAAAAAAAGTCGGATCTAATAGTAGGTACAAGGTCAAGCAATAATGGGTGTTTGCTTCTACCAATATACTTACAATAAAATGAAAAGCCCCATCATTCTAAAATGGAAAACATTGAATATCATATATTAAATAGACACAATATGTAAAAATGCACTTTAGAGGTTCGTACTTTTTCTGTGATATTTAATCATGCGTCAAAGTGACAATGTCGTTACAACGATAATAAAATTCAAACATAATCTAGGAAGAATAAACATCCCCTGACGACCGGTGAGATTAAGTCTTCAATACCTCCTGCTTGTTGTTAGGCGACTAAATGGGGCGGTCCTTCGAATGAAACCGCAAAAACTGAAGTTCCGTGTCACAGCAGGTGTGGAACGACACAGATCCCTTATTGCTCAAAGGCCATGAGCGCCAAGCAATAGGCCTTAATGTAGCAGCCCTTCACCGGCGGTGGTGACGTTTCCATAGATATGTATGAGTGAAAAAAAATATCGAGTGGGACGTTAAACAATATATAACAAACAAATCAGGCATATCTACCTGAGCTATATCACTTAATCGGGTAAATGGAGCAATTCATAGTCAAATCTAGTATGTGATATTTGTAAGGAAGATTGTGAGTGACAAAAATTGTGAGGACAAAAGAGCAGCAGCATTCATTCCTCTAATTCAAGAACACGATATTCCTGGTACATTGTAACATCATTATTTCCAATTGTTTGAAAGCTTATCTATCACGAGGAAAGAAGGACGGTGATATTTGACTGTAATTTATTCCATATAATTAAAAACAACCAACTACATGGGTTCTGGTATAAATTTTGAAGAGTCCTCAGAAATACTGTGAAAAGTCACTTTCGAACACAGAAACTCAATTTTGATGACGAATAAAATGTGGAATATCTTGTGCAGAAGATATTATATAAAACTGTTAATAAATTCCAGATATTGTTTGACTTGACGTAGAGATCAGAGAAGGTTTTCATTGAATCTACGTAACGACGAGTTTTACAGCAGTTTAGTGAGGTAAGTTCGCTTTTATAGGGGCTGCCAACCACACTTCCATTACGTCCAAACGCCGCTTTAGCTCTTTTTCGCGGCTCAGATATATCTAGGCTTCATTTACTCACTATCACCAAATAGAGAATGACGTCACCCATGATAATTGTTACTTTGCCAACTTTTAATGTCACGCCATCTCACACTATGAATTGACAGTCGTCTCGGTAAAGTACATTGTATCTCTGTCATGAAACAACGTTTGAAAGAAACAAGGAAACCCATTGAAAGCGATTGAAGTCCAAATGCTAGGAAAGTGATACTATCAAGAAAATTTCGCCAAGAAAAATATAATAGTGTTAAATAATCTGAACAGTGTAATACATACCGCTATATCCATGACTATTCCTGGTGATGGAAGCTGCACATTATGAATATACGGCTCTGACACACCATAGGTACTGAGACCCGCCGCGTTCTCAGCTTTTATTGTGACGTAATACGTGTGGTTTCCGTGAATTCCCCACTCCATGTCAGACACAGACATCGCTGTACAGTTGGACGGTTTGGTATCAGCACAGCTAGCCCCGGTCATTAACGATCTGTACTTCTGCACATGTGTAGCTCTTGGACTATGACCTGAATAAAATTCTTAATGGTATGGAATTCATTATCATATAATTAATGACAGTTTTTGTGATATGTGATACTAAGAAATGTATAGATATTCTGATCAGAGGTGAGGTGAAAATTGTATTTTGAAAGTGGTAAACACACTGTGCTGACAAGAATATGTCGATGCTTATTTGGTTATACATATGATTGAATGATTAAGAACATTGAAACCATTTACTACAGCTTTAAACACGATACCTGGTCGGTCATCTTTATCTACAAATGGAGTACAAGATCTAGTCGAGAAGCAAGTTATAAGTGGATTACCAACGTTGATTACCAGTCATAAATTTCGAAAATTTCAGTCAATGTCTGTCCAATCCCCCCCACATCCCCTCACCCCGAAACATTGTTTTATATGATTGACAAATTCCGCTTATTTTGATTGGATGAGAATCAATAAACCGGAAAGAATACAACTTGATTATCACTTCAAAGTGCCTTCTAGATGAATATAACATTTCATTTTTTAAATATCGGGCCTAAAATGAATGAATTTGATTAGATATCACATTATCGTCATTCGATAAAAAACTCTCGCCTCTAATTACAAGGTCTTGCAATTCAATCATATAATTAAGCGTTTAAACATGTTTCCTTACCAATGGCAAATTGAAGAGAAAGAGGAAATGGATCATCCACATCGGAAAAACTTCCAACGCTCCAAAAGGACACTAGGTAACCACTCTGATGAATGATTCTTATTGGCGGGAAAAACACTGGCGGTGTAGTATCAACGAAACATGGTCCGATAGACTGCACAACATTAGAAATATTTGCTTCAATTTAAAATCACTCGTATGGAGCATATGATATTTGAAAATGTAAGAAAATGTTATTGCAATAATTTATTTTAAGGTGTCAAAGTCATCAATATTTTTGACAATATCTAAAACATTGTCAATTGCCAAAATGAGACATAAAAGTGGATCTACGTGTTTTCTTTTGGGTCAGATGACACTGAATATGACATTTTTGTACTTGATTTTAAATGTAAAGGTGTTCCAAATTAACAAGTTATAATAAGCATGATTGAATGAAAGGTGAAAATAACGAACAGTGATCAATCTCATAAGTCCTATAAGCAATACAAAGTAGATAGTTGGGGAAACACGGACCTCTGGACACACCAGAGGTGAGATCAGGTGCATAGGAGGAGTAAGCATCCTCTGTCGACCGAATCTTCATAATGAATGTTTTATAAACCAAAGTAAATAGTATTGGGTCAGTTGCACAAAAGTTAGTGAAGTTTAACTGATAGTTAACTTCAAGTTAATGCTATATAAATGTTCAAAGTAGTGGAAAGTTAACTGTCAGTTACTGTTAACTGACCTTCGTGCAACTGGGTCCCGATCGGTAAAAGAAACCTTATTTACACATAATTTTACTATATCTTATTTAATTTCACCCGTGTCATTTGCGTTATTTACTCAACAAGTGACACCATATCTTAAGAATTCATATTATCAATTTCGGAATTGTATAATCTGTATGTGATGCAAAAAGATATCGCAAAAAGATATCAACTTGAAAAATGAACTGATTTGAACTTTCAAAAAACATAAGTCCTTCTATTTAATGTATGTACGGCAACATACATTTCGAAAAGGTTTTTTTAAATTTTGAAATGAGATAGTAAGGAATATAGGATGTATATTGCATCATTATAGCGATCATAGGATTTGCTAGATGAGATTGATCACTGTTCGTTATCTTCACCTCTCAAGCTGACTTTAAACGAGACTGTTGAAACACCTGTAACTTCTACTTATTTGTCAGTAGCCTACCTTGGTTTACAAATTGAACACACGATTAACATACTCTCGCATAATGAAAGACATAAACAGCATATTTAGATGATAATGGAATGTCATCATACAAATATGGGAAGCTGATGTCGGAGAATCTGAAGTAATGTTAAAATGAAACTGATAAACAGCAAAATGTACAAGACTTGTGCAAATTTTTGTGCGAATTCAAAAGTGACGTTTCCAACATATTTGATAACGATCTTTCTCTTTGTATGTTTTCATTCTATATAGTCCACATTACTACCAGTAGATACTATTTTACAAATAAACACTGCCATTCTAAATGAAGGAAAATTTAACTCAGTGCGTATAGCGGTCGTTACTTGAATGCCCTCAACGTTTGCTTTGCTGATTGTTTTAATGATAAAGTAAAAGGGTTCTCCCTCAGGTAGATCTGTGTGCATCATATGAGTATGACGATGCCGTTTAGTAGATCTGAAAGCCATTACATCCGGAGTTCTGCTTCCAAACACTGTTGCTAGTCCAACTTCGTAATCGTGGATGATTGTTTCATTAGCAGACCACGAGAGAATAATCTACAAATATTAAACGGCTATTCTATTGTAACAATGCTTATAGATTTGTTTTATTATTCTTTATTAGTTTCTTTCATTTTAAATTATCTTGCTAGATCACAATATCTGTCAAAGTATTAAAACCTTGAATACTTCATAACCAATGGGCGTGGACTTTATTGATAACTAAACTAACGAAAAGGAAAAAGAAAAATGATGATAATCTCGTGTTTACATTCAAAACCATCGAATTTTAAGACATTAAACTTACCTGAGTTTTCCCAAAATTCAAACTGATGCTATTGTTCAAACAGAATATATATATAATACAAAATATTTTATTCATCTTCAAGAGATGATAATTGATATGCATATACATGTACATATTGAATGGAAAGGATATCTGATATTGTACATACGTATGATGATTTTGATAAAACAGGACTTGAAATGACAGACGTTGTTGATGTGTTAACACAAAACATTGATCCATTCACTTGAACATAAGAACCGTTCTTGTGGTAATCAACCGGAAACATGTCAACGTCAGATAACGGTGCAGCCTTGTTCCTGATAAATCAACAAAATAATACAATTATAACTTAAATTTCTGAGAGCAGTTCTTATCGGACAAGAAGAAAGCAGGTTTACTTACACACAATCCGCTGTAGGCTCAGCTATTAATCTTCTGTGTCTATTTCTACTGACCACCCAATACATAGTTCTCCCTACGTCTGTCACCAAACTCTCTGTGACGTGAGCATTACTAATGTCCACTTCTGACACTGCTGGTACAGTGGTAGTTACAGTGACCCCGTCAGAACACACTGGCTTCGAAGGCTCCAGAGCTCGGTTGTAGGCAACAACACACACGTAATATGTGCCCTCAGCGGCGGTCGTGTGAGTTACTTGCATTGCACATGTTTCTCTCACCTTTAAAGAAAATTAGATCTAAATATAAGTATACGATTACTCATATATCAGCATTATGAAAATTGAATGAAAATTTCAATGTATTAGTCTTGTAAAACTTTACGACTGAGTTGTTGGAATCTAGCTGGAAGTCAGTGGCAGGAATGGGTTCATTACTAAAGCCATACATGTAGAACATGACACCGCTTCCCTTGTCAAAGAAACCGTCCCAGTGAGCGTTCAGTGTCTTGCTTTGTTGAAAGTCCATCTCATGAGTTCCTTTCAATCCATCTTGGACTGTTCCGGTTTGTGGAGGTGACAAATCGATCGTTATCTGAATTGAACTTTAATGTGTGAGTGTATTTGTGTTTGCAAAAGGTGAAGATAACGAACAGTGATCAATATCATAGGTCCTATAAGCAAAACGAAATAGATAGTTTGACAAACACGGACCCCTGGACACACCAGAGGCGGGATCAGGTACCTAGTAGAAGTAAGCATGTCTCATCTAAATTCTAATGCAGCAAATTTTAAACGGTTATATACCTTCTTTTTTAGCACTGTAGATAAGAGGGCCTTATTTGTTGCATTGACTTCTAAGAAATACTCGGAATCATGTACGCCACTGTCTTTGCCATCAACGAGTCCACCATTGCTTTTCACTTCCGGTTTTACCTGAAAATGTCTATGGTATGCTCCCCAGTGGCTGGTTTGGTAGCAGTTAGGTCCCCTGCTGGAGTTATCGTAATTCTGAATGCATTCTGCCATGTCCTGTCAGATAGTACATATAGATGATTGTATGTATGCATATTGAAATCTACAAAGGTTCTCCGGATAAGCCAGCTTTGCTTACCTGGGAAGATCCCTGAGAAAGAAGATCTTCATGACCATGAATGATGTTCTGTCCAGTAAAATTATCGTATAGCCTCCAATAGATACTGTCAATTCCACTGTGATAATCATAAGCCATCCACTCAATGCTAGATAATATAGATCGTGTTGTAAGATATGAATTTAGAATGTCACAATCAAGATTCTAAGTAAAATGATTAACAAATATATTACAATAAACCATATTTCTTTTCAATAACATTAAAACGTATTTACATGATAGCCCCATGTGGATCCGGTTGAAAATAAATTTTCAGTACCCTTTGTTTGTCGTAAGAGGCGACTAAATGGGCGGTCTTTCGGATGAGACCGAAGAAACCTAGGTCCGGTGTCACAGCACGTATGCCACGATAAAGATCCCTCCCTGCTCAAAGTGTCGAGCATAGGCCTAAATTTTGAGGCCCTTCACCGACTGTGGTGACGTATCCATATGAGTAAAATATTCTAGAGAGGGACTTTAAACAATATAAAATCAATCAGCGTGTTGTAGTTGTAAACAATACGCGTATGAATCTTGATCAACATAGTACCTTTTTAAAAGTATTTCAATGGCTGAAAACTCCAACACAAATGAAAATGAAATGCAAATACATAACCTAAATTTCATTTTTGAAAATTCATATATATATATATATATATATATATATATATATATATATATATATATATATATATATGAAACGTCACGCACCATCACGGTATACTTAAATAAAAAAGGAGCAGTTCATACCCTCGTCTATTTTTAAATAGCAAACTTCAGTTTTTAAATCGAGGCAGGTTACTGACATAATCATGGTGCAGTGGTTACAACAGTCTCATTTAAAATCAGCATTTCGCAAATTATATGGTCGTTATCTCGATCTAGTTTGCCAATATAACTTACCATTGGGTTAATTTTTTTGTGATGTATTTCGTACCAATTGTTAGGCCGTTCTTGACAAACTGATTTCGACTACGATAACTCCGTTTGCATGATCAAGATATATGGCTCACGGCGGGTGTGACCGGTCGACAGGGGATGCTTACTCATCCTTCGCACTCGATTCCACCTCTGGTATATTCAAGTGCCCGTTTTAGCCCAACTCTATTTTATATTGCTTATAGGTGTTGTGAGATTGATCACAGTTCGTTATCTTCATCTTTCATTTCTTGAATTAATTTGATGAAATAGTATCTTTATTGCATATCTGAAATAAATAATTAATTACGTCATCTCCGTAAAGTCTTCAAGCCTGTGAACGCTGATGTTCAGTCTGTCTCCGCGTGTCAACCACAAGTGTTCTATAATGGGAGGCGTAGCGTCTCGGAAAACTGTAAGCGTATCATTCAAAGTTTTATTAAAACTATCCACTGCTACAACCGTTATCACCACTTTATCTCCATCCGACCAATCCAATGACAAGGACTCCGATTCTTTGGATATATCACTAACTGACGTCAGCTCTCTTGAATCTCTCACTCCTAATCCATCATAAACAAAGAACCCAACCTTAAAATCAACACAGCCTACAAAAAATGGTACAATCATATATCAAATCCTTATTAAGTCTGATGTTTGTGTGTTCAAAGCAACAGAGCATTTTAGGAACTACGATGAATAATGCAAGCTATATTACAATTATAAATCTGAAATAAATATACCGATGTGTAAACTATATTACAATGCAATAAATTGAAGTCGAAGTGACAATATGAATAGTACATCGTATATACACACCTTGGATGTTGTTTACTTTTGTGATAGACCGCCATCCTGAATAATCGTCATATTTCTCTGATATATTGGGATTTGTTGAGACTTCATCAAGCCATTTATTATGATCATGCAATGAATTTCGAAATCTCTTCGGCCACTGGACATCAATAATAGTTGTGTTGTCAACAATCCATGTGTAGTTTGTTTTCTCTGATCCTGTTTGGACACGGGTCGCCCGTAGCGGGTTGTGTGACACGTGCGAATTGCTGTCATACAGAACGAGACGTCTGGTAGTCTTATAGTTTCCCGCTTTGTCATAAGCTGTCAAGTGGATGGAAAAAAGTCCTGCAGTTCCGGATAGTTTTAATGTTTTCTGGAACACAAAGATACAATGATTGGTTGTAGGTGAAATCACTGTAGAATTCATTTGATAGATTTGAGTATAAATACATTACCGATGATTCGTTTAAGAAAAGAATTCCGGTTTCATTTTTAACAAGTCCATCCTCCTGCAATATATTACTTCTGCTAGAGAGTTCTTGAATCTCATAATGATACTCCTGCAATCCCGCCAAGTCATCACGCCAATCATTCCAGTTTATTGTAATTGACGACTGAAGAAAATAATTCAATAAACATTTGAATTCAATCTAATAGATAATTGTTATTTTATGAGGTTAATCGCTGTTGACCCTTGGTTGATACTTTATGTTGATCTTTTTGCTCCCAAACTTTTGTGAATCTTATTTTGTTATAAGAAAAGCAAGAGACCCATTGGCCACATCGCTCACCTGAGTAGCAGTTCCTTGCAATAAACAAGCTTGAAAAAAACTATCATTATACAACCGGCTTGATTCAGAAATTTTGTTTCCAAAGGTAACGACTAAAGATCAAGAAAACTAAATTAATTATTAATCTTGATTACAAATTCAACAATTATTATATGCTCTTGTAGACGGATGTGGCCTTTCATATTAACAAATTTCATCTAAGGATACTTTGTGCAAAGTCTAATTCCCTATACATTAGCGTGTAAAATGTTGACCCCTATTGAGGTTTCTTCCTTACTCCAGGGGTCATGATTTCTACAAACTTTAATTGCACTTCCGCAGGACCCAGGCAGTTTTCATGTAAATTTCAGCTCTTCTGGCCAAATGGTTCCTGAGAAGACTTTTAAATGCCCTCACCTTATTTTTGCATTTTTATTACCTCCCCTTTAAAGAGAGCATGGCCATTCATTTCAACAAACGTGAATCCCCTTTACCTAAGGGAGATTCGTTCCAAGTTTGATTGAAATTGGCCCAGTGGTTCTGGAGAAAAAGATTTTCCCATATAGCAGCATTTGAAGCTTTGACACCCTCTCGGGGACCATGATCTGAACAATTTGAATCTACTCCAAATTAGGCAACTTTCACTTAAATTTCTACTACTATGACCTAAATGGTTCTTCAGAAATTTTTTAAAGATTTTTGTGATTATCTCCCCTTTAAACATACTTGAATTCCCTTTACCCAAGGATGTTTTGTGCCAAGTTTGGTAGAAATTGGCCTAGTGGTTCTGAAGAGGAAGATAAAATGTAAATAGTTTACATCGACGACTACGCCGACAGACAACAGAGAAATTTTGATCACAAAAGCTCACTTGGGCCTTCGTGTCAGGTGGACAAAAACTAAGTTTTGCGAAAAAATGTTTTTTACCATAACATAGAATAAGCAAATTTACAGCATTTACAAACACTCATTTTCCAAGTCAAGGATATTTTTAATGAAAGATTGATATTTGTTCTTAGATTGATTTAAACTTGCAATTACATCATTAAAGGGTGTAGATGAAATCATCCTTATTTGCTTCTCTTTAAGGACTTTAATTGAGAAGCAAAGCTTATTTCTATGAAATCTAAATTCTAGTATATAATAGGTATTTTTGGAAACATGTTGTATATATATACAGTGGATCCTCGTTAATCCGGACACTTTGGTTCCCAGCAAAATCGTCCGGATAAATGAAGCGTCCGGATAATTGAATCGCATGTTTTCTATCTTTACATAAGTAACCAATATGCTTACTTTATTGATGCGTAGTGAATTAGCCACATTCTATCATTGGATTTAACAATTTGCATTAGTAAATAGATTATGAAAATGTTAACATTTACATGCATTTCAAAGCACTAAAATTTAAATATACATGTGCAGTGTATTATGCCTATGCTTACATTGTACATGTATATTAGCACTATAACAAATAATGAAGCAATATATGTAACTATAAATAAATCATTAATAACTAACATAATCATTTACACTTTAAACATTTCATCACACTTTCAATTCTTAAAGAGACCGGTGATTTCCATCTGTCATGATTCACGGGTTCGACGGTATGTTAAAACAATCTTTATCGTCCACGGTTGATTTAAGAATTTCGTGATTATCATGTCAGTTGACAACATTCTTTAACCAAAATTCCATCTGCCAGAGTTTATATTTCTTATTCTATAATTATCCAAGACAATATCGGGAGAACAAAATTATTTAAGCTCGTAATATTAAGACCTACTACTGCTTTGATCTAACCACGCGCACCTATTATTTTCATGAAGCGATAACAACGGAACACAACTCGGGTGAAACCAACATTACGAGTACATACAAAATTGAATTGTAATTTTTCTTAAAATCTCAATTTTCTCACTTCTACCCAAAGTTTAGAAATTCGAAAGCAATAAAGCTCTACAACATCGTAACAAGAATCAATCGTACACATCGTACATCGTACAATCTACATGCTTGATATTCTAATCAATAAAAACTTACTACATATACATGTGCATGAACATACATGTATATTTCACGCCATTTAACAGTATAAAATCCAGAATCTAGAAGTATAATCTACACTCCTTAGATTTGAATAAGCCTAGATCAATTTACGAATCAGTACAACTGATATGTGTAGCAGTATATCATTACGGCATGATGTCTGATTGATTAATACTATTAGGCTATTGATCAAGACTATCAAATAATATGCTACATATTTATTTACAAAATTCAACACTACACGCAATACAGATCTTATGTGCAAAGATTGGCAATGCAATGTCTCGATCGGCACGTTCTTATATATCTAACTGACATATCATCACACAACACCTAATCAAAGGGAGGTGTTGACAGGGTACAGGTAATTGCTTCAATTAGACAGTTTGGCTTGTTTTCTTTATAATTTACGCCTTGCTAAAATTGTCCGACAAAGTCCTTCCCTAAAAAAATACTGTCCGAATTAACGGTACAATTTTCAATGCAATTTAACGTTTTGTAGTAAAAAATGACCATCCGGATCCGGAACGCGAATATCCGGATTAAAGATGCAAAATAACGTATAAAAATTCCGTTCCCTAGAAAAATCGTCCGGAAAGTGAAGCGTCCGGATTAATGGCGTCCGGATTAACGAGGCTTTAATATATATATTAAAATAAATAGAATAAACAGTACACAAAGTTAAAATTTTAAAGCAAGCGCTTTCATTTTAGAATCATCAGGCGTTACATTTTAAAATAGTTTTGAAATGGTCTGGCGTCATAAAGGCGTCCTAACATTTCACGTACATAACGACGTCATAAACGAATGAAGGGAAAAGGTTTTTACGTTAAGCATATTATGTCATAATTGAAAAATGCATCCCCCAAAAATCAGGTTTTATTTTAAACTGACTACAACTCATCGCCAATTGAACTCTTTTACTTACCTGAGACTTCCCTTGAGACACCCTTTGTGTTCACCGCGAGTGGTCAATCAAATACACCGACAGGTTGGTCATCGTGGGGTAACTGATTTAAATACGATAATTATAGAGCTAATTACGAGCAGTTGGGACCTCGTGTAAATACGATTGACCTAACAATTAGGGTGGTGTATCATCGAGGGGCCGGTTTACACAGGATAATTAAAGTTAATTAACAGCAGTTGTGACTGTGTAAGCCGGCCAATATACAGAATACGCAGTATCCAGAGTACAGGGAATTATTAATAAAGGATTTGTTGAAGAAATGTTGGGGACTATATTTTGTGATCGGAATTGACAGAGGCCGGTTTGGACAAATTATACTCTATATGGAAATTTGCAGAACGAAACGAAGCAACACCATACATTTCCGGCAAACCGATACGATACGATTGGTTTACAATATGATCAGCATATAATTGTGTAGGTTTTCAGTTATAATGCATGTAGTTTTAACTAGGCCCATGTTTATCATTTTATGAATGTTTATGATAGTTTACTTATATATATATATATATATATATATATATATATATATATATATAAGCACTAAAGTTCCAACAACACCCGATACCTCAAAGTGTCGGGTCCACAACATGGATACAAGGTCAAATACAAAAAATTATACAAAGCACTAAAATGACCAACGACACGAACAACGAGATTGTCAAATTTTCGGGACGACCCGTCCCTTCTTCAGGACAAACGAAAATAATTACATAATGTGGTCAATATCAACAGAGCATAATAACAAAAACTACATATAAATACATCTAGTACTACAACTACACTAATCTACAACGTATTTACAACGCAGACTACATGTTTTTGGTCTTTAGGCTTGCCAATCAATGTTAAAAGTGGAGCGAATTAGGACATACCTTATTCGTCCAAAGACCTGATCCAAAATGTCCGAAAAGAAAAACAATAAACTTAATTAATCTCAAGTGGAACGAGTTAACCCAATTACGTTGACAAATAGTAAAGCTAACTCGTACCCAGAGAGATTCTATTTTAACCATGCATAATTCATAAAAGATAATAATAAGTAACAAATACAAAAAAATAAATAAATAATAAATGAATGAAAATAAGCTATGTAAACGAAGTAAGAAATGAACAAAGTTTGAGAGAAAGATAATGTAAACAACAAGTTTGAATAAGTTAACAAAATGGACCATGTTGTTGCTATCATTCCAAGATACGTCATAGCAGAGCGTTTTACTCTTATTCATAAGGCTCTACATGGAATCAAAAGAAGCATTTACCATTTTTTGAAAATAAAATAAAGACAGAAGATATCTACTTGATGTCAATAATTAAACTTTTTAATACATTGCATTACACATCAACTTTTGTGCATATATCATATATACTCTTTCAGCAATGCACAATGGTAGTGGAATACATTTCAAAAGACACACAGTGACTGTAGTATTGTGATAATGTATTATTTTGAAGTGTTTTTAAACTTAAAATAATCTAAAATTAAGTATTGAAATACCAATTAAATACTTGTAAATAAATAATACAAACTAAATACTCATATAAAATACATGTACATATTACTAACCAACACTGCACGTTTCTATTACTGAAGTATAACCAGAGTTATCTTTCTTTAGAATAAGAGTTGTCTTTGGTGTTTTATTCATTCAAGACAAGTATAGGCAGAGGACTAGTTTAGAGGTCAGTAGTTTTTGATTGGTCACTGTAAGTATTCCTGGAATTTTATTGGAAGGTCTTATAGGTCAAAGTTCTTGAGAGTTTTATTCGGTAAATTTAAATCACTTTGAAGTTAGCAGTCAGAGAGATTGTCAGTACGTGCTACATATTTTGCCATTATCTAAAAATTGAAGGAAAATGGACAAGCTATTGAAGACCTTGAAAGTAAGTTCTTTCTTTGATAATTTCCTTTAACAATTCTAGAGTATGAATGGAAGTATGAAAATGATGAGTTATAGTTATACATGTATGTAAGAGAAAGAGAGTAATGATCAAATATAAATGTATCAATAGTTTTTAAAGTAAATTATACTGATATATAATTAATGCTATGTATCGGTAGATTTGATAATATCAGCCTTGATGTAAGACATTATTATATATGTTTACATAAAGTGTGAATGTGTGTGTTACTATACACAGGTCTGATGTGTTGTAAATACACCATAGACATGGTTTCAATTCTTTCTTTTGCCTGAATCCACAATTCGGTAACTATTGTAATTATTGCTTATGGTATTGTATATTAGCATTCATAATTGAGATTTATTATATTCAATCTATTTTGCTTGAGTAAAATAGAAGTTATGTTCTATTACATAGTACAGATTAATTCAGTGTAATGCAATTATCTTATTACCTATGCTAAATGTAAGATATCTAGATTTTATCATAACAATTTGATAATTTATTTATGTTAATACTGTAATTGATATGTTGTTATATGTTTTGTAGAGTGTATATATATTATATTCATCATCAAGATCACAAATATAGAACCTAACGAAAAAATCAACTGTGTTGTGTCTACATTAATACCCCACGGTTACAATATCTACAGACTTACATCTTCAGTCAGGTCAGGAACTGTAAGTGGATCTTTACAGTGGCTATTCGTTTCCGCATACTCTACACAATGGTAAGGATCAACAAAGTCCCAACGGAAAACATATTGCAAAGTTGCGGTTGTTCCAATCAAATAATGAGTTTCATTCTCTTCCTCTTCTCTATTTTCCATAACAAGATGTCCTCCAATTTTGGCTTGTATTGTGAATGTTAATCTAAAACAAAATGTATATACTTATTATGCAAATAAAGGGATCTAGTTAAGGTAGATAAAAAGTATATATATAATGTACGTTTTATTACGTGAACTATCGTTAGTTATAAGGTTGTATTAGGAGAAGATAGACAGTCCTATTGCCCTCGATTCAATAAGGTATTATTATGGTGAGAATACGTACGTGTCTCCAGTGCTGAAGTTGAATGGTTTGGATTCAGATTCCAGAATAAATACTTTGTTACATCTAAAGGACGTTGTTGCCGGTGTGGTATTGGACGCCTGGGAACATTCGTGTTGATCGATTATCTGATTCGTTCTAGGAACTGCAATTATATCAATTTAAGTTAAGTACGATGTTTATCGCAAATAATTGTGGAATATTGTTGTCAATGTAATCTTTTCTTATGGTGAAATTGTAATATTTTATGATATGATGGCAACTTTTAAAATATGAAGTTTTTATTTTTCTGTTCATTTAAAACTTGGTTTAACAGAGAAACAATCATGTGGAAATTAAAAGCATGTCTTCTATTCCGTAGTAGCTTACAGTTGCATTAGGATCTGATTCTACCACATCAAGTTGAAGCATTTAAAATGGAAACACATATTCAAAAGTTCTATTTTTGATTTTCTAACTAATACATTATTTCTTTTATTTCATTATCAATTGAGTAGAAACAAGATAAAGGTCTGCTGATTTACCGTACGTCACATTGACAACCGGGTCCACTGTAGAATTTGACTCTATCGACGAGTTGGTTGTGTCTGTTACATTAACAATAGTCTTTAAGGCATCCCAAACAGTGTATGTATAATTAAGAGTGGTAGAAGCTTCTATGATGCCGTAGATAAACTTCTTTATATAGTGAGATTCATGTGTGGGTAGTCGTTCCTTAATTACGTATTTAGCGTTCCACTCCGTTTCTGCCAGATTCCAGTTTTTGTAATTAGACCACACAACAGGATGAGGTCCTGGATCCACAGAATGAGACGGATTCGTCAACACATGGTGATTGTTTCTTAGCTTGAATAGGTTATCAAGAATGTCCGCATATTCTGTCACTGAAAAAACTAATATGAAATATTAGAAATTGTGAAAAATACAATTTTCAAGATTTTTAATTTTCCAGAAATTAGCAGGATTTTTAGTAACTTGATATCATTGAGAGGGATATCGAAATGACACAAATTTTAACACAGCGACCTTTATGATTTGAGTTGAAATTCAATTTTGTTCGCGCCATTAATTAAATACTGTATAGCGGGTTTTTTCCGAGGCTTGATACTTTTGGCATATTTTAGCGTTTGCTTTCCGCTAAACTTCACTCACCAAATATGCACCCAAATGCGACTTCAATTTTTGCATGAGAGAAAACTCTTCAGTGTCCGCCAAATTGTATTCCGTTAAAATTATTATCATACCTTTGAGCAATCAAATCACCAAATTTTAGACCCGCAGAAAAAAACCTGGTATACGGTACTACTGATTACTTTGTTCACAATGCTTTCCAGTAAATCCTAGAGTACAGTTGCACTTGTCTGCAAGCTCACCCTCACAGTAACCAGGGTAGCACCTGGTGCTGTCTGTACGCCAAGAACAGGTCTCTAAAATCAGATATACTTTTGTTTATTAAAGGAACAAAATCAGTTTTCGTAATGGAAATGTTTCACAAAAATGTTTAACGTTATCACTTTATCGTTGTATCTAGTCATAGACTCATTAAACTTACATGTTGTTCATCATTTGATTTAATGCTTTTGAATAATACCATATTCAAATTCAAACTGTTTAAATATGCTTCGAAACTCCGCGAAGTTTGACAGTGAATATACAAAGTCTTATGTTATGTAGATTGGAATGAGACAGAAAAGAGTCACTGAAATTACTTTTTAAAACAGTTCGGATAATTTTAAAAATTACATACGTAGACATTGTTTCTCATCATGACTTCTAACATAGACTCTGTGATATGGATTATCCATAAGCTTATCCGCTCCTTCGCAGTTGGCACAAATTGTTGAACCAGCAGTGTCACCGCAGTGCATTTCCAAACAATGTGGTATAGATGGACAAGCTTGATTTTAAAGCAAGTTCGATAATCATGCCCTTAGCAAGTTCTTCATGAAATAAATATTTTTCATCGATTCATTTTTCAAAAAGAGACAAGCAGCAAAAGGAAATATGACTTATCTTTGAATTAAACTAAACTATCAAATGATTTCTTTGTTGTATTATTATATACCTACCATCTAAATATCAAACACTTTCAATGAAGAAGAAAAATGTTAGACTTATCCTTAAGTTGGTGAACTAAACATCAAATGCACGTGTATACACATCCAGACAAAATGACTTGTTTTGGCTCCGGGATCATGAAACTGTCTTAAAGTTAAGTCAAAATTTTGACTTTAAATTCAAATTTGAACTTAGCTAAGATTGCTGACTTAAATGGATCACAAAATGAACTTAAGCAAATCTTAACTAAGATTGTCTTAACTTAAGTCTAAGTCTAGAATCTTAAATTGCTATGGCAACAAGGAACATTTTGCGTAGAGGTAACAATAAGATATAAAAAATAAATGACTTAAACAACATAGCCAGTGTCTCAACGTCTAGTTTATGATCACTAATACTGACGGAGACACATACAAGTAGCAACACACACACTTTTGTCACCCACCGCAACGCGGAAGGGGATATAGAAATACCGGTGTCCGTGCGTCCGCCCGTCCGTCCCACTTCACTTTGTGGACGCAACTCAGAAACCGCTCAACAAATATTGTTCATATTGAGTAGGATTGTTAGTCACCATGTGTAGTTAATACTATTATGCCGGGATTTTGATTCGACAATTTCGACAGGAGTTATGGGACTTTGTTGAATTTGTACATGCTACACTATAGGAACACATTGTGGACTCTGAAACCGCTCAATGGATTTTGTTCATATTTTGTGGAATTGTTAGTCACCATGTGTAGTTGATCATATTGCGCCCCCATTTTTATTTGACAAATTTGACAGGAGTTATGGAACTTTTGTGCTTCAACTTTTTTGAGGTGGTAGGGGACATGGCTACTTGTAGCAATCTTGTATCAAAAAGGA